>NW_023494788.1:38363704-38963704 GCF_904425465.1 Colossoma macropomum
TGCTTTATATTCTTCATATCTGTGTAATGTGATCTGTTCATTCCACTGAAAAGAGAGATTATTCTTTTGATTGATCACACAGACACTGACCTAAAAACAAACACAGCGGTCCACCTCCATCAGAAGGCTCCCCCAGATTGATTAGAAGGCCTCCCCTGATTGGCCAGAAGGCTATCTTTGATTGGTCAGTAGGCTGACCCTAACTGGACGTAAAGCTGTCTCTGATTGGTCAGAAGACTGACCCTGATTGGTCCTGACCCTGACTGGTCAGAAGGTTGTCCTTGATTGGTCAGATTGCTTCAGGGCTGGTTAACTTCAGGATTTCAGATCATAAACAGCTTTTTAATCAATCAAGGTTTAACTTCTGACCAATTAGGGACAGACTTTTGACCTCTCAGGGCTGGAATTTTGACCAGAGAGATTCTGTCCCTGTCCCTACACTGTAAAAAGTGACTCGTCAGATCTACCTAAAAATTACTTCATGTGGTAACAAGTAAATTGACTAGTTTGATTCAACCTAAATAAATAATTTGATTCATTTACTTGTTACCACATGAAATAATTATTTTAAGTAGATCTGACGAGCCACTTTTTACAGTGTAAGGCTGTCTCTGATTGGTCAGAAAGCCGTCCCTGATTGGTCATAAGCTTGGATCCTGAACTTAACCAGCCCTACAGCAGGTTAGTCATGCAGTATAAGTTGACATGGTGATCTATCTCTGTAAAATATGATCCACCATCAGACAGAAAATCCAGGAATAAAATGAAACAAAGCTTAATGTTACATGGCTAAGCAGGAAATCCTGTTTTATGAGACAGACCCCTGCTCAAATAAATAAATATTACTCACTGCTGCCTCTAGAGGTGTCATTGCACCTGTTAC
This sequence comes from Colossoma macropomum, assembly GCF_904425465.1. Lineage (NCBI taxonomy): Eukaryota > Metazoa > Chordata > Actinopteri > Characiformes > Serrasalmidae > Colossoma > Colossoma macropomum. Next base: position 38,364,588 of record NW_023494788.1, read on the forward strand.
AAGTAAGAATTTCATTGTATTCATAATGACATTTTCTACTTTTGTTCATTATTTCTATTTGAGCTTTATATAGGGAACATTAAAATGACGTCTTTTTCAAACATATGAGGGTCTTCTCCTGATAACCCCCTCAGATTACAACTCTGCTTTTTTGCTTTGTGTCTTGATTGCTGGTAGGTGGTACTCGTGGCTCTAAGAGCTGGAGATCCATTTAAAGATTTGACCATTGCTATCAGGTAGTGTGAGAACGAGACCAGAACGTGGATTTATGTCTCCACAGAGCTGATGGGAAAGTCCTGTGTGATGATGATGATGATGATGATGATGATGATGATGATGATGATAAAGAAGAAGCTGTTTTTTGAACATCATCCTCCTCCATTCTTCACAAACATTCCACCCTGGAGCCCAATTACTCAAACAACATTACAAGCAGGCAGCGCATGAATACCAAATGCAGAGTAATTGATTACTTAATTCATGAATGAACCAGTGGTGTTTAAAATGCCTGTTATTTATTATTCAAATGTTTACTCAATTCAGCTGATTTATGAGCGGACTGCTGAGGGTCAAACTCAACACAGCTCTTTCATTAAGCTGTCAGTGTGCGGTTTGAGGCAGGTGTAACTAGAAAACCAAACAACTGCAGCATTAAGAACGTCTCCACATTATAAAGGAGAAAACTCTTCCCGAAGACTCTCTGGGAGAATGCAAAGTTCCTGTAACGGCACTGAAGATGCAGGCATTTCTGTTTACAGTCTCTGAATGAGATGTTAAGGTGGAGTGACAGTGAGTTCCTGCAGGGAGTCGGTGGATGCTCGTGTAGATCCTCGGGGAGTTGGTTGAAATGAAGAGCATTTCCTCTGTTTCTGTGATACTGTCACATCCATGCACGTCCATGTTCTGTCACATCCACATGGCACATCATTGTCATAATGTTTGTACATGTTTAATATGAAGCCTGTGCATTTTTAGTGTTTCAGATTTGCATTATATTTAAGCAGAAGAACACCAGAGGGAGGGTGTTATCGCTGTGATTGGGTCTCAGGTGTGAGCTGAAGGAAATAAAGAACAAAGTAAATAAGCCCTGAACACTGTAACACACATACTTTAATATCCAAAAATCCCTCAATAAGTAGAACGCTTTGGCGTTACAAAACCAGAAAACTGTGTGAATATCAGGCTGAGCTTTTTCAGTGTTTCTCCAGATGAAGCTGAATGTTGTTTTGTTCAGGCAGTCTGAAAAGCATTGCACAGCCTGTCTTGTTGGCTGAATTGTATTCTTTTGTTTCTGGCTGATTCCAGTGACTTATTAACTACTGAAAACTGCCAAACACCCCACACACAGAACTGAAAACTACCAAACTTCCTGCACAAACTAATGAAAACTGTCAAATGTCCTGCTCGAACTTCTGAAAACTACCAAACCTCCTGCACAAACTACTGAAAACTGCCAAACCCCCCACACACATAACTGAAAACTACTAAACCTCCTGCATAAACTATTTAAAACTGTCAAATCTCCTGCACAAACTACTGAAAACTGTCAAATGTCCCACTCAAACTACTGAAAACTACTTGCATAAACTTTCTGCATAAGCTACTGAAACTACTGAAAACTGTCAAATTTTTCTCAGCTCAAACTACTGAAACTACCAAACCTCCTGCACAAACTACTGAAAACTGTCAAATGTCTTGCACAAACTACTGAAAACTACCATACTTCTTGCACAAATCATCATCATCATCATCATCATCATCATCATCATCATCATCACTGTTGTGAAGCTGCTTCAGGGCACACATAATCTTTGGAGAATTTGTCTGGATGTGTGAGTGTATGTAAAGACTTTATGTGACTTTTTCCCCCTGAAACCTTCTGCCCTATGTTCAGAAAGCAGCTTCTGGCTTTTTTCTTTGGCACAGTGGACTGCCTGTTTAAAAACAAGTCTGGTCCTGGGGAGCTGGAAAAGAATCAAACAAGATTAGAAAAGAAAGATGCCAGTTTAAAGTTCAGAACAGATTTCTCAATACACAGACAATATTAGCATACTGTACATATCTAGAACTTCACCATCCTAAGTAAACAGAATTCTGTATATCGTCATCTGATGGACTAACTTTACTATTTAAATCTCTGCAGAGTGTCCAGCGCAGGTTTCTGCTGTAATTTATAGTCAGTGAATCACTTCCACTCTGGTTTCCACAACGTGCAACTTTAACACGTTGAGTTAAACTGTATGATATTTATAAACTGTAGCTGATGGACTGTACCACCTGCTGTAGCAATGTTTGTATATATTTACAGTACACCTCGGGTCTATAGACTAAAATACTGTATCTGAGCTAAAGTACAGAAGATGGGTGTTTATTTATGAACACAGTTTTTTTTTAGCTGCTCATAACTACACTGTGATACAATAAGTCTCACTCTTTATGATCTTGTACAGTGTATTGTGTTATTGTTTTTGGGTTGTTGCTTAGTGTTGCATATTATAAAACGGATAGTTCCGGTCCTAAAATCTGATTGGCTGAGCTGCATTTGAAGCCGTGGTAAAATCCACGATATACCATGGCTATGACCGCTTCACAACAACGGAACTCTGTATTACTGCGCCACAGCAAAAAAAACCCTTCTGCTATTAATGGATTAATCTTTGACTCTAATGCTGATCGCACGGAGCACCGAGTGTACTGATGAAGTAAGAACCCATTTTTGTTTAAACTGAGGTGCTGAAAACATATTTTCTTATCTAGAACCAGGCTGGTCGGCTAGCCAATAGGCTAAAAGATAGCAAACATGTTAAACAAGTCCAACATTAGTATCACAGGCTTGAAATAAAGTATGCACGATATGTTTCACTGAAAAACGGCAATATGAAAGTTTAAAGAATGTCACCTGAATGGCTTACATGCTTCAAAAGTTCATATTTCAGTCAGAAGTCAGGGAAGGGAGTTTTAGACCACCCCCATGATAAAATCGCAGTAAACCATGGCCTCTCATGGCTTACTGTTTTAGTAACACACACTATGATATAATATACATGATATACACATTCACTGTATATGTGATATACACATTCACTGTATATGTGATATACACATTCACTGTATATGTGATATACACTCCTAGGCGAAAGAGGGCCAAAAAAGTGGTTTATACTGATAGTTTTGGCTGGTCAGAGTCCAAATTTAAACCTTATAGCGAATATTTTGTCTCACATTAAACACAAACTAGCTCAGCAGTGCTTTTCAGCTGTTTGAAGCCGTCAATGCTGAGTGGAAAAATACTGACTCTTCTTTCTGTAAAAGACCGTCTGCACATAAAACTTAACATTTAAAGAAATCAGAAGGAAAAAGCTCCCCCATATTAACGTAGTGCATCTATCTGTTTAATGATTTGTTGTTAAGACCATTAAAAGCTTAATGTTTGGCCATTTTGGGCTTGGCCCATATGATTTATACACTCATTGACTGTAAGTTAAGTTACCCTAATCCCACAACGGGGAAATTCACCTCCATATTTAACCCATCTGTGCGGTGAAATACCCACATACACACTAGTGAACGCATACACACTAGGGAGCAGTGAGCACACTTGCCCAGAGTGGTTCCCTAACCTTCAGCCCACGACTGCCTCCTGTATAAATGATATATATGATCTGTTCACTCACTAATTGTATTAATGCTGTATATGACATATACAATCACTGACTTGGCATTTTGAGACACAAGCCTCATCTCTTGGCTCATTTGCTTTGTCTCTGGCATTCTGTATTTTGTATCTCTCTTAGCATTCTTGGCTAGTTTTAGCCCCTGTTAGCTTCATAAGTTTGTTTACCCATTAGCTTGTTAACTTTATGGCATTGTTAGCTCTGTTAGTCTTAACTAGTACTGTAAACACTTTAGCTCTTTAGACTTTGTATAGCTCTCTTCATGACCTTGTTAGCACTTGTTGTCTCTTTCTGTTACTTATAGAGTGACTTTGTATCCTTTGTCGGTCTGTGATTGTCTGTCTGGTTGTACTGACTCTAAATCCTCTTAAAATGGTGCTTTTCCCCTGGGAGGGAGGACAGATTAGACTGTGCATGCACCTACATTTACACCAGTACATATGACATTGTCTAAATACAATGGATTAGAAGCAGGGACCACTGTGTGTTTTGTTAGCCTAGCATAGAGTAGCAACTAAAGTTTTCTTTCATGTTTTTGGGCTAAGTAAGGTAGCTGTTTGATTCTGAGCTTACAATAACGGTCCTGTCTGTAGTCCCCCTCTGTGTTTGGGAAATGAACACCTCTGGATTGAAAATGCTGAGAATTTAAAATCTGTCATTTAAACTCCAAAGAGCATTCAGTCATCAGCAATATACTTATTAGCCATTATTAGCCTTTAATTTCACAGTAAATGAGCTAGAAAGATGGGGGGCTCCCAAAAAATCCTACTTAGGGCCTCCGACATGCTAGAGTTGGCCCTGCTGTAAATGTGTGTGTGGGCATAAACCTGCCCACACAATTTGTGTAGAGACTTTATGACTCCACAATTTGTGGAGTGCCCAATGTTTTATGTCAAAGATGTTAAATTAAATATTCTTAATTAATGTACGTGTCATAGCTCAGAGAGACATGAGCCACTTTCGGAATCCAAACCAACAAAATCAATAAAATCTTCCTCCTATTGTCCTATTACTTCCAATAATTATGCAAAACAAATTAATTACTCATGTTAAGTGAAAATAGTGCTCAGTGAAAGTAGAGTTCTGTGTTGAACTTAAACTGCTGAGCACTGTAAGCAATTTCTATAATCTGATCAAAACAATCAACCATTAATCAGATATAATTTAATCAGCTGTGAGGTACTGACCCCCCCTCGCCCCTCCCCCCCGCCGGTCTCCACTGTGCGTTAAAACATATTTACGAAAAAAAAGGTTCTGCTGTGGCTAATCTCCACCGCTAACTGCTAAGTGAGCTCTGACGTTATTACTCGGCTGTAGTGGCACTTCAGCAATCCTAATTAGTTTTAAATTAATGCAATTTCTCCAATCAAACATTATGGATTGAGGAGGAAGAGGGAAATTAGTCCGCAATTACAGGAACAGCAGGTTAAACTGAACAGACGGATGTCATTTCCCGCCTCTAAAGTGTTTTAACCATGCTAATAAAGCTGCAGGTATTCCAGCCCGCAGAGACTGATCTCACAACAGCTTCTGAGTCTCTATAAAACCTTCTGAATACAAAAATAAATATCCATTGTGCAGAACGAGGAGCTGCTCTGAAATCTGAGCACACTTTTACACCGCCAGCTTTTAGCACTTTTAAATCCACAGCTTTAACTTTAAAGTAAGACAGTGTTTCTCATTTGTGCTAAAACTTCTAGAATGTGTGAAGGACACTGAGAACCGTGTAATACAAACTGTTTAACACCAGCACTGCTGTGACCTGCTGTTGAACCACAGCGAGAAACATCGAAACAGACAGTCTGAAATTTCGCTGTGGTTCGACAGCAGATCACAGCAGTGCTGGTGTTAAACAGTACATATTTTCTATGCTGTATTATCACAAAGATAGAGAAACAGATATGAGAACATTGAATTTGAAACAGGGGTGAGTTTGTGCACCCCAGAGGGTTAAGGACTGGATATTATATTATTTTAGTCTTATTTTGTGAGATAAATGGCATTATGCTAAAATGTATCCATGCACTGCAGTGTATACTGAACATTACTGTGCTAACTGAGCTTTTAGCTTCTTTTAAAATAATATATATATATATATATATAGAGCAGTGTGGGTACTGAGCTAACCACAGCCCTCTTACTGTCAGCTAGCATTGATATTGCAGCTGTCAAAAAAAAACCTCATATCTCCAAAATAGTAACTTTACAGGAGAAGCAAAAAACATGCTTTACCTTCAATGTAAGTCAATAGAACCAGACTTTTTGTCCAAGTAATTTTGGGCTATTTCTTTTGGTCCATTCATTAGGAAATTTGCACACAATATATAGGGCAACAGGTCAAATTATGTCAAAAACTGAAAAATGACAAAAAATGAGATCCAAGGTTTTGTTCTGACAGCAGCGATATGCTAACCAGTACTACATGTCTTTTTGTATATAAACACTGCTCTTCAGTAAGTTTAGTGAATATAATAACTAAATACAATAAAATCTGCAGTGTCTCCACATTTTTCTCATCAGTAAGAGCAGCGAGGCACTGTAGAGTGAGTTTATCTCTCTGTTATATCCTTGTACTACACTACTGAGACTGTTTATAGATTTAAAAATAGCTGTCAGCTCCACAGCAGACAATAAAGGACACAACAGGATGCATTCTGTATTATTTTTGATGGTTTTAATGAGATTTGAGACATGATCACACTTTTAATGTGATAAAAATTTATGTAAATGAGCAATTAGCTCAATAACAATTTCAAAACATCAGCCCTAAAGCTGCGCATCATTCAGATTTACACACACACACACACACACACACACACACACACACACACACACAGCGTAAACAGCAACACAATCCAGACTTGAACAGCAGCAGATTTAAACTGAAATATTGATAAATCACATCCTGACACTTCCCTCAGAACAACCTCAAATATAAATAATAGTGTTTCTTCGACCAATATTCCATTCTGCATGGAAGTGTCGTCAGAAGGAAACCTTACATGTGACCTCATCTCAAAAGTCAACATCTGTCTCTGTAATACAACATGTAGATCAGAGACATTTTGGAGACTGTGCTGTGGACTGATGAAGTGAAAATAGAACTCTTTGGCCTCAATCTCCAAAGGTGTGTTTAGAGAAGACCAGGAGCAGCATCTGATGAAAGAAACTCTGTGCCCACTGTTAAACATGGGGGTTGTGGGAAAGCCAGTGGCTCAGGACACACTGCACAGGTTAATGGAAGAACAGATTCCACTAAATATTAGCAAATTCTGGATGGAGATGTGACTCAGTCAGTGGAGAAGCTGAGGCTGATGAGAGTCTGGCTTCTACAGCAGGACATGAACAATAACTGTACTTTTTAATGTACAATTTATTAAACAAGAGATCGAATACCAACATAACGATACTCAAGTATTTTAATTTTTGGAGCCAGACTTCACCTAGGCATTATTTCATTGACTGAAATTTAATCTTTTGCTGTATAAATAATAGAACCCCCCACTCTGTGCATGTGTGCAGTGAGAGATAATTAGTCTCTGAAGCTCGGCCGCTGTGACTGGCTACACATGTTGTGGTTGTCACAGGTGCATTGTGGGATACGGAGGCGCTGACAGGCACGACGGCGCCATCTGGGCCGCAGCGTCCGCACTGACAACCACTCCACAGAGAGAGAGAGAGAGAGAGAGAGAGAGAGAGAGAGAGAGAGAGGGAGTATAGAGAAAGAAAGAGACAGAGAGAGCGGGAGAGGATAGAGAGAGTATATAGAGACCGACAGAGAGAGAGAGACATAGAGACAGGGAAAAGGGGGAATATATAGAGAGAGAGACAAAAAAAAGAAAGAGAAAAAACAGAGCAAGAGAGTTCAGTTCTTTCCTGTTCAGTTTTCAGGTTGATTGAATTCTACTTGTTGCTGCAGCTGCTGAAGGAGGAAAAGTTACCATCACCTTCAGGATTTTCACTCTTAATTAGACTGATATTCAGATTCTGATAAATCAGAACTGATGAAATTATGAGAGTGTAAAAGTGCTTCTATCCCACCCATTAACTGAGCTTAAACTAGTTAGCCAAGGGCAAAAGGTCAAAGGTCATGGATCTTTGAATTCCTCCTGAAAGTGAGGAAAGAGGAGGATGGATAGAAAGAGAGAGAGAGAGAAACAGAGAGAGACAAAGAGAGATGACTGAGTGCTTCTCCGTCTCTCTGTGTGTTTACAAAGGAGTGTGTGTGCGTGTGTGTGTGTGCGCGCATGTGTTGTTCCTGCTCTCCACACCTGTGTCCACTCCACACTAAACACACACTCATCTCACTGTTCATGGAACCGCAGACTAATAATAATGATAATAATAATAATAATAATAATAATAATCATAATAATCATAATAATAATCATAATAATAATAATAATAATAACAGCTAATGGGCTTGTTTCTAAAGAGTTATGTTTACAACAAACTGACCTGATTAGAAGTTTTTAATGAACTGTATTAATTTAATTAAGTTCAATTTGGGTAATTTTATTTCTAGGAGAATGTTTTCTGAATAATTAACACTAGTGAGTTCTGATCGGTTTATTTGAGTTCACTTTAGTTCAGGTCAATTTACAACACCGTTTCCAAAAAAGTTGGGACGCTGTGCAAAATGTACATAAAAAACAGAATACAATGATATGCAAATCATGTAAACCATATTTTTAAAGGAAAATACTACAAAGACAACAAATCAAATGCTAAAACTGAGAAATGTTATTGTTTTTTTGAAAAATATATGCCCATTTTGAATATGATGCCAACAACACATTCCAAAAAGTTGGGACAGGGTCATGTTTACCAGTGTCTTTCATGACCTCTTCTTTTAACTACACTCTGTATGCGTTTGGGAACCGAGGAGCCCGACTGCTGTAGTTTTGAAAGAGAAATGTTTCCCATTCTTGCTTGATACAAGATTTCAGCTGCTCAACAGTTTGGGGTCTCTTTTTTTTGTTTTTGTCACTTCATAATGCACCAAATGTTTTTAATGGCTGACTGGTCTGGACTGAAGACAGGCCAGTTGAGCACCTGGACTCTTTTACTGCAGAGCCATGCTGCTGTAACACGTGCAGAACTTACTTTGACATTGTCTTGCTGAAATAATCAAGGCCTTCCCTGAAAAAGGTGTCATCTGCATGGCAGCATATATTGCTCCAAAGCCATAAATGGTGCCTTCACAGATGTGCAGGTCACCCATGACGTGCACTAATGCCCCCATTACCAACACGGATGCTGGCCTTTGAACAGTGTGTTGATAACAAGTTGATTGGTTCATCTCCTCTTTAGCCCAGAGGATGAGTCCATCCTAAATCACCATGGGCCCAGAGAAGGCGGAAGCCTTTCTGGATCCTGTTTTTATTTGGTTTCTTCTTTGAGCTCTAGAGTTTTAACTTGCATTTGTGGATGCAGCAACAAACAGTTTTCACAGACAGTGTTTTTCAGAAGGGTTCCTGAGCCCATGCAGTGATTTCCACTACAGAATCATATCTGTTTTTAATGCAGTGCCATCTGAGGGCCCAAAAATCATGGTTAGACAATATTGGTTTTCAGCCTTGTCCCTTACATCCAGAGATTTCTCTGGATTCTCTGAATCTCTTAATGATATTATGTACCGTAGATGCCTTCCACCCAATGGAAAGCTGGGGTATGCTCCAGCACCCCCACGTCCCGGAAGGATAAGTGGCTTAGAAAATGTGTGTGTGTGTTGTAGATGATTAGTTATAAGATGTTCCACTAGTTGTTTTCTTTTAGCATTACACAACTTTACCAGCCTTTTGTTGCCTCCGTCCCAACTTTTTTGTAACGTGTTGTTGACATCAAATTCAAAATGGGCATATATTTTTCAAAAAACAATAAAATTTCTTAGTTTCAACATGTGATATGCTGTCTTTGTACTATTGTCAATTAAATATAGGGCTTAAATCATTTGCCCAACATTGTATTCTGTTTTTGTTTACATTTTGCACAGCGTCCCAACTTTTTTGGAAACAGGGTTGTAGTTCAATTCAAATTCAGTTTAAGTTTAATTTCAGTTCAATTTAATTCAATTCTGTTAAATCCAGTTCAGTTCAGTTCAAATCAGCTTTAGCTAATTTTACTATTTTTATTTTTATTGTAAAGCTTAATGTATAAATCATTATTTTATATTCCAGAGGTAATCAGTGTTTTCATTCTTTAGTTTACTCACACACACACACACACACACACACACACACACACACACACACACACACACACACACACTCCAGCCTGAGCTGCAGTGTAAACTTCTGACGTCTATCTGGTCAGTCTTTACTGTGTGAATCTCCAGCCTGACGCAGTGAGACTCAGAAGAACGAGTGTGTCCACTAGATGTTCTCATTAAATATGGAGGCTTTGGCTGTGTGTGAAAAACCCGCTGCGCTTTGCTTCAGATGGCTGTGAGGGTTTAAAGAATTTAAACTAAAGCTAAAAACTGACCAGCTCAAGATCAGAGATGAACTTATTTCGTTTGAAATGTGGATGCTGATTGGCTCACGGCCCCAGACTGCAGCGCTGGATTCCTACAGCTGTGTTCCACTTATTTCATTCTGTATTCTTGTGGTTCAAAGCAGCTCAGAAAGAGCAGGTAGTCCTTGAACGTGGTGCTGGAAGAACAGAGCGTGTGTCACTTTCAGCCTTCATTTGTAAGCCACACACATCCCACATATTGACTGTGGAGATCCTCATAGATAGAAAGGGTGTATCTGTGGACCTTCTCTGGAGGGTCATCGCTTTGTTGTGGTGGAGAAGTGCTTGTGCTCACGATCCCGAGAGTGAGGCCGTCTAGAGTTTAGCTCCTGGCAGGGTCACCAAGCTGGAAAGGTGAAGAGAAAGGCTCCAGATAAAGCTGCAGACATAACACCTCAGTGGTGGAACTGGCCGAAGATTGTGACTATGGCTGACAAAGCAGAGGGAGACCTCTGAAGAGTCTACTGGCCATTTGGACCTGGACCTGACACTCTGGAGGTTGACCATATACCCGAATGCCCCCGTGTTAAAAGATGTCATGCAGTCTCCTGAGTGGTGCAACCATCTAAGCGTTGGCCCTATCGCCATACTGATATGCTAGCAAGGCCATGCAGGCTACACTTCTTGCAGAGTGGTCCTCCCTTTCCCGTATCACTCACTAACTAATGCAAATGTCTGTTAGCTGGCACAAAAGTATTAGCAGTTAGCATTCTCCTCAAGCGTGTTGAGTTCCAGTGACATTACGTTAAAAAAAGATGGAGCCTCATATGTCTCAGAGGGAGCTCATGCTAGCCTTCACCCTCCCAGCTTGAGAGCACCATGAGAGAGTTCACCTTGCCTGCAGGTGAGGGTAGATCTGCTCCGACAAGGTTGTGGGTTATAATAAAGAGGGATGGCAAACCACACTAGCACATTCAGTGCAAGTGTGTTTATTTAGTGAAAGTTAAGAAAGAAAAAAACTAAAATGTTGAAAAAGAAAGGAAAAGAAAAACAAAACTATTTATAGAATATATTTATGAAATGTGAGGAAGCAATGTTTTCCCTCAAAATACATTGGCTCAACAATGAACCAACCATCTCTTCTTCCCCACACAAATGGGGTGAGCTCTTAAATAGACTTCCACTGGTCCACCCAAGCCAGCGCATACCAGTGTAAAAACCCACAGAATATTCAAGATCAAATTAAATGAAAAAAAAAATAAATAAAATAAAAATAAAAATAAAAAAATTCAAACTATATGAACCCCATGAACCCCCCTCCAAATGGATCACTCCAATACGGTTCTACTGATCATGTCTGAACTTGCCCAGACAATATTTAATCACAGCTAAAACTAAGCTTTTCCCAGACCAGGAAGGTCAAATGCAGCCCATCTATTCTATGTTATAAACCTGCTACTAGTATAATGATATAAATCACAGTAGCATACCTTAACTGTAAAAGGTGCCATTTTGTACCACGCTACCAAATTTGATATTGCAATGAAAAATAAACAGCAGTATTAGCTGATAAAATGTTGAGGGAAAGTGTATGAACTACTGTAAAATGAGAGTAGGGGCAGAAACTAGGTTTAACTAGGGAAACTAATTTTTGTTCTGTCACAGAGATGTAGCTAATGGGTAGAACTGGAAATGACTAACCTGAGGAGGAAAAACTGGATAAAAATCAAGAGAAAAGGACAGATGCACATGGTCTATCTGATGGGAAAAAAACAGCATTTTCATTATATTATACACACTGTAACGCACACAACCTCTATATATATCATGCTGTAATTCTTCTGAATAAGAGCTTTCCCCACTTTCCTCTACTGTAGTCAGTGCTCATACGGACTTTAATTTGTTTACAATATACATATTCTATAAATATGCTAACAATTACATTTATGTTTATGTGTGCTGCTCAATTCTGTTTGCTGCACATACTGTGTATATTTAGCTCAGCACTACAGTACTTGATTGAATCTGTACTATCTGCCATTGCACATCCTTTTCCTTGCAGTTTGTTTGCATACTGATTTATGTTTCTATTTTATTTGTATACAAAATAGAAACATAATAGTCTTTTCTACATTTATTTTATGGATTTCATTGTGTTTATCATTCACCTACACCAAGAGCAATCCCTAATACACTTGGTACTTGACGAATAAAGATTATTGTGATTACTCCCATTTTTAAGACGTGTTGTGACCAGGAAATGGTCACAGAACATGTGGGAGCTCCAGCCCATGAGCTGGCACACAGGCAGCGGGTGTTAGACTCAGTCACTGAACTCTTGGCCAGAGGCCGAAAGAGCCTCAGCAGCTGCACCATCTATGAACAGCTCTATTTAGGACCCACTCTACTCACCCCAGTTGGGAAAGAGGTTGAAAAAGATGACCTAAAAATAGCCGCCACCCAGGACTGGATTGCTATCTCCACCAAGATCTCCTTGATGTTGTCAGAAACAACAGAAAATGAATTTTGGAGCCTGGAATGAGCAAACTCACCTAGACTCTAACTCCAGTGATCAATCTCACAGACTCACTCTGAAACCAGACTCAGGCAGTTAAATAAGGAAGAGACAGAATATACCTTGTTCTGGGAGAGGAAACCTGTTGACAAGCCCAGGATACATGAAAAAGGATTCGGCATTAAAAACAACCTGATTAACCAGCTCACTGAACTTCCCCTGGGCATCAACAAACACCTCATGTTCATTCATTTGAAGCTGGACAACAACCAGATGGTCACTGTTGTGAGTGCATATGCTCCCATATTGGACTCATAAGAAGAAGAAAAGGGAGCTCTCTACACCAGCCTGGACCTTGTTCTAACACATATCACAGAGGAATATGAAACAAGGGGAACGTATTAGAGGTCTGTGTTGGACTGTTTTTTTTTTTAGTCCCGTTCCCGCACGCTTCCACGAGATTTCATCCCACTCCCACAGAAAATCAGAATCATATGTCCCGCTCCCTCCTGCCACCAAAACATTTTGTCCCGCTCTTGCCTGCACAGTTCTGTCAAGGTCAATGGACGACCAATATCTGACATAGTCTATTCACAAATACATTGTCTGCTGCTGAAATAACACAGCAGTGATGGTCATCAGCTCACAGTGAAGTAACTTCACCAAACGCCATTTATTCCCAGTAAACACAAAGCAGGAATTAAACCATAGAATGGTTATTTTTGTTTTGCTGGGCTTGGCAGCTGTGGCCGCCAGACTTTAGGCTCCTCCATCTCTGTAAGTTACAATAATTTGCATGTTGTTCACGTGATTTGTCATATATATTATTTAGTGATCGCTACTTCATTTAAGCTATTCGCTAATTTGTGGGATTTCTCTTCATGCACACTTTAGCCCGCTCCCACCTGCAGTGGGCTGGTTTCCTGTCCGCTCCCATGAACAACACTGAAAAGTAGTCCCACACCATAAAATACTGTGGCAGGTCCCACGGGTCCAGCAAGAATCTGCGGGAGTGCAGACCTCTGGAATGTACTTCCTGGGGACTTTATCACCACAGCTGGTTGAGACTGTAAGGTGTGAAGGGGCACTGTTGGGTGACTAAACATAAAACGCTATCGTATTTCATCAGCGCATCAGTGCTGCTGCATGTTGAGCAGACATCTTATTCTCTACACAGAATTAGGCTGATTCCAAACAGGAGGGAGCAAGAAAAGCTCTGCTGCTAGAGTTTCAATCACACCTGAAATTTTGGTCCAAACCTGACTGATCTGACCTAAACCACAGCACCAAGTTTTGCATCTGAGCCTGAGCCAAGCCTGATGATGTTTAGTCCAAACCCAAACTGACCCACATCATCAGATTTTAAGTCCGAAACTGATCAGAACCAGCTTATCATCACTCTAAGTTTGTCAAATGAAGCCTGATAGTTGTAATGATAGTGCTGGTTAAATTACCACATAACAACATACATACATACATCATCTAAACCACTTATCCTTCTGGGTTGCGATGGGGGTGCTGGAGCCTATCCCAGCTGTCATTGTGCGGAAGGCAGGATACACCCTGGACAGGTCGCCAGTCCATCGCAGGGCAGCAGGGCAGACAGACATACACAGTCACACCTAGGGGCAATTCAGCATGTCCAATCAGCCTGACTGCATGTTTTTGGACTGTGGGAGGAAACCGGAGTACCCGGAGGAAACCCACGCAGACACGGGGAGAACATGCAAACTCCACACAGAAATGACCCTGGTCACCCAGCCGTGAACCGAACCCAGGCCATTCTTGCTGTGAGGCGACAGCGCTACCCACTGCGCCACCGTGCCGCCCCACACAACAACAATAATTTTAAATTTTAAAAATTATGTAAAATAATGACACAGAAATCAACTTTAAGAGATGCATTCATGAAGCAATGCTAAAGTTGTTTAGTGTGGATAAACCTTCCCCGTTATGTTGTTCTCATGCTGTATGGTGCTCAGATAGTGAGCTACTCTCCTGATTCCCTTCACCGTTTTATTTCCTACATATCCATTGTCTAGCAAGCATGAGCCTCTTGGACCTCAGTGCTAAATTCCATCATGAACCTGAGTGGGTGACTTGAGCGTACCAGATTAAAATCTGTTTTTAAGTGATGAAAGTAGAGAGGCTGAATAAAGTAAGGAGTAGAACTAAAGCAGGCAGAACTGCAGGCTGAAATCTGTTAAAAGTGGGAGGTGGACTGCGAGAACCCAAATGGGAAATTTGAACCTGACCTGACTGAATGGCTGAAGCTGACATTAGCAGTCGGGTCCAGTTGGGTTCAGACAAATATTTCAAGCTCTATCTGCCACCCTTGGCTCAACACTCAGAATCTGGGGGAGTCTAACTCTTGCGAGCCTTTGGCTATTTTGGCAATTTTTGAATACTTTTGATTTTGCCTTTATATACCACTTTTAAAAATGTTTACCTTGCCAATGTTTGGTATCTTTTTTTCAGCACAACATCACCCTTATGACCTAGCAATTATTTTTACACTTTGACATAAAATGAAATGTAAAAAATGTCAGCAGATTCTTCCTATGACAAAAAATGACGATGTTAAGATAAATGCAATGCCAGCTCATGCACACATTAATATGATTTTTATATCAAATTTATATGATCCTTTCTCAGTTTTTACTTGGTCTATCAACATCAAATAAAAACTAGCATAGCGTTTCAAGCCAGCACTTTCAACAGAAATTGTCAGCAATGCTCAACGTGACTTTGTTTTAATGCTGTGAAGTCTTGAACCAGCCACGTGATTTGATTGGCGACTCATGATGGCTAAGATTGTTCCAAACTGCTGTAAGTGAAGCTCCCATCAGAATAGGATGTTGAGGCACGCTGGAACATGTTCAAGCCAGTCTTACTACACAACAGCAGTTGAGTTTTGGCCTACAAGTAGAGAAAAAAACATGACTGGTGAAATTAAACAACTAACTGCCAAGAACAGAAAGATTTCTGTACCTAGAATGGTCATATTAATTGCTAAGCCAAAGGAGATGCACATTTACAAGCCAAAACCAAAGCCCTTGACATCTAACATTTTGCCCACTCAGGGGGGTTTTCAACAGCATAACAGCTGTCCACAAGCCCAGTAACATGGATCAAAGCCTCTCTGGTGCCTGCTTTGGCTTCTGAAAATCAAGGATGGCATCAAATCCCACTGCAGAACACATTTTAAATATACCAGAACAAGTGGTTTTAATCCCTCAGCACTGTACACAGGAGAACATATTAGAACAATAAACCCGCTGATATCCTGCCCTACACCCCTGCCTTCATCCTGAAGATCTAGCAGAAGTTAAAAATACTCAGGAATCTTTAAAATAGAAGAAAGTGCATATTGTAGGAACTACAGATGAATTTCCCTCATGCCATTCGTCAAGAACACTGACCAGCCAGACTGACGTGATCATCAGTGCAAAAAAAGTGGATGAAGCAAAAACAACCACTGTACACAGCCTTGATAGATCTCTCTAAGGCATGAGGCATCTTTACTGTGTCGAAAACAGGACGTCCTCTGAAATGCAGTCCATCAGAATGCTGAAACTTCATGGAGGATTACATCAGGATGCTGAGGCCTGGACGACCTACAGGAGACACCATGGAGAGATACCTTCAGAAAACCCTACTGGGGGGACAGCTGCACAAATGTCAGCGTGCTCGAGGAGACAAACATCGACTGGATTTCCTCCACCATCATTAAACACCAGCTCAGACGGCCTGGCATCAGACTCTCACCCCCCAAAACAGATCCTCCACTCGTGACTCCCTGCTTGCTGGCGGATGACTCGATGGATTCTGCTTGATTTTAATCACATGCGTCTCCAGAGCTTTTACTGAGCCAGCAGAACTCATTTAAAACAACACAAACACACTTCAGAGCAGTGAGAGGAAGCTCATTTACACACTGAGCGGATCTATTCACTCAAAAAAATGCTTTCTTGGGAAGTGAATTAATCTTAAATGTAGTCTAATATTGCATGTTAAGACAATATTAATGTTAAGTTATTATGAATATACAAACTTTTGTCAGTTTAAGTGATTTTATCTCAGTGAAATGCATGCATACATTGTCTAAGCTGTTTATCCTCCTGGGTCACAGGGGGTGCTGGAGCCTATTCTGGTGGTCATTGGGCAGAAGGCAGGGAACACCCAGGTCACCAGTCCATCATAGGGCAGACACACAGAAATTTAGGATCTCCAATTCACCTGACTGCATGAGAAAGGTTTAGCTGCAGAGCCACAGTACTGCACTCTCAGTCCTGCGCTGTCAGCCCCGCACTCTAAGCTCCGGAAATGATGTCACGTAAAAGTGAAGAGGCTTTCCATTTGTAACATGGAGAGCGCGGGAGATGTATGTACAGATGCCAATTACCAGAGAACCGGCTCTGCTATTACTGCATAATGTTTAAGATACCCTCAGATATCAATCTGAAGAACCACTTCACCAAGAACTATTTAAGCAAGAAATGGTTCTATGTAGAGCTCATAGTTCTAAATGGAACCATTTCCATTGCTTAAGAGCCCTTAAATGTTACATACTTTTTTGGTCCTACAAGAGAAATTTGTCATTTTGCTGCCTAACTATGCCCAATATGGGAGCAGCACAGAGTCGCCAGCCGAGCAGCAGGGTATTAAGTGTCTTGCCCAAGGACACAACCAGGTATACCTAGTCAGCCATGGGATTTAAACCCACAACTATCCGGTTGATGGCTCACGTATCCTACCACTAGGCTACCAGCACAACTTTCATTGAACCTTCAATGAAGCCTTCATCCATCATTTTTAAGAGTCTATGGTTTCAAAACACCAGTAAAATAGACCAAAACTGATATGTACCAGCAAGCTAATAAACACCCATTTCACAAACTCAGTATTTTATTTTATGTCGCAAAAACCCTTGAATGGGCACAATAGGTTAACGAGTTCGTCCTCATACAAAACTATTGCCTCACTTGTGCTAGAAAGCAGCCTTACTACATACTTTTTACACTTTGGTGCAAAAAAACAAAAAGTCACATTAAAATTCTCTCCTAAGAGCAGGAAAGTTTGACTGCAATCCTGAAATGAACCACAAGAGGCGTACTTGTAAGGAGCTGATAGTGCGGGTCTGCAGTTAGATTCTACTGGACTGCATGTCTTTGGACTGTGAGGACAGTGGCTCACCAGGAGAAAACCCACACAGACACAGGGAGAACATGCAAACTCCACACAGAAAAGACCCTGGTCGCCCGGCCGGGGAATCAAACCCAGGCCATTCTTACTGTGAGACACCACCATCCCTTAGTGAAATAAGCTTATCTTAGCTTATTTTAAAGCATGAATCAGAACTCATAACACATTCCTTCTATACTGTAACATAATCAAGCAATAGAACTCTGGAAGTTGTGTGTTTTGGAGAAAGACATTACAACTGTGATTGGGTCTCAGGTGTGAGCTGTAGGGTAAGTACAGTAGATCATCACAGCCATGAATACCTCCACCTCCAGAGTCCTACTGCTTTAAACAAAACAAAGAACAATGAAAAGAAGCTCTGAACACTGTATCACACACACTTTAATATCTAAGCTAATCCCTCCACCACAAAAGGTAGTTCCCTTTAGTGTTTTAGAGCCTTAAAACTGTGTGGTAGCTGGTTGAGCTGTTTCAGTGTTTCTCCAGACGAAGCTGGATGTGGTTTTGTTCAGTCAGTCTTTCACAGCCCGAATTGTATTCCGTTGGTTTCTTATTCCAGTTTGTTTAGTTTTTCCGACAAGCTTCCTCAGGATCAAAGACAGGTTTGAAATTTGATATAGTCCTGCGGTCACTTTCTTCTTCAGAATCTGACCAAATGGGCTACAGGTTACATCTAATGTGAACGTTTTCTGTTTGTGCTAAAGTACAAACTCAGTAACTGCTGCAGCACAAAGAAAATCAATACTTAGCTGTTATGCATTGACAGATGACTTTGCTTGTTTTAAAGATTATTTTGCTAATTATTTGCCGGTGAAATAAGAGTAAAAGAGGTATAATATTCTTGCAGCAATCTCAAAATATTAGATATATCAACTAGATTTAAGATGTTTTTCGCTTGACAAGAAATCATTTCTGCAGTGATACAGCTCACTGATCCTGCTCCTTCTTTTTATTCTTTCTTTTATGTTTCTGTACCTGAATGTGATGCTAATTAGAAGAGCTTCCTCTGCAGTGTGAGAACTTTATAATGAAGCTAGTTTATACACAACTACAGATACATTGTCATAAATAAGCAAACAAACAAACAAACGCAAAGTTATCCCTGATAATTTAAAGCATCCATAAACCCTGTGTTGGTGAGTTCATGTATCAGTAGTGATTAGTATGTAGCAGTGGGTGCTAATGGGGGATGTATGCAGCATGTATGTTTGAGGCAGGAAGAGAACGTTGAGAGCGATTATTTGATTATTTGGTGTTGAGGTGCTTATTAAAGCAGGCCATCACTCAGCCTGGCACCGCAGCAGCCCTGATGGAGTCATTCATTATTTACTCACACAGTCCTCCGGACAAACAATCAATTATTTCAATGGGAATTATCCGCACGCTGCCCGGAATGCAAAACATCCGCATGTGTGCGTGATTGTATATGATATAAGAGCCTTCGGCTTCTTTCTCTTTTGCTCTTATATCATATAAAGTCACGCACAGTGGCACTGTATGTATGCTAATATGTGTCACACTGAGTCGTGCCTTCTTTACCTACTTCATTATTCATATTTTAGGGTGAATAAACAGATCCTGAGTGGCTGATTTGAATAAATCATGAGCCCCTGATTGGTTGGAATGGGATTATGGGTGGGCAAAGTGATGGAGGCCAAAGGTCACCTGCCTGTCAAACACACACACATGGGGTGGGTTTGTATTTGTTTTTATACATTTTCGGCAATAAAATATAGAAAAAAAAGGGTAACATACAGTGTATATATATAAATTTATATATACATACAAACATGTATATAATACAATTTACTTTAAAAAGCCATTTATCTGAATAGTAAGAGTTTATTTGTTCAGAAAAAAAAAACACTAAAATTAGATGAAATACAGATAACATTTACAAAATAAGCGGTGATTTTATGTTTGTTAATATGGTTGTTTAACAATTTTCTGCCCTCTCCTCGAGAAAGCCCAGTATTTATTGTGGTCATCATCAATACCTGCTTTATCTAATCAATACTTCATTATGTTGAATCAGGAGCCACTGATGGAATTTAATAAATCCATGTGATGCTGGAGGCGTCCAGGACAAATCAGGAATCGAACTTTGCTCTTCAGTCTAGCTCACAAACTATCAATAACCCTTTTTAACATGAGACATATTATTATTACATAGAAGAGAAATACGTTTAAAATCAGAAATAACCAATATAAACCTGCACACATGTTTGATAAAGATTCATAAATGGTTATACGTTCAGTATGTGTGTGAGGTTTGTGTGTTTGTGGTTAGACATACAGCAGAGATCCTAAAGCTTTGGATCCACATGACTTTTAAAGTCCTAACAGATCATAATGGACTGGACATCTCACACTTTTTTAGACTGGTTTCTGCAGATTTCTTTAGGTGACTGAAATACTGTTGCTGAACAGAACCAAGCTCATGCTCTCCCATTACTAGGTGACTCAGATGAACAATCGTGGAGCTGCTGCTGTTTTCTCTGCCGACTTTTTGCCATTTTTCTTTTTTACAAAAGCTATATTTTCTTCTTTTTTGTGTTCTCAGTTTTCATTGGCTGTTGTAGCTGACCGGTTTACGCTACTAGATTACACTCAGATTCGGGTCAAAAAAATCAAATATGTAATATTTGTAATATGTAATAAACGCTGACTGGTTTGAAACTAGATCGGGAGGTCTGTGCCCCTCGAGCCGGGGTCACACTATACGACTTTTACCCCAATTTTAGCCCCGATTCTCAGTCTAGCTGAGTCTATGTTGGTCAGCTCTAGTCTGCAGATTTTTGGGTCAGTCGGAGTCGGCAGTTGGAGAGAGAATTGAGTAGTGTGCGAGGGGCGCAGACTCAGATTTTTGGCCTCCCAATCGCATTTCAGACCAGTCAGAGTTTATCAAACATGTTTGATTTTTTTTGGGCCTGATTCTGAGCGTAAACTGGTCAACCACTCAATCCACATGGACTCCTGCAACAGCCATTAAAAACTGAGAGCACGAAAGATGAAAATACAGTAAGGAAACAAAGAAAAATGTCAAAAAGTCTCTCACGTGTGAAGTCAAGCTTTTTAATAAGCTAAGTTTAGAGCAAGAACACAATCGAGTTTACGTACTTTTAAAACTCAAAAAAATACCACACTGACCACATTTTTAAATCCATGAGCCGCACGTGAACATGTTTACCTGCTGCTTCTTTACTGTTTCAGTGCAAACAGCAAAGAAAACAGCAGCAGCAGTGAGCCCCTCCACGTTTGTTTATCTGCATTTCCTAGTAATGGGAAAACACAAGTTCATTGAAGTTCTGTGAGTTCAGTTCGATTCAGCACACCATAAAACTTGAATACTGTGTGATCTCAAGTCATTTAGTTTGTGATCCCCAGAATTTCAGTCACCCAAAAAAATCTGCAGAAATCAGTTGGAGATGCCTAGTCTTTTCATTATCTGTTAAGACTTATAAAGTTATGTAATGTACCCAAGGCTTTACACACTACTCAATTTATTCTCCTAACTGACCCAAAATCTGCAGAATAGAGCCGACTAGCACAAACTCAGCCAGACTGGGCATCAGGGCTAAAACTGGGGTAAAAGTTGTGTAGTGGAACCCTGGCTTAAGACTGACAGACAGAAAGAATAGGTACGGCACTTCATGGCTCCCTGCCTCCACCCTCTGTAGTCTCCACCCACTCCTGTCTCTACCCCACCCTTTCTGTTCCTTAGATACATGTTAGAACTCTAGAAAGCCTCTAGAGGGCGCTTGACTGAAGTTAGCAGTCCTGCGGTGCATGCTTACCGACACGTTCCATCTCTGTGATAATGCTAATTTCTGCTAGCACCTCTACAAGATTTACAGTGAGCCAAGCTAACAGTGGTTATCTACAGAGATGTTTGTTAAATAGAACCACATTTTTTAATTTGGCCATATTCCAAACTACAAAAGCCTTATTGAGATACCTAATTAAGTACCATTTAAGACAGTGTATAAACCTTTTACATGGATATTTACACATTAAATGTTTCGCCACAACACATAAATTTGGTATTGTTGCAGGTAAACACAGCAGACCTCAGCATTTCGCCCACAAATACCTGTTCATTTTACAGCACAGAGACGGAGTACCAATATGGCGGCCGAGTTGTTTCACTTCACTGTGTATCTAGTGGTGACCTCCTGAGTCAATCACCACCTCATCCATCATTGTCATCACCTGTGTCTTGTTAGTCTTTTGTATATAAGCAACTCTGTTTCACTGTGGTGAGCTGCAGTCGTGCTGAGTCTGGGGATGCTGGAGCTGTTATACTTAAAGGTACTGTCTTCGTCAGGAATTTTTATTACAATATAAACAATATAACAATATAAACTGGCATTTTAAAATTTTGCGAAAAAAAATGGAGAAGGTTTTGGTCCCGACATAGATGATATACAAAACCGGAAATTAACGTTAATGTAGGTCTAAAAAGGTTCAACATTGTGTTTATAAATGAATCCACATTAGTGACAAACACAAACAGCCTCAGTGTGAGTGTACATGTGGACTGAACACATATTTTTGGAGGTCAGTGTGGAATCAGAAATACTAAATCTGGAATTTTGAATATGGAATACTGAATCTGGAATACCACATATGGAATACTAAAACTGCAATACCAAATACAGAATACTGCACCTGGAATACCACATATGGCATATGGAATCTGGAATATCATATTGGGAATACGGAATACCATATATGGAATATGGAATACCATTTACGGAATACTGAATCTAGAATACCAAATAGGGAATAGTGCATTTGGAATACCACATATGGAATGCTGAATTTAGAATACCAAACATGGCATACTGATCTGGAATACCAAATGTGGAATACTGAATCTGGATCTGATATTATATCTTCTGCATTGTAACCACACTTTCAGGCCTCTCTTTCTCTGTGAATGCCTTTACAGGCCGTGCATGAAAGCGGGAGTAAAAGCAGAAAGAGAGTAATGAGGTCATAAATGCAGGCAAGTTGAAGGCACACACAGCACTAACACAGCAAAAAACCTTGAGGCACTTTTCAGTATTTTATAATAAAGCAGAATTTCTGAAAAATATTTTCTCTCTTTTCAGCTTATTTTATATGAACATGTATAATATGTGCTGCTACGCATTTACAATACATAAACATAATGGAGTGTAATGATGAATAATTCTTCAAAGCACACACAGATCACTCCTGCGCTGATTTTCTCCCACAGTTCAGTCGGTGACTTTAGCTAATATCTCTGTTTTTACTGTCCTATAATGTGCTCTTCCAGCGAAAACTCATAATGTGCTATTCTAAGGATTGTGTCCATTAACAACCGTTTAAATGCATTTTACGGCTTTTGTTTGTGTTTTATTATCAGAGTCTCTCTAAAGAAAAAACAGTGTTAAGTTGTTTTTCTCGGACTAAACTGAAATGGGTTATCTCCAATGTCCAGCTAAATGTCTGTCTCTAAAATATCAATTGCACTCTGAGGATTCTTGGCATTTTCTCTCTCTAAAGCTTTAAAGCAACTTAAATATTTACAAATTAAATTTCTCCCTAAAATCCTTAAGTTTAGTATTGTTGCAGAAACGCAACGCACATCTCAGTATTGATTTTCTATCTACATTTTTTATGTGAATGTTTATATTCCTACAATAAACAACCATTCCGAAAAAATAAACCATAAATTTAATCATAAAAAGAGTAAATTATATTTAAAAGGTTGCCTATCTGGTCAGTGTTTATTTGCACATAAAAACAGTAATATTAGAATAAATACAGACAACATTTATATAACAAGTAGTGATTTTATGACTACTGTTTGTCAGTGTGTCACCATTCCCTGCCCTCTCCTAAAGGAAGCCCAGTCTTATGTGGAGGATTCATCCTACCTGTAATTATCATACCAGACCTGCTTTATCCAATCAATATTTTCATTGAATCAGGATTGTTGGTTGTGGATTTGAAGAAATGCATGTGAAGGCTGGAGGTGTTAAGGAGAAACCTGGAACTAAGCCTAAGTGTTCTTTAAACCCGCTCACAATATGTCAGCTACTTTTTTTTAAATAATCTAGTTATTTTTATTGCATTAATCAAAAATACTGAATATGGAAGTCTGTATATATATACTGGATCTAGAATACCACATATGAAATGCAGAATCTGGAATACCATATATGGAATATGAAATCTGAAATGCCATAAATAGAATACTGAATCTGGAATATCAAAAATGGAATACTGCATCTGGAATTCCACAAATGAAATACAGAATCTGGAAAACCACACAGGGAATATGGAATCTGAAATACTGTATATGGAATCTAGAATACCATATACGGAATACTGAATCTGTAATATCAAATATGAAATACTGCATCAGGAATACCATACATGGAATACTGAATGTGGAATACCACATACAGAATATTGCATGTGAAATTCCACATATGGCATATGGAATATCATATACTTTTAACATATTAATGTTTAATTGTATTAATTCTGATGTTATTGAATGTTTTACAGATAAAAACAGTTTGATTAGGTGCATAAGACTTTTGCACAGTACTCTATGTAGTAACATAATCAGCAACATAAGTTCAAAATAGTCAGTCACTGTCATCACCTGTGTCTTGTTAGTCTTTAAGTAGAAATCCCATTAACAGCCATTCATTTTATTGGTGTACTAATTCACATTTATTTCCAGAGTTGTTTGTCTCGGACTGAACTGAACATCCGACACCCAGCAAGATGTCTGTCTCTTAAGGCCAGTATCTTTTAAAGCAATTTTACATGGATATTTATGCATAAACATTCTTGCTGAAATCCTTAAGTTGGGTATTGTTGCAGCAATATGTTTATATAACATCTACGTATTTTATAGCACAGAGCAAATTCTATTCAAAAAGCTGTTTGTCTGGTCAGTAAGTGTTTATTTACAGATTAAAACACAAATATTATTAATACAAAGTATTTACAAATTTGTGTCAAATGTCAATATGTTGGTTTAGCTACTTCCTGCCCTCTCCTCGAGATAGCCCAGTATTATTTTGTAGTTATCATCCCATATCTGATTTGGTTATCCAATCCATGTGATGGCTGGATATGTGTATATATATATATATATATATATATATATATATATATATATATATATATATATATATATATATATATAAAACAATATATCAACTACTTTTTGAAATAAGCTTTTTGCTTTTACTTCAGAAATGTTTGTTTGCATTTATCCCGATGTTATTTAGTGTTTGTACAGACTGCACAGTGTTGTATGCACTGACATCATCAGCTGTCCAGAGCTAAAATATGTATATCTATGGTCTCCACCCTGTCCATCATTGTGGTCACCTGTGTCTTGTTAGTCGGTATGTAGCTGAGCTAAAAGGTTGACAATAATATTGCACTTTTAACTGTCCTTTAATGTGTTCTTCCAAAGAAATCTCATAATGTGCCATTCTCAGGAATGTGTCTCATTAACACGCCTTTGAATGCATTTGATTTAAATGGGTTTATGTTCGTTTTATTATCATTGTTATTATCAGAGTATCTCTAAAGAAAAGGCAAAGTTGTTTTTCTCAGACTGAACTGAACTGGGTCATCTCCGATGTCCAGCGAGACGTCTGTCTCTAAAAAAAACAATCATGCTCTGAGGATTC
Organism: Colossoma macropomum; assembly: GCF_904425465.1. Classification (NCBI taxonomy): domain Eukaryota; kingdom Metazoa; phylum Chordata; class Actinopteri; order Characiformes; family Serrasalmidae; genus Colossoma; species Colossoma macropomum. The sequence continues at coordinate 38,390,132 of NW_023494788.1, forward strand.
ATGGCTTCACTCTCATGCCTTAAGGCCAGTAACTCTGACCGCCCCCCTCCACACACACATACACGGCTAATACCGCATGCACCCCGTAGCAAGGTTTAAAGGAAAGACTTATTAGGCCGAGCATGTTCAAATCTACTCGCAAACATGAACCCAGCGAACCTGGGGAAGATGTTCATTCAGCCTTGTTTCTTCACTTTTTTCTTCTTTCATTTCTTTAACTCATCAAAATCACTGATGCATGATGGCATACAATGATAATTTTAATAATAATGATACCAATAATATGATGAAGAAGGAAAAGAAAAAGAAAGGAAGCAAAAGAAGAAAACAAAAAAAAACACAACAAAACAAACCCAAAAAAAGTAAACCACTTCCACAACCTTTCTCAAAATAACACAACTGTATTTTTGTTCTTGATTAAATGAGACACAGATAAATGTGATATTTCAGACCTCATCAAAGCCCAAGGCAGACACATACATGCAGGGGGTGGAGTGGTGGAGGGAGGGTAAAATTGAATTTATGAATTTTGTTCACTTTAATACATTCTGCCTCCTTGAGGGTAAAATAAATTGAAATAATCTCTGACAAAACAGTGATTAGCCCGGGGGGCCCTGGAGAAATGATAATCAAATTAGGGCTCACCCCTGCCACCACCCGACAGCTCCAACATCACAGAACATCAGCAGCATCAGCAGCAGGAGTTTTGACCATGGAGGAAACCCAGCATCGCTCATGCAGTTCTGAACAGATCAGGGAAGGAAACGTTGCGTAGTAATTGACCACCGCCCATCAGAGATGTTATTAACCCGTATCAGTGTCCATTCAGAAGACTAAGCCTTAAGGGACAGTGGCTCTAAAACTGGATGAGTGGAGGCACGAGCCCTGCATCCAGACGCATGTAAAGGTTGTTCCAACTGTCTACAGCTTATGCAAACAGGAAGGAGTTTCATCTGAGACGCTTTTAAATAGTGTATTTTCACTTCGGAAATAACTGCTTACTGTTTCTTTGGCTCTTTTTTTTTAACTACTCAAGGGAGCAAAACCTTCAATGACAGAAAACTGGATCTGATTAGTTCAGTATCAAAGGGTCCAGTTTTAAGGTTTTGGTTCATGCTCAAGATTGGTACCAACAGGACCTGATTATACTTGAGGGTGTTCACTGTTTTTAGTCACACTTGCAGCTGACTTAAAACACCAGGGTTATATAACCCTGTTATAAACACCAGAGTCTTATAAACAGCTGTTTGAAGGTCTTTATAAATGCCAGGGTCTTATAATAGCTGTGTGAGGGTCTATATAAACACCAGGGCCTTATAATTAGCTGACTGAGGGTCCTTATAAGCACCAGCGTCTTCTAAATAGCTGCTTAAGGGTCTTTATAAACATCAGGGTCTCAATGTAAGCTGTGTAAAGGTCTTTATATACATTGAGGTCTTATAGCTGTTTAAAGGTCTTTATTAACACCAGGGTCTTATTATCAGCTGTTTAAAGGTCCTTATAATCAACACAGTCTTATAATCAGCTGTTTAAGGGTGTTTGTAAACACCAGGGTCTTATCAGCTGTTTGAGGGTTCTTTTAAACACCAGGGTCTTACAAACAGATGCAGTACATGTGCTGAAACAGTAGATCAGTCTGACTATGATAAACGGTCCATTAGGAGTGGAGCAGGAAATTTGGACATTTTAATGAAGGATCATGCAGAGGCCAGCCATCCATTAGGAAAGCTGCTGGTCATTTGGAATGTATTCATCATGCTAACCCAGACAATAATGACACATCTGACATAATCGTATTGATTGGTCAGCAGATAAAACACTTTGTGCTTCCATATGCAGGCATTTATCATTCGACAACATGTAAACATGTTTATTTCAGCTGTGGTCAGTGAAAGTCCACAGTGTCCCCCTCCGTACCCAGAGTTTAGTTTCCAACAACAGCCATATTTTTGTCAGACTGTTAATACTCAGTTTTATAAAATGACCCTTATTGGCTCTCAGAGAGAACAAAATGCACCAAAAATAGAAATCTGTAAATCTGTAATGCTGCACAAGCACAAAAAGATGCTCGCGGATCTTAAAAAGGAAATGGTTTAATGAGAGATTAGTAAGAAGGTCAGACAGTTTCAGGGCAAAACCAAAATCAGAATCCAAAAGCCTTGCAAAAAGTCAAAAAAACAGACGATACAAAATGCACAAGGGACCAGAGCAAAGGGCAAACACAAAAACGCAATATCCAAAAAAAACAGGCAAATGGTCCAATATACAAGTCAGAAAAGCAGTAGAAAACCACTCAGTAGTCCAGTGAAGGGCAATACCTCGCAATAAGGAGAACGAACCAGAAACTATTTAAAGCCTGGGACAAACAAACACAGGTGAACTGCATTAATACTCAGGTGACTGAGAACGAGGAAGCTGTGTGTGATTGGTGGAAGGAGTGACATCATCAGGATTGGAATCATGGGAATTGGAGTCCTGGAGAGTATTAGGCAAGGGAGGAGAACCCGGAAGTGTGACAAAATCCAATTAAAATCTTTTCTGTTTTGTCATCTGTGATTTTTAATGTTTTATTTATTCATTCATTTAATTTTAATTTAATTTGTATTTTATTATATTTCTGTTTAAATTTCTTGATTTTGTGCAGTATTTTGACTGATGCTTGTTGTCCATTAAATCTGTATACAAATATAATATGAATTTGCTTCTGTTTCGAAAAGACACCTGCACAGATGAGCCACAAAAGAAGCCACAATCATGGCACACAAAATTTCAAATCAAAATCAGAGTCAGAATTCATCTACTGGCCGAGAACTAAGGGGCTGAGCCCAAACCCTGAGCCCATAATCCCTCCTCCACCAAACTTTACTATTGGCACTGTGCATTCCGGTAGGTAGCGTTCCCCTAGAATTCACTAAACCCAGATTCATCCATCAAACTGTCAGGCAGTGAAGTTTGATTCATCTTAGGCATAGTGATCTTAGGATTGTGTGCAGCTGCTTAGCCATGGAAACCCATTTCATGAAGCTCCCAATATGCAGTTCTTGTGCTGATGTTGCTTCCAGAGGCAGTTTGGAACTCTGTAGTGAGCAATGCAATAAAGCAGGGGTGCACAACTCTATTACTGGAGGGCCAGCAGAGTTTAGTGATTTAACTGCTAAAATACACCCATTTACACTCAACTGTTAATGGCTGGGTTTAGTGGGTGTTTCTGAGAAGGGAACTACCAAACTGTGCTGAACACCGGCCCCCTGGTGTGTAATACAGGATAGGTGACTTTTCAATACTACATGCTTCAGCACTTGGCAGCCCCACTCTGTGAGTTTACATCATCTACCACTTCATGGCTGAGCTGTTGGTGCTCCATTTTACAGTAATAGCACTTGCAGTTGGCCAGGGCAGATCTAGCAGGGCAGAAATTTCACAAACTGACTCATGGCAAAGGTGGCATCCTATGACAGTGCCACGTTTAAAGTCAGTGACCTTTTTAGTACGACCCATTCTACTGCCAGTGTTTGTCTATGGAGCTTGCATGGCTATGTGTTTAATTTTATACTCCTGTTTGCAGTTGGTGTGGCTGAAACACCTGAACTCAATAATTAGGAAAGGTGTCAACATATTGTGGCCATATAGTATGCATAGTTAATGTACAAGGTATTTACAGCAGTATAGATCAGGTGGATTGTGATTGTAACAGTAGTGAATGTGCAAAATCATTGAATTGAATAAACAGATCTCGAGGTCATGGGCTTTTTATTTTTCTGGTCAGTGTGAGTGCGACAGGGTCAAGGACTAACATTTAAGCGTCCCTGCAGGGTCTGTAATTTGCTCTACAATATACTAACTTACACAGCACAACAAATAGGGAAAAACAAGGGCAACAGAGGTGAGAACTTAATTATTTAACCTCTCTGCAAAATATAAAGTGCATTCAGCTTGAGTTAAATATTTAGAGAGGGTTCCAGCTCAGAGGGAGCGAAATACAGTTGACATAAAGGCTCCCGAAGGTCTGGCCAGTCGATTTGTAATCCAGATCGATTATACAGATATTTAGTGTAATTGTGGCAGAGACTCACCTTCACTTACAATGAACATTTAACATATGGACTTTAAAGCTCCAAAGAACCTAAATCTGCATTTTCTTTCTAAGCATGTCAATCTTGCTCTTGTGGGCCAGATGTACAAGTAGCTGGTGTGTTTTGCCAAAATCCTCCTCTTTTGATGTAAACTGGCCGGTCCTAATCTTGGATAGTGCTTACATAGGCAATATCCTCGCCAATCATAAGGATGATATGGTGTGTTTCACCCATATAGTTTTTACTGAACTAGGCTCAGCTGCACTGTGTTGTGCTTATTTACACAACTGTACAGGTGTTAAATGTCTGCAAATATTCATATCATTCTGTAATATTCTGTATATAATAGTTATTATATTATATGTCTCCCCAGACCTCTATATGTTTTAAACAGCAGGAAACTTTGCTTATTAGCAATTAAAGTAATACAATTCTTTTCCAGGGAAGTGCCTAAAGACTTGGGGAAACACCACTCATCACAATTATGTTCTTTTATATGCAAGAAATCAAGAAGAGCTCATAGTTGTATCGTTTGATTAGTACTAAATCATCATCATCATCATCATCATCAGTTTTATTTATAAAGCACCTTTACAATCAATACATAACAAGAAAATAATAAATAAGAAAGTATCTACAAACACTGTTGAACTTCTAAAAAGTACACATTCAGGGCCCCCTGCTGGTTTAGGAGTCCTGAAAATCTGCTCATAGCAAGAAAACGTTCCAGCCTTTTTCCCTTTTCCAATCAGTTATTATTTATCGAACAAAGAAACCATCAAACCGCACCATTTCACAAACAGCAAAGCAAATTACATAACTGAGAATTACCAAAGGCTGTTAGTAACATAACAACAATGTGCAACTTTTATACTCGGTTAATGAACGAAGGATCAGACGGGTGTAATTTACAGAAAAAAACAACATCAAACAACAGATAAAGAATAAAAGAGAAAAGAGAAAAGAGTTTTGCTTTTTGAGCGAGCGGAAATGTGCTCCCAGCATGAGGCGGGGAACACATTTACATTCAGCCTGTGCTGTGATCTGTAAACTATATGAAATATTTCTTTCATAGGAAACACTATTGAAAAGGTGGCAACACATTATTTAAGATTTTGAAATAAGGCTTTATCTTTTTAATATCTATTTTATGTTAGTAAACATCACAGGACGTGGTCAGACATCACCACAAACACTTTGTGTCCATCACAGAGCACCGGGTCAGAACTCTGTCTCTCCAAAAACAGTCATTTCATGGCCATCTCCTCGTCTGCCTGCGGTAAAAGACAGAATTTACACAGGAGCTGGACATCAGTAGATTTGGACGACGGGACAGGAGGATTTATTTTGTGCATCAGTAATTAATATAATTCACTTCAGTGGGAACTTTTCAGGCTTGATGAAGTGGGTGATTCTTGTTCAATTGATTTAGTGCTGCAGGGCTCGAATCTGGACTCAACACTTTTTTTTTGTCTGGGCCATTGCCAAAATTAGTCTCTGGCCTGAAAATTCCATCTTGTGAGTTCAAGCCATCAACATTGTGGTGGTAGTGTGAGGGAGTCTGATTGAATGAGAGGAGAGAACTTGAGAACTTGAGAAGTCTGAGAACTTGAGCTGAAGTTCTTGGTGGCTTCTGCTTGATTGGACTGAGGAACTGGAAGAAGATTGGATGGTGTGAGGACTGTGAGAACTTTGTCACTTAACATGGAAGGCATTGATGGGAATTTATAGGGTGTTAGACTGGAAGTAGGAGGGGTTTCAGGCCCCACACACACACACACACATTTCAGTTATTTTGTAACATTTATGTTATTCTCTATTTGTAACTGTCACCAAGTGAAAATCAAATCAGTAAATAGCATTGTTTAAATTCTAAAAGTCTTTGGCGTAGGCCCTATCCTCAGTCCAGGTCTTGGAGCGTCAAGACCCTTGCTGATCCTGCTGGATAGAGACAGGAGGGACAGAACCCAACCTTGGACAACCAGACAGGGACCCAACTGGTGGTGGCGGGGAGGAAGGAGGGGAATAGGTACTTATTTAGAGTCTTTTTAGAGTCTTCCTAGCAGAACCTTCAATCCATTCTACATTTGTATGAAGAGGATGAGATATTTTATTATGATCTGAATTTGATGAAAAGTTATTGTTGTGTGTGCAGTCTTGTGTTGCAGTAAGAATAAACATACTTTACTTTTTTGTCTCGTTTTCTTCATTTTTTGAATCAGAAATAAGTCAGAAGTCCAACCTCGACCCTGTCCAGCATGGAAAGCTAATGTGAATGTAATTGATCTCGCAACTATGAACTTTATTTAAACAGGAAAGCAAAGTGAAAGTAATGACTCTAGAATTATACATGTTATTTCTCTTGTCCAGCTGAATCTCTACTGCAGAGTGTCTGATCTTATCTTCAGAGGGCCAGTGTGGCTCACGGCTTTCCTTACAACAAAGCGTAAGATCACCTGATTCCAGATGTTTACTCAGTTGGTCTCAGTGTTCAAACAGTCCATCAGGTGCTCCTGCTTTGTTGGATTTGCCACGCCGTCCCTCTGATGCTGACCCTGGTCATGCCGACCCTCTGCGGGTCAGATCAGATACTCCTGCTGTCAGAGTTTAGCTCACTTTTAAATGAGTCCACTGAACAATCTGAAAAGAACACATCTAGACTGGAAGCAGTTAAAGATCTCAATCCTGATTCAGTCTCGCTCTCATTTAGACTCGATATTGACTAGTTCAGATAACCACACTCAGGATGTGAGGTTAGGGTTGTCCTCACACTTCCTGTTCAAACACCTCCTGTTCTCCTCGCCTGGTTCTGCTCTTCACCGGAGCACCGAGCGGTAAATTAGAGCCGAACGCTCTCCTGCTTTACGCTGCAAGGCATTAAGCTAATTGGTCCAGTGGTTGTGACAGATGTGTGTGTGTTTTAATTAAAACTCCTGACTTACTGATCGGCACACACACACACACACACACACACACACACACACACACACACACACACACACACACACTTCTGCTCAGGCTCTCATTCAGAGAATCTTCCTTACCCAGAAAAACACACACACACACACAAACACACACACTTCTATTCAGGCTCTCATTCAGAGAACCTTCCTTACCCAGAAAAACACTGATACTAAACTGATAAAGCAGGTCCTGATCTGTCTCTTTAACAGAGCAGGGTAACGTTTATTGACAGACTCACTCAGCTCTCACTTAGCAGGATCTGATTTAACCTGATGTCAGAAAGTCAGATGAGGTGTGTAACTAATGCTGCCATAATTCTCTAAATTTGTGGGGTTTTTTAATGTTTTTTTACCATACACATCACATCACATGCAAATTTAACAATTTTTTTCTAAATTTTATACCACTTCTCATTTTCTTCAGTTATTATAGTTAATAATAATATTATTTAGTTCTTTACACTATACAGTCTATTTATATTCCTTTTTTAGATTATCTGAGATTTTTGAAATGCGATTAAATCTGTTTTATTGATGTCGACATGTATCCCCTCTGAGGAGACTCCATTTGGACTTGCCCAGTCCGAATTGGCTCACCCCCATCCGGCTCATCCCCGGCTCCACCCACTTATTATCACATTCACCTGCAGATAGTTCTGGACTCATTAACTTTCTCATATAAACCTCAGTTTGGTTTTAAAGTTTGTAAAATCTTGCCATTTTTCCAAAACTTCATTTGAAACCTACATTTTATTTGTATACAGTTTTGTATTTTTGGCTCTCTGCCCACAGTTAACATTGCCATTTGAACCCCCAAGGCAAGTAGAAGTTTGGGCGCCCCTGCTTTACTGCTTTTTCAGTAATTTTAGAGTCATCTACAGTTCTGTTTATCATTTTGGACACCAGTGGTGTAGCCAGAATGTCGTTTTTGGAAAGTCTGGTTACAGACTGAGGGAGCAGCTAGCAAGTGTTAAGACAGAATGGACAGAAGCCTGCTAATGAACAAAGTGCTAGAGAGATCCTCACTATAATGATAGCATTTTCTGTTGCTATAGTGAGGATGAACAGCATCAACCAGGCATGCAGTCATGGGTGAGCCTGAATCTAGCCAGACTGATCACAGAACTACCCAAACAAACAGGGACAGGATATTTAATAATATATTTTGAGATAATGAAATTTGATTTGTCTTCTGTAAGTGTTGTCACTATAATGCCAAGCTCTACCTTTTTTTTCTCAGCTCTCCAATCACTGCTTAGCAACCTCAAATCTTTGTCATCAGTGCTCCAGTGTTTGAATTTGAAGATCTATTTTTGGTTAAAAGATGTAAATGGTAATGTTTAAAAGTTTTTTAGAATTTATCGACTTCTACTGATCCAAAGCCAAAATGTTGCCATCCTCAGTTTTCTGTGAATTTAGTGCATTAAGTCATCAAAGGTAAGATATGAATGGACCATTTTTTTTTTTTTTCATGCCCGCTGTGGCAGTATGCTTTAAACTGCGATGATTAGATTTTTTTTTTTTTTTTTAAAGTTATTTCTCCTCATCTTTGTACGTCCCAGCTTTCTGATTTCAGTCATTTCATCTTCATTGGGGCTGCCTGCTGTGCATTTAGCCTAGGATGATCAGGCTTGGATCTGTGGTGAGCACATGCATGCTTTAAAGCCGATGTGTTAAACACAAGGCATAGTCCTATTCGGCCTGCTAAATTATTCTCAAGTTTTAATAATATTAGCCCATTTTACCATAAGCTGCACTATAATTCCCAGCATGCACTGCAACATAATGTGCACTCTAAAACCAGAAGGTAAAGGTACAGCCTCCCTTCAGCTTCATACTCACCAGAATGTAACTGCTGCACCAGGTGGAACAGGAAAATTTGAACAACAAGCTGGTGAAAAGGAAGCAAACTTCAGCCCTGCACTAACGTTAGCATATCCGTTAGCTCGCTAGGTTAGGCAGCTAAGACTTTCTTGGATTGAAAAGAAGCCGATAGCACCGCTTCAGCTGACACAAGCACACACAGAATTCGCTCCATTTAGCAGCTTTATTGGACCTGTACAGCCATATATGTTTGAGCCACCAGAGCCAGAATCCAATTCGAAGCCAGAGGACACTGACCTACCCGAGAATCAACCGTGTTCCTCTCAGTCTGTAACAGAATGGTCATTTTCTTTTTCCTGTTTATGCAAGCTAGCAAACTGTTTAATGGTTTAACTCTCACAATTCAGTCCTACATAGTTCACAGTCTTTTCACATTTCAGCAATTATTTGCTAAGCTGAATAATGTGTTTACAAACAAATCTCTGAATTTTACTTTATAGATATTTAATGTCAGAAACTATTAAACTGTACAGTCCAGTATGTGTGCTTTGTTCATTCTTTTTTGCTTCTGTAACTCTACAATTACCTTCAGTATTAACAAACTTTCTCTCTGCATAATGAGAGTGTGAGCAGAGGGTGGTGTGGGTGCTGGCTTCCTGAGCAGTGGGGGGTGTGGTGGGGAGGTGTATGAGTGTGTGTCACCTGTGTGAGTCACGTGTTCCGAGCTGTTTGGCGCTGATGATGAATCTGTGGAGTAAACTGCAGGTGTTCGACCTTTCCCCACGTTCTCCATCTGTCTTCATTTCCTCACAAATGTTTCTCAGTCTGCCACTCAAACTCGCATTTCTCACTCTTCTGAACAAACAAGCACACCAGTACTCCCTTACTCAACCCAGCAGGCACCACTGCTCAAACCCTTTCATCAGAGCCAGTTTCAAAATAGCCTCCTCATCCTCGCGAAGTAAAGAAGCAGATCAGAAATGGCTCGGCGAATAAACAGCAGGAACAAATCCAGTGGAAGTCTGGAGTTACAGCAAAGGTTCGGCCGGCTACAACTTCATCAGACGCGGTTTAACATTGCTGCTACTAAGTAATGATCGGTTAACATTACTAAGTAATGAGTACTGATTGGTCAGCATTACTGCTACTGAGTGCTGATTGCTTAGCGTTACTGCTAATGAGCTCTGATTGGTCAGCATTATTGCTACTGAGTGCTGATTGGTCAGCATTACTGCTACTGACTACTGATTGGTTAGCATTACTGCTACTGAGGTCTGATTGGTTAGCATTACTGCTACTGAGTGCTGATTGCTTAGCGTTACTGCTACTGAGCTCTGATTGATTAGCGTTGCTGCTACTGAGTGCTGATTGGTTAGTATTACTGCTACTAACCTCTAAATGGTTAGCGATGCTGCTACTAAGCTCCAAGTGGTAAGCATTACTGCTCTGCTACTGAACACTGATTGCTTAGCATTACTGCTACTGAGTGCTGATTGGTTAGCATTACTGCTACGGAGCACTGATTGGTTAGCATTAGTGCTACTGAGTGCTGATTGGTTAGTGTTAGTGCTACTGACTACTGATTGGTTAGCATTACTGCTACTGAGCACTAATTGGTTATCATTAGTGCTACTGAGTACTGACTGGTTAGTGTTACTGCTACTGAATGCTGATTGGTTAGCATTACAGCTACTGAGTGCTGATTGGTTAGTGTTACTGCTACTAAGCTCTGATTGGTTAGCAATGCTGCTACTGAGCTCTAATTGGTAAGCATTACTGCTCTGCTACTGACTGCTGATTGCTTGGCATTACTGCTACTGAACACTGATTGGTTAGCATTACTGCTCCTGAGTGCTGACTGGTTAGCGTTCCTGCTACTGAGTGCTGATTGGTTAGCATTTCTACTACTGAGCTTTGATTGGTTATCATTAGTGCTACTGAGTGCTGACTGGTTAGCATTCCCACTACTGAGCACTGACTGGTTAGCGTTCCTGCTACTGAGTGCTGATTGGTTAGCATTTCTACTACTGAGCTTTGATTGGTTATCATTAGTGCTACTGAGTGCTGACTGGTTATTGTTACTGCTACTGAATGCTGATTGGTTAGCGTTACAGCTACTGAGTGCTGACTGGTTAGTGTTAGTGCTACTGAATGCTGATTGGTTAGCATTACAGCTACTGAGTGCTGATTGGTTAGTGTTGCTGCTACTAAGCTCTGATTGGTTAGCAATGCTGCTACTGAGCTCTAATTGGTAAGTATTACTGCTCTGCTACTGACTTCTGATTGGTTAGCATTACTGCTACTGAGTGCTGATTGGTTAGCATTTCTACTACTGAGCTTTGATTGGTTATCATTAGTGCTACTGAGTGCTGACTGGTTATTGTTACTGCTACTGAATGCTGATTGGTTAGCGTTACAGCTACTGAGTGCTGACTGGTTAGTGTTAGTGCTACTGAATGCTGATTGGTTAGCATTACAGCTACTGAGTGCTGATTGGTTAGTGTTGCTGCTACTAAGCTCTGATTGGTTAGCAATGCTGCTACTGAGCTCTAATTGGTAAGTATTACTGCTCTGCTACTGACTTCTGATTGGTTAGCATTACTGCTACTGAGCACTGATTGGTTAGCATTACTGCTCCTGAGTGCTGATTGGTTAGTGTTAGTGCTACTGACTGCTGACTGGTTAGCATTACTGCTACTGAGCACTAACTGGTTATCATTAGTGCTACTGAGTACTGACTGGTTAGTGTTACTGCTACTGAATGCTGATTGGTTAGCATTACAGCTACTGAGTGCTGATTGGTTAGTGTTACTGCTACTAAGCTCTGATTGGTTAGCAATGCTGCTACTGAGCTCTAATTGGTAAGCATTACTGCTCTGCTACTGACTGCTGATTGGTTAGCATTACTGCTACTAAACACTGATTGGTTAGCATTACTGTTCCTGAGTGCTGATTGGTTAGTGTTAGTGCTACTGACTGCTGACTGGTTAGCATTACTGCTACTGAGTGCTGATTGGTTAGCATTACTGCTACTGAGCACTGATTGCTTAGCGTTACTGCTAATGAGCTCTAATTGGTTAGCATTACTGCTACTGAGCTCTGATTGCTTAGCATTACTGCTGTGATGGAACCCATTAATTTTGGACCCTCAAGAGCACCCTCTAGTGTCACACCAACCTGCCTGGTGCTCTTCTCACTACAAATTCAATACAAATATAATAGAATACAATACAAATTCTCTGGTCTTGCACTGTTAGATCTGGACCAGAATAAAATGAGTTTCAACAGATTAATTAGCAACTGGAGCGTCTTTGGGGAATCATCCTGATAGCAGCACTGCTGCTGTCTGTATGTTATTTGATTTGTGTGACCACAGGTAAGCTGTAGAGCTCAGAGAGATGGAAAACACAGAGTACAGAAAACAGAAACACTTTATACTGGGACGGTTATAAACCGGGTTTCGTGCTTCAGCCAGACCCAGAAGAGCCGTTCATTTGCTGAAGTGAAGCAGAGTTTAATATGCTGGCCTGCAGATTCCCCTTTAAAACAGTGCACAAATTACAAAAGGCATCGTCTCGCTCAGCACTTAATAGCTCAGTGGTTCACAGGCGTAAAAGAAATATGTAGCCATTAGCGAGCCTAGCGTATTAAGCTGTATTAGCATGCTACAGTGATGTGAGGTGCTTTGACATATCGCTGAACAGCCTTAAGATAAAAAAAAAAAACACAGACGTAATGTGCTGCTGTTTAATAAGACTGCACAATAAAACACACATGGATTACGTGACGGAGATCATTTATACTTCAACATTACACGAACGCACCAACTCCCCTCCGTCTCTCCAGCCTCGCTCTCGTCCCGAGAGCAGATCTGCTTCTGTTTCTGCTCCCTTTGTGTGCTGAAGAGCATCTGCATTACAATAAAGCCTGAAAACAGCGCTAATGGAACAGATTGCTTTTTAAGGGGATTATTTTGAAATGATACACACAGTGCTCTTGTTCTCTGTTTGCCTTTATTCGCTTCTTAATAGGTTCTAATTTGAATAGAGTTTAACCAAAGTGCAAAACAGCTACTAAATAAATAAATAAATAAATACACAAATGCCCCCAATGCAAATGTAGCACGCTCATAAACAACTGAACACATCAGACAAACAACTGAAATATTCCAAACCGAAGCTGTAATACCTGTTTGCAAACTGCTAAAGGCTTCCAAATAATGCTACGTAAGTATAAATCTGTGCCCCCCATCCCCCCGCAAAGAGGGCTATTAGAGAGAGTCAGAAAAATGCAGCAATGTCGTGAGAGATTAGAGCCAAAAGGCCGAGCTACACAGCACTTTTCTTTCACCGCTAAATACGGGCTAAATGGCAATAAGGCGGGAAAATGTAGATGTGAGAAAAGCAGCGTTAGCAGCGTTAGCCGCCTGGGCTGCAGCCCATCACCTCCTTAACAGACAGCCGTAGCTAAGCCATTTTCCAGCTCTAATCTCCTAATAAGATTATAAAAAGTGGAAATATGTTTACGCATTACTACTCATAATTACATGTCTTGTCAAACACAAGGAGCCCACCAGCCGCCCCGAGTTCACAATCTCAGTTTGTGCGAAATGTGCAGAATGGATTTGATGTGTGTTAAATGGAAATAATAAATATATAAATATATATATTGTATCCCACTTACCACAATAAATTCATTTATTGTCCAAACTGAGCCCCAGCTGTTTCCCACTGCAGCAGCATGTTGCTGGAATAAATCAGAGCTTCATTCAGACTCTCTGACTGTACGAGAGACATCATACTTACTTTCATCACTGCTTTCACTTTTAGTCTCTGAATGAGTCCATGATACAGAGTAGTTTTGTTAAAATAAGCAAACAAAACAAGCGAATGAATAAGCAAACAAGCAAACAAATTAGCAAACAATTAAGCAAAAGAATAAACTGACATAAGTAAACTACTAAGCAAATGAGCAAGCAAACAATTAAGCTAACAAATAAGCAAACAAGCTAATGAATAAGCAAACAAGAACACAAATCGGCAAGTAAACAAATAAGAAAACAGTTAAGCTAATGAATGAACAAAGGAATAAACAATTAAGCTAATGAATAAGCAAACGAATAATCAAATAAGTAAACAATTAAGCTAAGGAATAAATAAGCAAACAAGAAAATGAATAAGCAAACAATTAAGCTAATGAATAAACAAGCTAATAAATAGGCAATTAATAAACAAATAATTAAGCAAACAAATAGTAAAATAAACAAATATGAAAACACAATAGAAAATAAGTAAGCAATTAAGTAAATGAATAAGTATACAAATTAGTAAATGTAAAAGCAAACAAACAAATAAGCAATTAAGCACACAAGTAAGCTAATGAACAAATAAGCGAATAAGGTAATGAACAAGCAAATGAATAACAAATAGCAAACAATTAAGTTATTGAATGAATAAGCAAAGAAGAAAACAAGTAATGAATAAACAAGCTAATAAATAGGCAATTAATAAAAAAGCAAATAATTAAAATAAGCAAACAAATGAGTAAAATAATAAACAAATATGAAAAACAAAATAGAAAATAAGCAAATGAATGAGTAAACAAATAAGTAAACAAATTAATAAGCAAAAAAGCAAACAAATAAGCAAATAATTAAACTATGAATAAGCAAACAGCTAATAAGTGGCTAAGCTAATTAATAACTAAGCAAATAAGCAAACAAGCAAGTAAAATAACAAATATACAAGCAAAAATAGAAAATAAGCAAATGAATCAGTAAACAAATAAGTAAACAAATAAGTAAACAAATCATTGAACAACTAAGCAAGCAAACAAATAAGGTGAATGAGTCAGAGTGTGTGGTCTGATCTGCTGCTCTCTGTTTACGGCTGAAGCTTGTGTTTTGTGCAGAGGTGATGAGTGAGGTGAGCTGGATCACTGACCTCATTCACTCCGAGGTCATTTCCTTTATGAGCTGGGAAAAAGAGATTCTATTCCACAAATTACTTTAGAGAACATTACACACCTGGTTTTATTTGTTCTCCCTGTTCCTCATCGGTTCCTCTCTGTGCTGTCCGGCAGTTGGAGCTGTATTTAAATCACACGCTTTCCTCCATCACGGTCAGTCTTCTCCTACACGTCTTTATTTCTCCGTATGTTCTCCAGCAGAACCACAGAAAGAATCAGATCAGATTCTCTGTGTTGAACCGATCTCAGAACGAAGATCATCACTCACCTCACGGTTTGAACCCTTTGATCGACCACCTGAGTGGTACTACATCAGCCCTCACGGAACGTCCATTAACACACAAATAAATTTCACTAATTTACTGCAGTCATTAATAAACACCAACAGCTCGTGATGTTCTTTCAAACGTCTGTGTGAATGTGGTTGAGTTGGAGACACTCCACACTCAGACTGAGCTTAGAGGGGATTTTAGGTGTGACAGTAGAGTGACTGTAGAAGACACTAAACTCCTGAAATCAGCTTAACTTCTCCAGAAAATATTCACATTTCATATCCAAACTTCACTGCAGTATACTTACAAAAATCAGAGACAGGTCCAAGATTAAGACTGAGCTTATGATGGAGAACCTGGTGTTAGAACCTTTTAAAAAGGGCCTTGAAATGGTTCTAAAAGGGTTACACTGTTGTCTTTTTTGATACTAAGTCCAGACCTGATTCTCATCCTTATTCTGATCTTGATGGATACTGTAATGGTTGTATGTAGCAACTAAAATGGAAACACTATTGTTACCTGTCATAGAGCCTTGTTTAGAACTTTTAGAGAGGCCTTTAGAACCCTTTATGCTAAGAATGTAAACTAGTCTGGATCTGATCCTGATTCTGGTCCTAATTCTGATTCTGATACTGAAATGGTTCTGATTAACACCTACAAGTCACAGAACTTTGTTTGGCTCTATTTAGAACCCTGTACGCTATGATACTGTGAACTAAACAAAGTCTTGATCTGATCCTGATTTGGATCCTGTTTTTGATACTAAAATAGTTCTGTTTAACACATCATAGAACACTGTTTGGGTCTATTTAGAACCCTGTATGCTGAAAGTGTAAACTAAACAAAGGTCTTGATCCTGATACTTAAATGGTTCTATTTAACACATCATAGCACACTGTTTGGTTCTATTTAGAACCTTTTTTGCTAAGAGTGTGAACAAAACTAAAGCCTGGACCTCAGAGCCTCTGCTTTTTATAATTCAAAATTTTAATCTAAACCTCTACAGTAATGAGGTTCTAGATACTTGTAGCCTCTCCTTATCTCCACTTCCTTCCACTCGAACACACGAACATGCGCTTTCTCTTTGCTGTCCAATTCTTCACTTGTGTTTCATTATTCATCGTCCTTCAGGGAGAATTGTGTGTATGCATGTGTGTGTGTGTGTGTGTGTGTGTGTTTGGGGGGGGCGGTTGGGTGGGTGGTCTAATCATAAAACTTGTCACGATAAATACATGAACGCATTCACATTGCAAATGAGGGAGTCCGTGCTAATGTTTACTCTGCCAGGGTGATTTATGACAAAGACATTCAGAGACTATCATTAGTTTAATATGAGTAAAAAGGCCGCGCTGCCGCGCTTCACACGCTGCCGCAACCTCGGGTAAATAAAGCAAAGCCGCGCTGTCACTTCGCTGCAGATAACATCATTCAATATGCTGGAGGGGAGCGCGGCGTTTCTCCGGGTCTTATGGAGAGCGTGCAGATACTCCGAGATGGAAACACTTCTGCAGACGAGTGAGGATACGAAGCTTCTGTCTTTATTGCTGTTGTGTTGGTTTTGTGGTGAATTATCTGGCGTAGATGTGCTGGTGTTTACTCCAGCATTGGGGTTCAGGAGCTTCATCCCTAAACATCTGTTCCAGCTCCATAAACATCTGTCAGCAGCCATGTCACAAACTGACACTGAAATATTACAGCAGAGATTCAGAGTATTAAAAGAAAGAAATTTATTCTGCATAAAACTCTGCATTTCTGCATTTAAAGGTTTTCTCCACTAACTCAGATCAGCAAAAAATGACCTATAAGAGAACTGTTAACACTTTATATCTATTCATATTTAGAGCTGTATATGTAATTGATGTTTATATCTGTACATATCACTCAATACACTCAATATTTATAATGCATCTGTGAAAAACTGTACTTCTATTTATGTGTAAAGCAATATTGTATAAGATATATTTGGTGCTTATCTCCATATCAAAACTAAAAACAAACATAAGACTAATTATATGTGTTTGTAAAGATTCAGAATTTGGATTCCAGTTTACATTCTGATTTTGTTCCTCAGTTTGATCCCAGTCCTGATCAAGCTTATGTTCCTAAGTCTGATTCTGATCCTTATTCTGAATTTTCAGTCCTGATGCTGATCGTGATCTGAATCCAGAATCTGATTTTAGCCCTGATTCTGATCCTAATTCCAATTCAGATCCTTTTTGTGAAATTGATTTCAGTTCTGATCCTGTTCCTGATCCTAATTCGGATCCCGATCCTAATCCTGTTCATGATCCTAATTCTGATACTGACTCTAATCCTTATTTTGAACTTGATTCCAATTCAGATCCTGATCCTAATTCGGATCCTGATTCTGATCCTAATTCTGATACTGATCCAAATTCCAATTCTGATTCTAAATCTGATCCTGATCCTAATTCAGATACTGATTCTGATCCTTATTCTAAGCTTGATTCCAATTCTTATCCTCATCCTGATCCTAAATCTGATCCTGATCCTAATTCCAATTCTGATGCTAAATCAGATCTTTGTTCTGTACTTAATTCCAATTCTGGTCCTGATCCTGATCCTAATTCAGATACTGATTCTGATCCTTATTCTGAACTTGATTCCAATTCTGATCGTGATCCTAATTTTGTTCCTGTTCCTAATTCTGATACTAATTCTGATCCTTATTCTGAACTTGACTTCATTTCTGATTCTGATCCTAATTCTGATACTGATCCAAATTCCAATTCTGATCCTGATCCTAATTCTGATCCTGGTCTTAATTCTGATTTTAATTCTGATCCAGATCCTGTTTCAGATTCTAACTGTAATTTTTCCTGCATTACTGTTTTTATTTTTAATCAACCCTCAGATCTGGAGCTGCTCGGATGCTGATTTGTGGTCCTAAAGCTGCAGAACGACCATCGTTTTTATTCCTCAGAGTTCCTCGGACTTCACTCTGCCCGTCTGTTCTCATCACAGTCCAGCAAACACAGCATCACCGAGGGTCAGCAGGTCAGCGTTGGAGAAACTCTGGAACAAAGCAAATTCAGTGTCACCATCTCCAAATGCATCATTAGACTCCACATCACCTGCCAGAACACAGACACTCCCAGCATGCTGTTCTCCCCTGTTCTCGTTTTCATCTCATCCCTAACAAAACTCACAATGAAGATGTTCTCAAAGGAAAGTGTGCTAGGCCTATAAAGTGTTTTGGTTATTGGTTATATAATTTGGTTATTGATTATGGATTGGTGGGTGGCACGGTGGCGCAGTGGGTAGCGCTGTCGCCTCACAGCAAGAATTGCCTCGGTTCAATTCCTGGCCAGGTGACCGGGGTCATTTCTGTGTGGAGTTTGCATGTTCTCCCCGTGTCTGTGTGGGTTTCCTCCGGGTACTCCGGTTTCCTCCCACAGTCCAAAGACATGCAGTCAGGCCAATTGGACATGCTAAAATTGCCCCTAGGTGTGAGTGTGAGTGTGTGAATGTGTATGTCTGTCTGTCTGTCTGCCCTGCGATGGACTGGCGACCTGTCCAGGGTGTATCCTGCCTTCCGCCCAATGACAGCTGGGATGGGCTCCAGCACCCCACCGCGACCCAGAAGGATAAGCGGTTTAGATGATGATGATGATTATGGATTGGTTTTCAGCAAATGACTGACATTTTAAATTTAGCTGTTTTAATTCACTCAGTGCTGTCAGAGTCTTGGAAGCATAAATATTGGCTGATTTAATCATCATTAGTTATAGTGTATAAGTGTATAATATATTTATACAGTGTCCTTCACAAATATTGGCATCCCTGGTAATCATGAGTTAATATTCTTTATAACTTACTCTTTTGATCTTTCCTTTAAAATATTAGCAAAAATCTAACCTTTTCTTTTCTGTTGGGCATTTCAAGGTTTTAACCATTTAGGGTTAAGGTTTAATAAACTGCATAAGCTATTATTGTAAATAACTAAAACAATATACAGCAAGTGATTCAAAATGTATCCACTTATGAGGTGTGTAGAGCTGCTGCGGTGGAGGTGGAGGAGATGTGGATTAAAGATGTAGATGACGATGTTTCCAGGGGGAGATGGGGCAAGCTTAAAACAAAAGGATGGACATATTAAAGAAAATCTCTCTCTCTCTCTCTCTCTCTCTCTCTCTCTCTCTCTCTCTCTCTCTCTCTCTCTGTCTCTCTCTCCCTCTCTTTCCAGCAGACTTTTAAAAAGAGGAGAATGAAGATGAATCCCTTCATTAAGAGTGTTTTTAATGCATGAAGAAATAATTTATTCATGAAAATTAACAAATGATTCATTCCAGCTGAAAGTTCTCATTGAGAGCCGTGATAGGCTGTTATTTCTCTCCACACTAACTGAAATGACATTATTCACACCCCACTGATTACAGGAAGTTTGATCACCTCTGAAAAAAAACCCATTTAGCAGGTAGATCTAATGACTCCTGCACTGTTGCTGTTATTTTTGGAGCAGCGTCAAACAAACTCCAGCTGATTTGTGCCATTTTTTACATGAGGAAACGCCAAGGACTTCAGATGAGCTCCCGAGATCTGAAACCTTCATAGAGAACATGAAGCTGCACTTAAACAGTGATATCTGAATAAAGACAGCGTGATTGAAAATGTACGTGAGTATAATCAGGTTTTTAAGGATCAAGTTTATCTGACAAATTCTACACCTTCAACACCTTCAGTGTTTAATATGGCATGAAAGATCTTTTGTTTTGAATATGTAACTTTTTTTTAGTCCAATGTGACAATTTAAAACACAGTTGAATTTCACTGGATTAAACTGATCCATAAACTTAAATACTTAAATTCATTATTAGGGACTATATATATATATATATATATATATATAACATCTGTAAACATTATCTCTGATCCCTAATCATTATCCCAGTCCTAACTGTAGTACTCTTAATCTTAATCCAAAACCTCACCATAATCACAACCCTAATCATGATTTTAACTTTAACTATAACTGAAAACCTCACTATAATCACAAACTAAATCCCTAATCCCAACAATAAACAGAATCCTAATCCTAAATCTAATCCTAAATCTAATGATAATCCTTAATCTACCATAATGCTAAAACAAATGATAATCTAAACTACAATCACAACCCTATATATATATATATATATATATATGGTTGATTCTTGCAGTCCCTTAATCTACATAATTCATCTATACATTCTATACAGAGTTTAACTGTGTCTGCATCGACTAAAAGTGGAACTTCCTCTGAGTTTGTGAGGGTGCGACTGCAGGTACAAAGAGATGGAGAGATAGACCGGATAGACTGATGCAGAGATAGGAGGATGGATGGATGAAGAAATGGACTTTTGGTTATGTCGGGACGCCCATGTGTGTTAATTAGCGCTCAGCAGATGGAGGACAGGCCACAATTCCACCACTCTCTCAGGGAAGGGTCTGTACAGCACAGAGAGAGAGAGAGAGAGAGAGAGAGAGAGAGAGAGAGAGAGAGAGAGAGAGAGAGAGGATTTAATATTTAATTCATTATTTATCCTCCCCACTCTACTCCTCCGTATCACCGACTCCCAAACGACAGGAAGCCACAGGGGAGAAGAATGGAGGAGGAATACAACCTGCAGGCTCTCTCTCTCTCTCTCTCTCTCTCTCTGATTTCCCTGCAGGATTTCTCTGCCGTTGGTGTAGACTCCTCTCTCTCTCTCTCTCTCTCTCTCTCTCTCTCTCTCTCTCTCTCTCTTTCTCTGTCTCTTCTCTTTTCCCTAAAGTGAACACTTTATGATCGCTGCTTTGCTGAGAGCCATCTGTCTGAGCCCCCCCTCCTTCCTCTCTCCCTCTCTCTCTGTGGATGCAGAAGGCTGTGGCCTGTTTACCGACCAGCAGCTGCTTCCTAAAGCATCAACCAGCAAAACACGCCACATCTCCACAGAATAGCCATCGCTTCCTATAATCACCCTCAGAACATCTCCCACTCTCACCGCTCTGGAGATTTCCTTCTTCTTCTGTGCTTCTTCTGTCTTGTTTGTGTGGCACTGCTGAGAAACCGTGACACTGTAATAGTATTTGTTTTGAACAGTGCCTCCTCCTGTCAGCGGCTGCACAGCGATAAATTATTACTACTCAACTAGTCAACACTTTCTGTAGATAAAACCAAAAAACAAGAATGTTCTGGACATCAACATTTTATTAGTAGCTCACATTAAATTAATGATATTAAAGTGTGGCATAATTAGTTTTCAAATTACAACACACAGTATTAAATGTTCTTATAAATTAGTTCCATCCTGCTACAAAATGCTGGCGATGGACATTTTTTGTTCTGGTGGATATATAGTGGAATTACTTTTGTTGTCATGAGACAGGAAGTAGTATCGTGTAGGACCCCCAGCAACTCAACCTGGAATCGATTCCACATCTGGATAGAAAGTGTTTGGAGGGATGTTGAGCCATGCTGTCTGGATAGCCACCCACAGCTCCGTGGGGTTTGGAGGTGTAGGGTGCAAATGGACTCGATGGCTTGATTGGGCTCATGTCAGGTAAATGTGCAGGCTACACCATTTGTCGGATCTCTCCGGAATGGTCCTGAATGTGGATGTGTTATCTGCCAGAGTCACTTGTCTGTGTGCACGGACAATTCTAGCCAGATGCTGCCGGTCATGATCATTAGACACCCGTGGGCGGCCACTGCGCTGTCCACGGTGGGTTGTAATGCCTTGTATGACATATTCCCAGTACACACGTGACACTGTGGATCGAGGAATGTTAAATGCTTGCATAACTTCAGAAATGGAGTGTTCCTTCTGTCTGGTACCTACTACCATGGGCCATCGCCTTGCCATGAGCACGCTGGCCAGCGTTCAACCTCACTCACAAGATAACACCTCACAACTTATACAGATGTGGGCATAGCCAAGCCATCCCCTGAGGTAACGCCACTTCATAATCACTTTACATACTGCTATTCCATGACCTTTGGAATGTCAGTGTATATATATTGGTCAGTTAGGAGATATGTATTCCATTAAGCCTGTGTGTTGTCCTTACTCTGTTTTGTGTTGTCCATGAACATGATATCAAGGCTCAGCCAAGGTTGGAGGTTTGTCCTATATAAAGAGCTAGAGGTAGGGTTATTTCCAGATGATGTTGTCCTCTTGCGACCATCTGAAGGGGACCTCTGGCATGCACTTGAAGGTTTACCTGAAGCATACCGTGAGGCGGCTGGGATGAAAATCAGCACCTCCACATTCCAGGCCATTGTTCTCTCCCAGAAAAGAGTGGAATGAAGTGAGAAAATATGCCACTCGTGAAATGATTTTAAGTACCTCAAGATTTTACTCACAACAGACTGAAAAAGAACGCATGAGATTGGTGGTCAGTTTGCAACCACTGTACCATTTTGTGGTGGTGAAGTAGGTCAGTCTTTGAAACTCTCTGATCAATGCTTGAGCAATGCTACACTGCAGCTACAGAACAGAAGAGTCAGCTGAAGTGGTTTGGGGGTCTCATTAAATGGCCCCTGGTTGGCTTCTATTAGAGCATTTCCAGGCTGATGTTCAGACCCTGGGGTAGACCCAAGACCCTCTAGAGGGATTACATCTGACAGTTGGCTTGGGAATCTCTGGGGATCCTGCAGGAAGAGGCCATGGATAGGGAGGTCTAGACCGACCTTCTGAGCCTGTTGTTTCCATGACCTTTACCAGAAATAGTAGCGGACAGAAGATGAGATGAGCTGAAAACTATGACTATATATGATTCTCCTTGCCTAAACTATCAGCAACTTGAAG
Organism: Colossoma macropomum; assembly: GCF_904425465.1. Classification (NCBI taxonomy): domain Eukaryota; kingdom Metazoa; phylum Chordata; class Actinopteri; order Characiformes; family Serrasalmidae; genus Colossoma; species Colossoma macropomum. The sequence continues at coordinate 38,413,021 of NW_023494788.1, forward strand.
ATAAAATTATTTTTTTTTTTTTTGCATTGTACTGTTCATAGTTACCTTATTTACCTAAAAATAGGACATTTGTTTTAATTGCAAAACACACATCTTAGACCAATTAATGGGATTACATTGCTAATTTGGATGTAGGAGCTTCTGTTACAGACACTGGGGTGAACCTGATTTTATTTTGAGGTACCATTCTACCCCGAGTTTCAGAGGGGAGTGAGGACCATTTTCAGACATTTTTTGACATGAATGCCTCTCTTTCAGCATTTTGTAGCACACATTTTCCCTCATTCGAAGATAATTATTCATGCTCTGAATTGACTTCAACATTGTCCTCTATGTCAGATGCCTCTTCTTTTGTTTCACTATCAGCCTCTTGTAAATCATGGCCATCTTCTTGGTCAATAATGTCATGGATTTCATACACTGTGAACCTATTTTAGCCATTACGGTGGCAGCAGATTGAAATATTGGTACCACTTTAGAATAAGATCAACTGTATAGAGGCTTATGAATGGTTTAAATGTGTCTATTAATAGGTCATAAGCACCTTTAAAAGCATGAATAAATAGTTTTCTAAAGTTGTATCGAATTGTTCGAGGAAAGAGAATTGTTGGCTGCACAGGACTCTTATATCAGTATCTCCCCTTTGACAAACAAGTGTGGATTATACTTTTCTGAGAGAAATGTGTTTCCACAGGGTGTCTGTGAAAGAGAAACACTGCACACACATACAAGGAGGACACATAAATTCTGTGTGTGTATATTTTGCTATCATTGTGAGGACATGTTGGACAACATGGCCTTTTGCTTAATGTAGGACACTTTGCTGGTTCTCACTTGAACATGTTCTTTTAACAGAAATTACTTTTTATTTTTTTTTCTTTGGAAAAACTAAAAGAGCAAAAATTGCCTCTTGGATTTTGAGATTAAGGTTAGGTTTAGATGTAGGCCAGTGGTCTTCATCCCAAATATTAAGAACTATTTTGTCTTTTCAGCAAAAATCAAACCGCCTTGGGAGCCACAACAATTTATATCTATTTTACCATGTTAAATATGTAAATATGTCTCAGTATGTACTAATGTACTACTATAGTCTAACAAATTTAATACAAACGAAAATGCAGACTTACTTTGCTCTATCTTAAGCTTTAGCTCAGCTATAGCCGCGTTTCTCGCATCATCGGCAGGAAATTTTTCACAAAAGTGGAACAGTTTCTTGTAAAATGTCTCTCAACATTTGACTTTTTATGAGGCTGAAGTCAGCTCCTCATTCGCCAGCTTCTTGTTCGAATTTTCCTGTTCCACTTTAAACAGTGCAGCAGGTAACAGTTTCTCACTGCAGATTAAACATATCAGCAAAACAGCTGGAGTGCTTATAAATGCAAATAAGTCCATTTGTCTACAAATTATTGATGTTTGTTTTAATCTTTTTCCTTGCCTTTTCTTTAGCTACTAGCTAGGTGAGATTGTTGGCTCTGGCCTGCAGTCTGCACACACAAGAGTGAATTAACAGATATATATTAACTACAGCTTTTATGACAATTTAATGTTAAAACTGTGTTAGAACGATCAGCAGAGCTTTATTTTACTGCAAAGAAGGATTATTTCATGTTTACCTAAAAATCTAATTCTGCTGTGGAATGTAAGACAAGATTGTGTGTGTATTTTATTTTACAAAAAAGCCCTACAAATACACTTTATCAGCACTGTTTTGACAAACTGCAGCATTTTTAATCATCATTCTGAGCTATGTTACACTATATTACACTATTATATGTTACACTGTAGATATTTAAGGTAATGTTGGATATATTAGTCGATTAGTAAATTCATTATTTTATTAAGCCTGATTCCCACATACTGCTTCTGTGTGGTGTGAGTGATGCAGAAAGTCTTGCTTTTCATTTTGGCACCCATGCTAACTGGTCAGCACTTTTACGAAGGCTATGTATGTGAAGTGGCAGAGCATCCCAGATAGCGCACTGAAGCAGTGCGGTATTTAGAGAATAAACCCTGTGGCACCATTGAAATAAGCCATAAAAATCAATGAGAATTACATTGAAAACTGTATATAAACTTAAAAACGGTATACAGATTTCCAGGTTGGTCTGCCAGGCTTGAAACTTTTACCTAATCAAAAGTCAGAATGTTGTCGAGGATAAACAAATGCACCATGCACTTTTATATATCATATTATATAATCTGTTGAGCAGAGTAACTGATGTGACCATGTCTAAAAAAAGGAATGTCTATATAACTTCCTTGCTGCTCCACAGCACAAATGCTGTATGTATGAAAGGCCAGCACACTTGAGCTGTAGCGCTCACGCTGCTGCATCGCTCAGACCACGCGGAGGTAGCATGTATGAATTAGGCCTTAGTCTATGCAGGCCCTGCTTGCTCTGGCACAGGGAGGTTTTGGGGAGGAAGTGGGATGAAACGCTAGAATAAAGTAGCAGTTACTCTGATCTTCTTCCACACCATCATCTCTGTCATCGAAGAAACCGTGCCCTGTAGGAGGCAGGAAGAGGTTTTGTAAAGAGCAGAACTTTATTATAGTGCTGAAGAAGGCCGGGGGCAGCGGGGCGGCTGTTCTTATATAACAGCTGAGTCCCTCACCGCAGTGGGTTGATTAGAGCTGATTAAGAGTCATGCACTGATTACACAGGAACAACCTGAACAACAGGACTGGAAGAACAGTTCAGACACCATGTTCTGCTGATGTTACGAGACCATGTCGAGACTTCTGGAGGAAAGTGGCTCAATTCAAAATCACTGGAACAAATAGATTGCCTCAGTGATTATTTTGCAGAAGCTTAATGCTGAAACATCTTTTTATATTTACTAGAATATGTAATTTCTTTTCTCACAAGGTTACATCATTAATCTCTAAAGGCAAGTTTTACAAACAGGGTTAAGCCTGTCCTGGATTGCACAGCATTCTGAATAGAGATGCTACACTGAAAGGAAAATTTAGACCAGGTCTAGGCTTTATCCCTTACCCTGGGGGCCTGAATATGTGTCTATGCTCAGAATAGCATATTTTAGATTCATAATATTTTAATAAATAATAGTCAGTGAACCAGCCTTAATATTAATAACAGAATAATAAATCTGGATTAGCAGACTTAATTGACAGGAGGTCTTTAGAGATGCTGTAACGTCTGTTACTCAGAAAACACATACATGGCAGCTATGAACCACATTTATAATCACAAACACACACACACACACACACACACACACACACACATACACACACTTAGCTTAATTACCCAGCAGTCAGCTGTGACGCAGTGGGCGGGGGGGGTGTATCTTCAGTAGTCGAGCTGTTAGCTCCCTTGGCTCCTCCAACACCATATGTTTTCACTTAGACAGTCATGTACACACTTCACCCAATCTGCTGTCAAGGGCCTGAACATGGTGCCGTCTACCACACACACTAGCACACACACTCTCCCCCACACACACACACAGTCAACATACACAGAGATGGTCATGATCATTTCATGTGAGTCTGAGCTGAGTCTCAAGTCTCTGAATTGCCAGTCTGAGTTGAGTTCTGAGTCACTGAGTTGCGAGTCTGAGTCGAGCCTCAGAGGTGTTATTCGGCATTGAATCTCGAGTATCTTAGGTGTGAGTCTGTGCTGAGTTTTGAGTCTCTGAGGTGCAAGTCTGCATTGAGTCTTGTGTCGGGGTCGAGTCTTAAATCTCTGAGGTGTGAGTCTGAGTTGAGTGTCAAATCTCTGAGGTGAAAGGCCGAGTCGAGTCTTTGAGGTATGAGTTTGAGTCAAGTCTTGAGTCTCTGAGGTGAACGTCTGAGTGAGTCCAGTCTCAAGTGTCTGAGATGTGAGTCCAAGTTGAGTCATGAGTCTCTGAGGTGCTAATCTGAATCAAATCTTGAGTGTTTGAGGTATGAGTCCAAGTCGAGTCTTGAGTCTCTGAGATGCGAATCTGAATCAAATCTCGAATCTCTGAGGTGCGAGTTTGAGTTGAGTCTCAAATCCCTAAGGTGAGAGTCCGAGTCAAGCCTTGAGTCTCTAAGGTGTGAGTCTGAGTCGAGTCTCAAATCTCTAAGGTGAGAGTCTGAGTCAAGCCTTGAGTCTCTAAGGTGCCAGTCTGAGCTGGATCTCAAGTCTCTGAGGTGTGAGTCTGGGCTGAGTTTTGAGTTTCTGAGGTGCAAGTTCAAGTCAAGTCTAAAATCACTGGGGTGAGAGTCTGAGCCAAGTCTTGAGTCTCTGAGGTGACCATCCCAGTGGGTCCAGTCTCAAATCTCTGAGATGCGAGTCCGAGTCGAGTCTTGATTCTCTGAGGTGTGACTCTGAATTCAATCTTGAGTCTCTGAGGTGCGAGTCTGAGTTGAGTCTCCAATCTCTGAAGTGTTAGCCCAAGTCTAGTCTTGAGTCACTGACATGCCAGTCTGAAATGAATCTTGGAGTCTCAAGTCTGAATCAACTCTCTGAAGTGCGAGTCTGAATCAAATCTTGAGTCTCTGAGATGTGAGTCTGAGTTTTTTTTTTTTCTATCCCGGAGTTATCTAGTGTTCTAGATAATGTAGAAACTTATACTTTATATGAAATGGATCCAAACAGTGTGTGGTAATGTTTACTGTGGTTTTGGACCTTTTATATACATGAAAAAATCACCTTTTTGTGAAGTGCAGCATTTTGTTCCTCCTCCAAGTTGAGCTGCACCAGATTGTCTTACTTTATAAAGTCTCTGTCTGTGAGTTTATTCCAAAGTAGAGGAAACTCAGAGCCTGTATAATAACCCAAGTATGACATTTTATGAATCGATACAGAATCTTTCTAGAAGGAATCGTGATATATCTCAGAATCGATTATTCCCGCCCAGCTGACAGATGGCCGCACGCTGTGCAGGATTGTGCGTAGGATGAGGGTGTATTAAAGCACTGTTTAATATGTTTCCATTCATTGCTGTAACGGTTACTTACAGGAGCATCACATCGCTCCAGGCGAAACATAAAAAGAAGAGCAGACGAAAGGGAATGTGTGTGTGTGTGAGTGACATCACAGAAATATGATAAAAAGAGCGAATTTCACCAGCATGAAATGCTCTGAATGAACATTTCTCCAACGTGCACCTCCTCTCTGCTGATAGATTCTCTGTGCTGAGAGCAGAAAGTCTGCAGCTTTAACTGAAGCTGCAGCAGCAGGAGATCGCCAGTGAAGCTGTGTGATTGTGCTAAACAAGCTGATTTAACTAACCGACTATTTTGGTGGTGACGGGCGGAAGGAGCCCGCAGAGCTTGGCATGGTCAGTGCAGTCCAGTGCACTGCAGGATGGCCACAGTAATTGCAATGATTAGCACTTAATAATTAATGAGTGTGGTTACCTCTCCTGGAGCTATCCTGTCTCTTAACTGCTGTTATTCTCTTTTCTCTCCTTACTCATTTGTTGCTTGCTTTTGTTGGATATATATATATATATATATATATATATTTTTTTTTCTCTTCTGAATCAGACGGACAAAGTGGCTCAATCCACAGTAATCAGAGTGAGATTGTGAGATTGCAGCTTTGCAGCTAAGAGGTAGTTCTGCTCATGGTTCTGTTGATGGGTCAGTTTGATTTAGTTCAATTCAGTTTTATTTCTAAGGCACTTTCTCCAACAGAAAAGTGTGTCAAAGCAGCTTTAATCCACAACTGTGGCTGCAGCTTCCTAATCAGCACCACAGAGTATGAGGAAGAACCACTAAGTGGAGCCAAGACTCAAATGGAGAACATCAGACTGAAAAGGAGAACCTCCCTAAGAGTATGAGGAAGAACCAGTAGTGGAAAGAAGACTCAAATGGAAAATATCAGACTCAAAAGGAGAACCTCTATGACAGCATGAGGAAGAACCACTGACTGAAACCAAGACTCAAAGGGAGAACATCAGATACAAAAAGAGAACTTTCCTAAGAGCATGAGGAAGAACCACTGAGTGGAACCAAGACTCAAATGGAGAACATCAGACTTAAAAGGAGAACCTCCCTAAAAGCACGAGGAAGATCCACTGAGTAGAACCAAAACTCAAATGGAGAACCTTCCTAGGATCATAAGGAACAACTACTGAGAGGAACCAAGAGTCAAAAAGCGAGCCTCTCAAAGACCATGAGGAACAACCACTGAGTTGAACCAAGACTCAAAAAGAGAACCTCCCTAAGAGCATGAGAAAGAACCACTGAGTGCAACCAAGACTCATAGAGAACATCCCTAGGAGCATGAGGAAGAATGACTAAGAGGAACCAAGACTAAAAAAAAAAAATAAATAAAAACTTGCTAAAAGCATGAGGAAGAACCACTGAGTATAACCAAGACTCAAAAAGAGAACCTCCTTAAGAGTATGAGGAAGAACAACTGAGTGGAACCAAGACTCAAAAGGAGAATATCAGACTCAAAAGGAGAACCTCCCTAAGAGCATAAGGAAGAACCACTGAGAGAAACCAAGACTCAAATGGAGATCCTCCCTAAAAGCCCAAGGAAGAACCACTTATACAAGGAGGGACCAACACAGAACCAGGACTCCTGTGGGATAGACTGTGCAGTTAGAAGTTTGTTGAGTTTTAAGTGTTTTGCAAGTGAGTTTGTTTGTGGTTCTGTATTTATTTATTTTTTTTTAATTATTTTGTAAGTGTGTTTGTTGGCGGCTATTCAGATCCAACCAAGAGGACAGCTGATATGAAGTGAGATCTTCTCACAAAGAACCTAAATGATTTTTGTCTCCACACACACACACACACACACACACACACACACACACACACACACACACAAACACACACACACACACTCTTAGGAGATTTATGATTTTCCCAAATAACATTATAATCCTCTACAATCACCTCAGCTGTAGAGGAGCTATTGCCTCAATTGAATCCACTCGTTTTCTTCTCAGCAGGTTCGTCCACTCTACCGTGGAGCTTAAATGTCACCACTCTAGAATGGAGGAAAGGCAGAGAAAAGAGCTGGCAGCCATTTACATAGAAGATAACAAGCATCACGACAGCCTGAGGCCAGATAATGGAAGATCTCAGTCAATGGCTGGAGAATTGCTTCTATTAAGGGGTAGTTGGGAGCTAATAGGTGTCAAAGACTTTGTCGCTCAAAGGTCAATGCATGATAAGAGAGAGAAGCTGTTTCAGTCAGACTACAACATCCTGAGAGGACTAATTTGGGGTTTTGGGGGCTTGGGAGGGGGTGGTCACCCTGCTACAGCCCCAACATCCATATGATACACTGACCATCGCGCTAAAGCAGGACACCAACACACACTGTGCTGATGGCCAGCATAACACAGCACCCTGCCACCCTGTTAAAGCAGATGTAGAACATGATGTTCTTATTTTGGTCTGCTTTTATTCACGCTGTAGTGAAAGTGGAGCTGAGCTTCGAGTGCTGTCATATTTACATTACTGATTTACTGGCGATGTGTAATTATGCTGAATGCTGGGTACATTTGCATAATATATATTTCCTGAACTGAACATGAAGGGCATCTCCGCCTGTGCAATTAAACTAACAAAAATCATCTCTTGCTGACTTTTATGGTGAATTAAATCACTTGTGCCTTGTTTTCAGTGAGGATCAGTGACCGTGCTGCATGGAAAGATTTCAGTATTCCCACAAATACTAAAAATAAATATAATAACCAGCTTGATATCTGAAATGCGAGGCTTTTCGAATCTACTTTTAAAATTTAGTCTACTAAACTGACAATGAGTTTGTAAAATGGGCCACATAAATTAAATATTAGGTAACTGTAGAAATTTAGCAGCATCTTAAGGGGCCCATATCAAGAAAAACTCAATTTCTCATTAAAAAAAAAAAAAAAAAGACTTTTATTCAATTTAATTAAAATCAAGATCAGCAGGCATTGTCACAAAGCAGCTTCTTGGAAATCTAGGCCCAAATTTTAATTGAGCAACACCAAGGGGCAACAGTGGTGGGAGAAAACTGTCTAAGAGCAAGAGAGGAACCTTGAGAGGAACTAAGATTCAAAGGGGAGCCCATCTTTCTCTGGTGAAAAGAGAAAAGAAGAAAAGAAACCAGCCTGTTATTGTCAAGTCAAAGTTTATTTATATAGCACTTTTTACAACAGGTATTGTCGCAAAGCAGCTTTACAGAAGAATCTGCATCCGAGACCCCATGAGCGTCGCTAATGGTGACAGAGGTAAGGAAAAACTCTCTAGGAGCAAGAGGAAGAAACCTTCAGAGGAACCCAGACTCAAAGGGGGAACCCACTGCCCTCTGGTCGACACTGGATAGCAAACAGTAACATAAGAGCAAAATGAACAGATAATAAGGTTTTAACGTTTGTGTGAAATATTAAAACACAGAAAAGAGGAAAAGCAGGTGAAGCGATGGCTATGATTAAGTAGTTTGAGTCTATGTCGCAGCAGTATCATCAGGAGGGTCCGTTCATGCAGGTGAGGTTTGCACAGTGTTATACAGCAGGAAGCTCCATGACAGTCAAAGTGGTCCAGAAGGCTGGCAAGCAGTGAGCTGGACAGAAGTGTTCAGATTTACCAATAATAACCATGACTGTTACAGGCTGGAAAGAGTTCAAATGAATGCTAAATCCATGAAAACCAGTGATTATGTGACAGTGACAGTACATTAGTATGAATATCGCAGCTGTCAGAACAAAACGATGACCTTACAGAATAAGGAAAAAAAAACATTACTTTTGACGTAAGCCAATTGTAACTTTTTTCAAGTAATTCTGGGTCATTTCTTTTAGTCTATTCACCATGAAATTTACACAAAATGTAAAGGGCAACAAACATTTTCAAAGCATGTCAAAAACTCAAAATTGTCAAATCGAGGATACAAGGTTTTATTCTGACAACAGCAGATTTTTGTGAAGAGCTCAGGATGAGGCAGGGGTCTAAGATTGAATAGTTCTAGTTTAAGCCAGCACAGGCATCAGTATGATCAGGAAATAGTTTTTAAACACTCTTAAATGTTCAAAACATACTATCTTTCTGCTGCATACAGTCCATACATGGAAACTAAACTGCTTAAATAGCCTGTTTTGTATCGTCACTGTCCAATAAAAAAACATGTATCTACATTTTTTTGTGATTTTTACTTCTCTGCAACATTTGAACTCAGCAGCTGTCATTAATATTGTATGAAAATTTCATGATGATTAGATCAATAGAAATGCTCCAAATTTGCTCAGAATAAAATCTCTTTCCATTAAGTTACATTGAAAGGTGAGAGTGTTTTTACCCTCTCCTGTGAAGTTACTGTTTTGGAGATACTTGTTTTTCTTTGGACAGTGAAAATATGTTGTTTTTGTGATGTCATGCATCATCCACCTATTCAATCTATAGCAGTTTAGCCCTGCCCATTCACACTAAAGTTATAAGTGTTTCAGTTCTGAGAGCTGCTTAAATGAGGCACTATACAGGACAGCCAATCAGATCAAAGCTCATTTACATTTATCGGTCTTACATACACAATAACAAAAACAGCTCGTTTAACTGTAAATAGATAAATAGAGGCTGGAAAATGATCATGTAGAAATGAAGCTTTATTAGATGCTGTGCCTTTGGATTTATCAGACAGACAGCAAATGTGATGTTTCATGTTCAGGTGTATTACACCAAGGCTTGTACCTCTATTTTTGTTGTTTTTACATAATTTACATTGTGTCAAATGTTTATATCAAATGGACTAATAGAAATGTTTCAAAATGTCTTAATATTGTTACATTAAACTACATTGTAAGTTAAGAACGTTTTTTCTTTCCACTGTAAAGTTATTTTTTTGGAGATATGAGTATGATGTGTAACCTGGCAATGACAATGAAACAAAATGTAAAAATCATTTTTTTTATTTTTGCACATGAGAAATGTGTACATTTAAAGAAAATTGTAAGTGAAAGAGTTCAAAATAGATGAAAAAATGAAATGGACGTATTTTTCCCTGATAAAGTACGGTTATGTCATCTGTAAGGACTCTCAGTATCTTCACCTTTCTGTCTGCATGGGGATGGCTGGCTGCTCAGGAGTGCACCGAGCTGCATTAAAGAGCAATTTTAACCTCATTGTGTTTGTCCTGCTGATCTGAAGTCCCCTTGGCTGTGCCCCCTGTGCCCTTTCCGGTGGATAGAGGACACAACCCACCTGCCACACTCCATTAGCTCTCTCCTTCTTAACAATTTGGACGTGACAGGCTTGGCGGCCGGGGCACTGTACGTGGTGCAGAGAGCGCCGCGCTGTTTAACACCTCAATCTAGCCTGCTGATTACACACTCAAACACCATCATCACTCGCATCCTGCCACTCATTCGCATGCACGGTGGAACTGCAAAGCATCCAGAACATTCTGATGAAGTGGAACACACTCTGGCCTGGGTCACAGCCAGAAGAAAAATACGAGACCCATGAGCTGATGGATTTTGTGCCATTTTTCGTGCATTTTAGCATAAATAGCAGCAGAGCTGTGGAAGTTTCATCAGCAGCACAAAGTGAAATAATAAAGCGAAATGCATTTCAGAAAACGTTTCCTCAGAACAGAGCCTTCATCTTCTCTAGGTTTCTGATTTAAGCTGTCGTATCTGCGCTTTGGTTAAAGTAACTGTTCCCCTCCCCGAGCCCTGCAGACAGAGTGGACTGAGCTCAGCCCCTCTGTGCACAGCATGATGGGAACTTATCACAGCGCAGCAGCCAGAAAGGACCTGCGGCGCTCTCTGCAAAGCGGCCCCAGCGCCACATTTTAATACGCGATCATTCCTCCTGCTCCAAACCTCTGGCCCTGCAGGCACCATCGCATGCTTCAAATAACAATTAATACCCCTCTCAGCTGAAAGCTCTCCAAAGACCCTCTTCACCTGGACCCACACGCTGACACAAAATAGAGTGGACTGCCTCAGCGGAGGCTTGAGAAATAAAGATTGAAAGTGTCGGAATTCGAGAGAGGCTTGATCCACAGCCACAGCTCCATTCCCTGAGGTTGGGTGTTGAGTGGTGGGGAGAATGTGTGGGATGGAGCTGAAACCTCAGGGGGCGGATTTGGTTGGCCACCATCCTCACTGTTTTTCCCCCCAGATGGGTCCCTGGGACAGCATGCTGACTGGGCTATCCCGCGGTGACATATCACTACGGAGACACAGATGAGAGCCTGCGGTCCCTCTGGCCCTCGGCTAGCTAATTACCACTACACTGCCACTCAGAAACGAGCACACAACACCCACTCACTCAGCCGCTGAAGGGAACAGGAAGCCTCTTTTTAAATTAATAAGAGTGATGGAGAGTTCTGAAAGAGACCCGGCTGCTTCGGTTTCAGATTTGCTGAAAAAGAGGTCAGTAATCCATCATTCAGTAATAATGAATGTCATCCTGTAACCCTATACATCTTCATGTAACCCTGCATGTCATCCCGTAACCCTGTACATCAACTCGTAACCCTGTACGGCGTCCCATAACTCTGTACATATCTCATAAAGGTGTACCTCATCCCGTAACCCAATATGTCATGCTGTAACCCCATATGTCATTCTGTAACCATGGATGGCATCATGTTACTCTGTACATCATCTTGTAACCATGTACAGTGTCCCATAACTATGTACATATCTCGTAACCTTGTATGGCGTCATCCTGTAACCCCGTATGGCGTCATGTAACTTTGTATATCATCTCATAACCGTGTAACTCATCCTGTAACCCAATGCATCATGCCGTAACGCTGTATGTCATCCTGTAACCCTGTATGTTATATCGTAACCCTTTATGTTATCTCATAACCCTGTACATCATCCTGTATCCATGTAGATCATCCTGTAAATCATCCCGTAAACTAGAAACCCTGTGTATGATCCTGTGGCTCTTTGGAATGCACTTTCCTCTGTGAAAGTGAAGCTTCATACATGGAAACGTTCTCATATGGCTGCAGTGAGTGTTTAGCTGAGAGTATGTAATAAAAATGGACATACAGTGATAGAGCTGAGGCCTCTGGAGCTTCTCCAAAACCTTCTGATATTCAATCTGCTCATCAAAGACTAAAACACCAGCTACACACTCACTCCCTTACTGCACTCACTCTGACTGAGCCTCACAGATTCATACACACCTGCCCATGGTCACACACACACGCACACACACACACACACACATATAGACAGTCTGGTTGTCCTGATCGAGGTTTTTGCCCCCTGATCCATTCCGAGTAGTATCAGCCGAGGCCAATTTTTCCTTCTTAATAGGTAACACAACCACTTAATGTAGTAACATCATAATTAATACTACAGTAACATCACCTTTATTTAGTATGTGTACAATGTGACTTTAATACTGCTTACTTTAATATCCTGAACTGAAATCACTTCAGCAGGTACACACTCAACTTATCCACAAACTCATGCAGGACTTACATAAAAGTGAAGATTTTATGGTATTGTGAATACACTATGAATAATCAATATTCACTAAGAATATTCTTTGGGTTCGAATCAGGACATCAGTGATAAACATGGCATGGAGTTGTACTTCTACTTGGGCATTATTGAAAACTTGAAACTGAATAATGATTGTACTTTTACTCCATTATATTTCAAAGAAAAAAAAATAGTACATTACTAGTACATTTTGATTCAGACATTGTAAGCACAAAGTACATATCTCAAAGACCATGAAATTAGATGTCCGCGCAGGACTGTTTTTCCAGTCCCGCTCCCACCCACTCCCACAAGATTTCATCCCACTCCTGCAGAAAATCTAAATAATTTGTCCCGCTCCCATCCAGCAACCGAAATGTTTTGTCCCGCTTCTGCCAGCACTGTTCTGTCAAGGTGAACTGACATCCAATATCTGACATAGTCTATTCACAAATACATTATTCTCTGCTGAAATAACACGGCAGTCATGGTCATCAGACTCATTGTAAAGTAACTTAACCAAACGCCATTTATTCCCAGTAAACACAAAGCAGGAATTAAACCACAGAACAGGGACTTTTTGTGTTTTCCTGGGTTTTGGCAGTTGTGGCCGTTGGACTGCAGGCTCTGCCGTCTCTGTAAGCTACAAGAATTTGTGTGTTGTTCATGTAAACAGATGCTTCGCAACTCTTTCGAATGACTTCATTCATTTGAACTCTTACTGTTATTATTTTATTTTGTATATAAATATGATTTGGGACCGTTATACTTTATTTAAGATATTCATTAATTTCTCTTCATGTGTGATTCGGTCCGCTGCCACCTACAGTGGGCTGGTATCCTGCCAGTTCCCGTGCACAACACTGAAAAAATCTCACCAGTCAGCCAAGTTGCAGCACATTTGAAGTTGTTTTTTTATTTTTTTATTTTATTTTTTTTATTCAAACAAAAGAGCAGTTCCTAACCATGTTAATATATCTTAGTATGAGGACCAGTGCCACCCATCAGTCACCACACCACGCACCTCCAAAAAAAACCCTTCTAATTTATTTAATTTATTCAAAGTTGGGATAGGATTGATTTTGCTCATTTGATCAGAAGATGCTGGATGTGTTATAGATGGTTAACAGAGGGATGAATGTTATCTAGTCCTGTAACAGATCTCTCCTGAAACTCCTCCCACTCACACTGCGGTGTTAGCTGTGATGTTCGTTCTGTGGGGTTAATAGAGTGACTACTTTTACTTCATCATCGTCATCCTCATTACATTAGGTGAACTGCTCAATTTAAAGCTTCAAGGAGTGCATTTACATCCACTTAATAATCCGATAACTGCAGAAAATCAGATTTTGTCAGTAATCTGATCAAAGTGTTTACATGCCCTTGGTTAATTGGATTATGGGAAATAAACTCACAGAAGAAGAGGTGACATAAATGTAGTGTAAAATTCAAACTTCATGCCGCAGCTTTTTTTTAACATAGCACCACCTTACCTGAAAATATGAACATACATCATCTAGAAGACAAAGAATACTTAAGTCCTTCATTTCATCAAGCATGTACTTGGTTTCAGCATCGCTCCAAAAGTGTTTTGCTGCCATCTCGTGGCAACACTGCTTACTTATTTTCGGTACAGCCATCTGGTCCCACACATGCGCAGACTGAGAAAACTGAAAGAAATCAGAGTAAGAGTTTACATGCACTGAGAAATCTGATTACTGTAATCGGTGATCAGTCACTCATTACAGAACTAACTCTCTGTGTTTTCCTTTCTTTGCCGAGTTGAACAGCTGTCCATCCGTGTCTGATGCTGTTGCCTCTTCTGCCTTGATCGGGTGCCACTGCTCGCCACCCTTCTGGACCGGCTTGACCACCATCGAGCTTCATGCTGTACAACGCCGTGTAATCCTCACCCTCATGAACTGACGATGCTGCTGCTGCTGCTGCCGCTGCATAATCTAAAACTAATCAAATTAACCATTGCTCCACCTGTTTTCCCCGCTTTGTACTATAATACTTTATACTAACAATGTTTGCTATCCGGTGTCGACCAGAGGAGGATGGGTTCCCATTCTGAGTCTTGGTTCCTCTCAAGGTTTCTTCCTCTTGCTCTTAGGGAGTTTTTCCTTGCCACTGTCACCACTGGCTTGCTCATGGGGGCTTGGACCCAGATTTTTTTTCTGTAATGCTGATTATTCTGTAAAGCTGCTTTGTGACAACTCCTGTTGTAAAAAGTGCTATATAAATAAACTTTGCTTGCTCGCTTACTGAGCTAAAATCCAGCTCTCTTTATCAGATTTCTTTATGAGATTTCTATACCTTACTCTGATCTAAGTAATGCTATATACATGACCCCTTGAATAATCAGATGACTACAGAAATCCAATTATGATCAGATTATTGAGTGCATGTAAACCCACTTATGGTTTTTAAAAACGAAAGTGTTGGGTGACAATCAAGGTTTTAGTGTCGGGATCAGAAAAGAAAAATGTAATTGTGCCATCTCTAATTAAAACCTTACTTTTTTAAGTTTAATTGTTAATACTCTTGTATTTTCTCTCAAGTATATTTTGGCTCCAAACTTCCACTTTTTATTAAGTAAGATTTTAATACAGTACCCCAAAGTTTCACTTAAGTTTAGTTCCATGCACACATTCTCCTCTAAAAGTTAAAATAAGAACAGTGTCTTCAGTCTAAATTCACCCAGAACTTCCTGTCCTAAATCCCTAAATCTGCACTTTTACTGCTCTGTTAATTATTTATAGCTCTGTGATATCGAATAGTCAAGCAGACAAAGACAATCTGCCTGTAATTTAATATCACATCATCTCTGGCTGCTGAGAGGCAGTGAGTAATCGTGTTTAAGGATGGAGTCTGACACCTGAACCTCCTCCAGTCTAAAACACGCTGTTATAAAGCTTCTGTTACAGAGACTGAAAACGCTTCACTGACCTGCAAATGGAGAACAGATTACTGTTTATGGCTTTCCACACTCTTCCTCTCCTTTCTCCTCTATCTGTTTATCTCTTTTTCTAATCCTGCATTTGTATCCAGATTTTTGTTGAAAAGTGTGTGTTCACTCTCCTGATCAAATCTAATCTAGATTACCTCCTTACGAATGTGGTTCTTCAAGGGATCTTTAGGAAAGGCAATGGTTAGATATAAAACTATAAACACTCAGTAAAAATGCATGTTTGTTACTAATAAAACATGATTTCTTTTTTTTTCTTGTGTGTAAGAATGCTTGTATATTTAGGACTACTCCTGACTGTGCATATACTTAGTGGTAGAAAAGTGCAATTACAGATTGATTATGAGATGCGTTAACTCCCATTAAGTATCATATTTCAGTAGAACTGACTGTGTATACACTGTAAAACGTTTGATCACTAACTACAGAAAAAATTTACTTATTGTGGTGGGGCAGGAAAATAAATACTTGAAATAAAATTGAGACAAAGCTCATAAAATAAGTGTGAAAAATATGTTAAAAACATCTAATTCTAACATTCAAAATTACATTTAACTTGTAGGAATTGCATTCTAGTATTAAATAATTATTATAATGTATTTGCATGTCCAACATGAAATTTCAATTATTTAGTGTCCATATTATCACTTTAACATCACATTAATTCTCACATGTTAATTACAAAGTTGTATTTTCACATGTAAGAACAAATTTTTTACACACAACAAGTCAGCTTTTCAAATGCTTTATAACTTTTTGGGGATTTTTAGAGGGAAGTTGTTTACTCTTCAATCTCAGAAATAAAGGAGCAGTACCCCTCTCGTCACTGGGATGGTACATCTCAGTACCTTTAGTCAGGGAGCATAATTGTACCATAATCCATTGAAATTATATTTTTTTTATAAATTGTATTGACTCCATGCACCCCATCTCGTCTCCAGGCTTTTTATTTGATTGCTGAATCAGGCCTTAAAGCCACTGTTGTACCTTTGAGGGTACGTTTACATTGATCGTACCTTGATGAATGAAAAATGTCCCTATACAGAACCTTTATTCCTAACAGTCTGTTTATCTAGTTGGGGGTGTGTCTTTGTAAATAAGCTAGCCAGACATTTATCATTGGTTATTGTGTATAGGTGCGCGTAAACATGTTAGATAACTGCTGTCGGTTCTTACGCACAGATGTAGAACATGTTTTACATATGCTTTGATAAATGAGACCTCTAAGGTTGTTACATCTTTTGGGGCTGAATCAGTAACAGTGCTGTTTCTGCTGTTTATTCCGCACTAATAACGTGATTTCTAAATGAAACTGAGTTAATTTGATTTATAATGAACATGATTTAAAAAAGTTGAAACTTTGGATAGATTGCTGGACACTCGGCTCAGCAGGGTCACAAAACAAATTGTTTCTCTGCAGCACCAGTTTTCCCTATTGTTGCAAGTTATAAACCTTTTTTTTATTATTTTATCTACGACTCATTTTACTGAGAGTGCAGCGCTGAATTAAGCAGTGAGTATGAAACACAGTTGGGTGACTTGAGAAAACGAATAAACTGCGTATCATATTTTCCTCACTTCTGGGTCGTTTAGCAGAAGCCACTGAGTCTCTGTGGATTTAGCATGCAGCATGTGCATGTACTGATGGGAAATGTGAACTCATGTACAACCGGTCACATTCACTTACACTGCAGGACATGTTTTATTTTGGATGCACATGATTTCTAATAAATAAAACACTGAAGCAGAAGCTCTGTAGGAAAAGTAGGCAGTAACTGAAGCTCTCAGCGCAGATAAATCAGTGATTTATTTATTACAGTGTGAGCTCAACCTTTCAGACCTCCTGATCATGACTGACTAATTCACTCCTGTTTCCAATTTTCTACACTGTACAGACTCACTGTGGCATTTGGTAATAAAAATAACCAAATGAAGGATGCGGTCAGCTCAAACGCACAGATTAAACAGCACTGAAGTTTTATATGGAGGTCAGAGTGGAGCCTGAAGGGCTTACATGAGAAAAAAGTGAGTCAGTGAGCATTTGTGTGTATATAGATATATGTGTGTGTTGCCATGGTGATGGTCCAGCAGTATTACATAGGCAGACTAGCCCAGCCCAAACTCAACCCAGTCCAGCCCAACTTCGTCCAGCTCAAACTCAATCCATCCCAGCCCGCTCAAGCTGGCCCAGTCCAACCCGGTTCAGCCCAAACTCAACCCCGCCCAGCCCAAACTGTTCCTGGCCCCGCCCAAACTCAACCCAGCCTTGCCCAAACTCAGTCCAGTCCAGCCCAAACTCAACCCAGTCCTGCCCAAACTCAATCCAGTCCATCTCAAACTCAACCCAGCCTGGCCTATGTAAACCCCTTATAACCCAGATCAGCTCCAAAGCAGCCTGGTTCAGACCAGCCCAAATGCAACCCAGTGTCACCCAGCCCAACCCAAACCTAGTGTAATTGTGCCTTCTTTCTAGTGTTTTACACAATAAACTGAACTATTGCACTAAGGAGTTATCAGCTTAAACTGAGCTTGATGTTTTGAGTTAATGTCCAGATCCAGCACCACTGCATCTTACTGTCTGTACTGCTGAGTGTGTGTCTGTGTGTGTGTGTGTGTGTGTGTGTGTGTGTGTGTGCATGTAATGTTGGGGTAAACTGATGCTGACAGTGGAGTTTGGAGGCGCCTGCTTCACTTAAAAGGAGCTGGAGTTCTCTTAAATAACAAATCCAGAATAGCATCCTGCAGCCTGTACTGTCTCTGTACTGACTCTGTACTGACTCTGTACTGACTGTTCTGACTCTGTGATGACTCTTTACTGACCCTGTGCTGACTGTGAACACTGTGCCGACTGTGTACTGACTCTGTTCTGACTCTGTACAAACTCTGTTTTGACTCTGTGCTGACTGTTCTGACTGTACTGACTCTCTGTTGACTCTATAATGACACTATGCAGACTGTGCTGACTCTGCAGACTATGCTGACTCTGTGCTGACTGTTCTGACTCTGTACTGACTCTGTGATGACTCTGTACTGACCCTGTGCTCACTCTGTAGACTGTGCTGACTCTGTACTGACTCTGGGCTGACTCTGTTCTGACTTTGTACTGACTCTGTGCTGACTCTGTTTTGACTCTGTGCTGACTCTGCAGACTGTGCTGACTCTGTTCTGACTATGTCCTGCTCTATGTGATGATAGGGAAGTAAGCTCAAGATGAAAATCTTTTAAATCTTTGTTAAGTGAGGTGTTTCATTGTTATTTTAGTAGCTTTTCTAAAACACAGCCACTTCATGCTCCAAAACGAGTGAGGAAATTTTAGTGAATATAAATCTTGTTTAGTATCGATGGCTCGACGCATATTTCTGTGTTTGCTACCAATTTGTATTGATATAACAGCACATAAAGTCTTCATGGATCAGCTTAACCAGATAGCTAGCCTGATATCTCTGTGTTTACCACATTCCAGTTAGTCTCCCAGTTTGCTCACGCTGAGAGTCCTTCAGCTATTCTCTTTGTGTAAATGCTGGTCACTTCTGTCTTCAGTTCAGTTCAGAGAAATGAGAAGGCTTTGTAAAACTGTAGCTGGAGAGAGTTCTTAGACTAACTATGCCTGCCTTAGCTAAAAGTGTATGACATGGTGATTTTATCACATCCTTCACTTGGAAATACTGACAAAAAAGTTAGAAATTAGCTGTTGTAGTCAGTTACTTAGCTGAATGACCCCTCTTCCACTCTGTGTGATGGGGTAAATAAAATGTGAGTCCGGTGAATTAGCCGCTGTCCATTACCCTCCAACAGCTCATCATGAGATTTGTGTTTTTGTGTTTTAGAAATGAGCCCTTCTCTCCTATCACAGAAGGAAGAAAAAGCCGACAGCCTTTCACTTCTGAGTCTGTTTTAAGTCTCTCTATAACAGCAGAACAAAAAAGCATCGTATGATTGGCTGGTGTGGATGAAAGAGCCTTAAGTCTTTTATCAGGAAAGTGATAATACACGTAAATGCCTTTTGTTCTACTTAAAGGCATCTGAGATTTGTTTCTTCTGCGGTTTCTCTGTAATGATTTGACTGGTGCACCACCTACATGCTGCCTGTCAGTGGAAATGACAGCGCGAGAGAAGAATTTCACTTTTTAAAGAGACACTGTTTCTCCATCAAAGCTGCAGCACAGAGAAACAGGGCCTTTAGCTCTAGCCTGACGTTCCTTTGTCCTTGCTTTGGATGGAGGAGAGAGCGTTCCCCTCAAAGCTTCGCCCCCTAATGAGGGGAACCCACGGGAATGAGCCTCTATTTGCGGGAGAACTTTCAGGCTGGACTGATCCACAACATCTGTCAGCAGGAGGACCTTCAGGACTGAATCTAACACAGATGACAGATTAGCATTCATAACACAACACATAAACATGAGAACCTGCACATAAACATCTCTAACCTCCTTATGCACCATGAAGTGAAATTTACATTATTTTGACATTATTCTGAATGAATGCGCATAAAAATGGACAAACTGTTTATTCAGTGGAATAAAAACGACACACCAAGCATCGTAGGTGTCCTTTATTAGATGTAATTTTATTTTGGAGCACAAACGTTAATGAACATTATTAGAATTGATAATAATCAACTCTGACTAACTGACCAGTACACTGACTGCACTGTACAGGCCAGTGGACGATGCCTTGACCAAAAACCAGAATTAAGAAGGAAAATAATTTAAAATGTGCTTTTTTCTTAACTGCATACTTACTTTACAACAGCCTCAAACTTTCTTAAGCCTCTAAAACTGTTACCTAAATATCCCTGTTACTAACAGGGACATTGTCCCTTTGGTTGTTTCCTCCACATTCACTTCTAGGTCATTGTTTATTAAAATGCTTTGAAAGTTTAAACCTTAAGATTAAAGTGAATAACCAGTTAACACAGGGGTCAGCAACTTGCGGCTCTGGAGCCACATGCAGCTCTTTAACTGCCCTGTTGCGGCTCCACAGCAGAATTAGATTTTTAGTTAAAAAATAAAATAATCCTCCTTTGAACTAAAATAAAGCTCTACTGATTGTTCAAACACAGTTTTAACAATACATGGTCATAAATACTGGAGTTAACGTGCAACTGGCTGCTAATTGACTCTTTAATCCTAAAGATCAGCACGCAGACTGCTGGTCACCATAGCAACACAGACAACAATCTCGCCTATCTAGTAGCTAACGAAACTGCAAAGAGAAAGATTTAAGACGAACACTGATAATTTGGAGATGAATGGACTTATTTGCATTTATAATCACTCCAGCTGGTTACCTGATACATTTAATCTGCAGTGAGAAACTGTCAAACACTAAAAAGTCACAAAGCTAAAGCTCCTTGTTTGAATTTTCCCATTCCACCAACAATAAGCTGGCAAATGAGAAGCTGACTTCAGTCTTGTAAAAAGTCGAACATAGAAAGACATTTTAGAAGGAACTATTCTACTTTTGAGGAAAAGTTTCCTGCTGGAGATGTGAGAAAAGCAGTTATATCTGAGCTAAATATTAAAGCAGAGCTAAGTAAGTCTGCATTTTTGTTTATATTATATTGTTTAGCCAATACTAGTACAATAGTACATACCGAGACATATTTACAGCCAAGATGGTAAAATAGATATAAAATGTTGTGGCTCCCAAGGTGGTTCGATTTTTATTAAAAGGACAAAATGGCTCTTCTTAACATTTGGGTTGTGACCCCTGGGTTAGCAGAAAGATTGTTTGATTTAAATTTACAATGGATGTTAATATTAAGCTGTAAAACATGACATTATATTAATACGCAACATTACAAACAATTTTTTTTTTTTTTTTAGAATTGCATTTAACAACATTATTAACATTATGAATTCACCCACAAGATTCAGAATAGAAGCAGCTATGTTCTTATGCATGTAGCATTATTACATTATTACAGTACAGTTTCCTTAGCAACTGGACTAGGTTTAATTAGTTCAATATCTTCCAGGTTCTGTCTGTATCATACTGCATGCTTGGTTCTAGTAATCAGAACCTATTCTCCTTCCCCTCGTCCTCCTGCCAAAAGTGAGATGCTTACACATTCCGAAACTGACACCAGGCACGGCGTAACTGTTCAAGGTTGACGACTGATTTCCCCCTGTACTCTTAGTGCTAGGTTTAGCATCGCGGCTATTTTCCTCCTTCCTTCCCCTCCGCCGCTCCGTACAGATGAACCGCAGGCCACTTAATTCCTCTGACATAAAGAGAGGGCTTTCATGTGCCTGTGCCTCCATGTGCTCCTCGGGAGCCTGATTATTCTGAGCGGGAGAAAATGAGGGCTCAAGTTGTCATCTGCATGAACGAACAGATCCCACCTTTAATTCCATGCCACGCTGATATTTGCATGAAACTTTGTCCAATTATTCTGGCGGCAGCGGCGAGCACCCTGAGCGTCACACATGGCTGGAGAGTGTGTGTCAGACTCGGGGGTGTGTGAGGTTCCTTGTTTACAGAAGTGTCTCTCAGGGTGAAGGTGCTCACACCGTCAGAGATATTGTAAAGTTTACGAGCTTCACCTTCACCAAACGAAATGGAGGAGCTGAAATGTAGACGCTTTCCCTTCGGTCTGAGGCATCAGGAGCATCTAAACCAACAACAAACACAACTTTGTTAAACTTTTAATTGGCGTTATGTGTGGTGTGGTCTCTGAGGATGGAACAGAAGCCCAAGTTGAGTTCTGAGTCAGTGAAAGCAGGTCAAACTCACTGTTTTCAGCGCTAATTGCAAGGTGTGTGCAACATTAGCACAACTACGTTACATCACCACAAGTCCACTAATTAGCCTCCATAAAGAAAGAACACCAGGGACTTGTGCGTGTGATATGATGTGGCCGACCACGGCTGCTTTTATTGAGGGTTACTAATGTGTTACAGCGATGCTGTTTGTTCCTCAACATGACTTTTTTTACCTCGTTTACGGCAGCAGGAGATCCACCTACAGCCTCGCTGAAACAGACAGTGCAAGTGTACAGGACCACTTATCAGTTTATCAACAATCAGAAAGAACAACCATGAAATGGAGGGGTAGAATTTGCTGTGTTTTTGTGTTATTTTGTGCTCTGCACAATCTGAAAGTCCAGTCCTTCATTTACACACCCAGCAGTGACAGATACACTGAGAAACACCATCAGAAACAGCATTTAATTTCTTCATTATGGTTTAATGTTCAGTCATTTTGTGTCCCTTTTCACAGATGAAAAGAGCAATATTACAACTGCATTTCCAAAAATGTTGGGATGCTTTGCAAAATGTAAATAAAAATAGAATGCAATGATATTCAAATCATGTAAACCATATTTTTTAAAGGAAAATACTATAAAGACAACATATCCAATGCTGAAACTGAGAAATTTGATTGTTTTTCTAAAAATATGTGCCCATTTTGAATTTGATGCCAACAACACGTTCCAAAAAAGCTGGGATGGGGGCATGTTTGCCACTGTGTTTCATCACTTCTTCTTTTAACAACACTCTGTAAGCATTTGGGAACTGAGGAGACAAACTGCTGTAGTTTTGAAAGTGAAATGTTTTCCCATTCTTGTTTGATATAGCTGCTCAACAGTTTGGGGGCTTATTTGTTATATTTTTTTCTTTCATAATGTGGCAAATGTTTTCAGTGTTGACAAGTCTGGACTGCAGGAAGGTCAGTTTAGCACCAGGACTCTGTTAATATGGAGCAATGCTGCTGTAATACATGCAGAATGTGGTTTGACATTGTCTTGCTGAAATAATCAAGGCCTTCCCTAAAAAAGACGTTGTCTGGATGGCAGCATATGTTGCCAAAACATATATTGTTCAGCATTAATGGTGCCTTAACAGATGTGCCACTCACCCATGCCACTTGCACTAATGCACCCCATACCATCATGAATACTGGCTTTTGAACTGTGCACTGATAACAAGTTGAGTACTCTTCAGCCCGGAGGACACAGCATCCATGACTTCCAAAAAAGAATTTCAAATTTGAATTTGTTGGACCACAGAACACTTTTCCACTTTACCTCAGTCCATCTTAAATGAGCTCAGGCCCAGAGAAGGTGGCAGCATTTCTGGATCCTGTTTATGTATGGTTTCTTCTTTGCATTTTAGAGTTTTAATTAGCATTTGTGGATGCAATGATGAAGTGTATTCACAAACAGTGGTTTTCAGAAGTGTTTCTGAGCCCATGCAGTGATTACCACTACAGAATCATGTCTGTTTTTAATGCAGTGCCACCTGAGGGCCAAGAGATCATGGCCAGCAAATACTGTTTTTTGGTCTTGTCCCATTTTGGGATTAAATTCAAAATGGGCAAATATTTTGCAATAAACATTAAAATTTATCAGTTTCAACATTTAATTTTGTACTATTTTTAATTGATAGGGTTTGAATGATTTGCATGTAATTGCAGTTTTGTTTTTATTTACATTTTGCACAGCGTCCCAACTTTTTTGGAAATGGGGTTGTATTTAACATACTGAAACTTTCACTTTGATTTACTTTTATCACATAAAAAGATGAAGATGAAAAAGAAATGGATTCATGGAACAGTAACCTTGACAAAGTTATCATTTTCCTTTTATCTGGTGTGACTAAAACATACAGTCATGGGGTAACGGCCCATTCTGCTAAAAAGTTCCCAGACTCATCACACAGGAACTAAAGCTGCATTTGGTGGAGTTCCTCTCTTATTTGCTTCAGCTTGGAGCATTAAAATAAGTAAACAAAGCACAAAAATAACATCATGTCATGTTTACATGTTGGCAGTAAACAGACAGGGGCAAACTGGATTTTGTATTTTTTTCAGTGGAGTAGCAACAGACAATTCTGCCATTAATCCCTAAACATTCTGTCAGTTCCCAAACTTTTGTTATCAACTGTATCACTAAAACAAACTGGATGTTTTTTGGGACCTTATGGACACTAAATATCTCTTTATTACAATCCAGGTGTGTCAAGTACTACACAACAAAACATTCATAGAGTAAAACATTCAACACCGCTTAAGCTCTGCTTTGATAATCATCCATTGTCACTACTGCAACTTTTTACATGATTTTATGTCACTGTTGGTCATATGCCAACGTTAAACACAGCATTAGTGCTAATAAAACTAAAAGAGTGTAATAAAAGTTTTTGGAGTTTTGGACTTCTGGTGGAAGTGGAAACTGTCCTATATATACTGAACATAACTGTAAAATAATCACCGTTTTAAATAGTTAAAATAACAAAATGTATGTATAATATTGTCCTGATTTATCGATTTTTCAAAGTTGCTTTTCGTTCAAGCCCTATAATAAAACTCATAATCCAGCAGTTCGGCATAGAGCTTGGGGTACAAGCTGAAGGACAATGCAGATTTAATATGAGAACAAGTTTGAAATATATTCATCCACATATTAAACTGCTGGCTATAATTACAGGTCCTCACACTCTTAAGGTGCTCGGACAATTGGCATTTTCAATTTAATTGAGCCATTTACTAACATGCAGACATGCCTTCTGCCATTAATCATGTTTTGCCCAGTTTCCTAGAGGACACGATTCTCCGTTATTACAATATGAAAGATTTCTAATTGTGCTTCAGCAATTACCTCTAGCACTTCCTCCGGAGGCCCCGCACTGGAACGACTGGCCTCTAATATTGACCCAAATGCATTTAATCAACTGGCTGAGGTTGCTTAGAAGGGTAATCACACTTGCAATTAAAAATGTATTACCGTCCCTCGTACAAGTTCCTCAACTGCTGAAAACGAGCGGCTCCTGATTAGCGTCCTCACACGGCTCCCACTCCATTACACTTCCGCAGAACATGCAAATGTGCAAATCAGCAAATCAAACAATACATTACATTACGCTTCGCTCATCCGACAGGGTCTTTCACCCGGGGGTCTCGCCACACTGCTAATAGTGCAACGCATTACAATGAGTAGGATTTGAATGGAAAAGCACTGCATAAGCACAGATAAGTGAAACATCCTGTCTTTTTGTAAGGGGAAATTTCGTTGAACTAATATCATCGTTCCTTTCGGGAATATGACTTGAGCGGTAATAAAAATGCCGACGCTTCAGTTGCTGGGCTGACTCAAGCGGAGGGGCGGGATGGACAGTTATCACACTCTGCCAAAGTTATTACTTATGAAAAAACCTTCTGTTGTTTTGACTGAAAACAAATGCAATATTTGAAACTGCACTGAAACTAAGGTTTGTCCAGATATGCTATAAACAGAAAAAGAATACAATACAAACCAACAGGCTGCCAAGACCTTAGGTATTTTTAATATTTATGAAACACATACATTTCTGCAGAAAGGTTGTTTGAGATAAGGCTGAGTTGCTGGATAACTGATGAGGAAGTTTGTACAGATTTACAGATACGTTCTATCCAAGCACTTGCTTTTCTTTATGCCTTTAGTTTTCATCTTTAATCAAGTGTTGAATAAATAATAAAATGATTGGTCATTAATACTGCTGAGGGAGATTTTACCCCTTTAGCGTGGGCCAATCCTGCCCTTGGAGGACCCTCTTTCGACCCTAAAACACTTCATCTCGGGGTTTGTCCATGATCTGATTAGATTGATCAGGTTTGTTAGAGGAGGGGAACATCAAAACATACAGGATAGAGGTTCCCCAAGAGGGTCAGGAACCACTGCTTTAGACTTGTACGCTGTTAGTACTTCTGTCTGCCAGTGTTGATCAGGTATCTGGGTACTCAGTCTCTGAAGACTGTATGAGCTCCTTCTTCTAAGTCGACTGATAGAGCATCAATATGAAAATCAGAATTGAGTAAATCTGACTCTGAATGTGTGATCCAGCAGATTTCAGTGTGGAGGTGAGAACAGAATTACTAAAGACAGTGTAGTGTGTGTGTGGTATAAAATGCATGAGTGTGTGTGTGTGTGTGAAGTGTGTGTTTGTGTGTGTAGTAGTTTGCATAGTGTGTGTTAGGTCTGTAGTGTGTGTTTAGTGTGTGTATGTGCTGTCTTTGTAGTGTGTTTGTATGTGTGTAGTGTGTAGTGTGTGTGTGTGTGTGTGTGTGTGTGTGTGTAGTGTGTAGTGTGTGTGTGTGTGTGTGTCTGAAGTGTGTGTGTGTGGGTGTAGTGTGTGGGTGTAGTGCATAGTTTGTGTGTGTGTGTGGGTGTTTTCCGCCCTTCTGCACTCAGTAACTCTGATTAGCAGTCACTCTCAATGTGCCTCCGTGTAGTAGTTTGTGTGTTTTTTGGATAATGTGTGTTACATCTGTAATGTGTGTGTGTGTGTGTGTATTTTGTTTGTAGTGTGTGTTTGTGTGTGTGTGTGTAGTGTGTATGTAGTGTGTAGTGAGTGTGTAGTGTGTAATGTATGTGTGTGTGTATTGTGTTTGCAGTATGAAGTGTGTGTAGTGTGTGTGTTTGTGTGTGTGTGTGTGTGTGTAGTGTGTATGTAGTGTGTAGTGAGTGTGTTGTGTGTAATGTATGTGTGTGTGTGTATTGTGTTTGTAATATGAAGTGTGTGTAGTGTGTGTGTTGTGCAAGGTTTGTGTGTGGGTATGTTTCCCACCCTTCTGCACTCTGTAACTGTAATTGGCAGTCACTCTCGATGTGTGTGTTTGCATAGTGCTGTAGTGTGTGTATGTAGTGTATATGTGTATGTGTGTAGTGTGTATGTAGAGTGTGTGCAGTGTATAGTGAGTGTGTGTAGTGTGTGTGTGTGTGAAGTGTGTAGTGTGTGTGTGAAGTGTGTGTGTAGTGTGTGTGTAGTGCGTAGTTCGTGTGTGGGTGTGTTTCCCGCCCTTCTGCACTCTGTAACTCTGATTGGCAGTCGCTCTCGATGTGCCTCCGTGAAGCAGAAAATATGGGCCGCATTGTGCCAGGAGCAGACGGCCATCGTCTAATCAGTTGTGATAGTGTCGTAATTAATGGGATTTGTTAATTGGGTCTCTGGTCCCTGAGGGTGTTCGCCGTGAATATTCATGCAGGCTCCCGTTAACCTCATGCTGCTGTACCACTTCAAACATCACTTTATTATTATTATTTTTCACTTTGTTTCACTCTGTTGTCCTCATCACTATGACAACAGACCTCTGAGCAGGTCTCTGATATGAATCTGGCAATCAGCATCTTCTACATCTTTAATACGGCTCAACGCCACTTAATTCCCACAATGCCTTTCGCTGACAGCCAGCCTTCTACCAGCGGTTTCCATTTGCGGCCGGATGTTGCGGCGCAGTAATTGTGTTGTGGAGGTTAAATGCGCCTGCGAGGGTCCGCTCAGGTTACATCAGGCCCTGCATTAGCGCCATACGCTCAGACAATCACATGCGGCCTTCGCATCAGGAGTGGACGGCAAGCAGTCCATTAAACGAGAGCCAGAACAAAGTGTCTTAAAAAGCTTCACTCAGATGAACCGTCTGTACAGTTTTTGTTCTCAGTTCATCCAATTTTGGTCTAAACAGCATTTTTCATCCAGACCAGAGGCCAGAGGTTCCAGCACATAGAACATGAGGTTTTGTGTCCACCTGTAGTTCGTGTTGAATGAAGATTTAAAGGCATTAATACAGTTGGAGGAGACTTTTTCTCCTCTTTTAGCCTCTTCTGCTGTTGCCGCAAGATTCTTGCATGATGAAATTTTCACATAGAGAACTGTAAATATTAAAGGCTGATGCTGGGAATAGTTGACACTGTACAAAAGTTTCTTCCACAATGTTAAAGTTATGTCTCTGTGCTTAGCTTTGCAACCTATTGTGTATTAAAGTCAACGTTTAGTAGCCTGAAATGATAATGAGAGCTGCAAGGCAAGTGTAGCTAATAAACTGGCAGGTCAGTGCCTCCTTACTCGGTGTAGTGTTTTACTGCTGTGTTATTTTACTCTGCTAGTTATACTACGAAATAGGAGTACCTTAACGTGCCACTGAGAAGTCTGCAGCAGTGCAGCTAGGCTAACTACGATAGCTATAGTTAGAAAGGATATTTCTCCATTTTCAGTGATCCCTCCACAACCCAACATGCTTCCATACAGGAAATAATTAACTTTGCATAGAAGACGATGACTGACCCTCATCTAATGCTAAACTATTATCACTTTATCACATTAGCTCATCTACTGATGTAACCTACAGTGGATAAAAGATTTCATTTTTGAATGACAAGCAGATAGCTTATAAAATGATCATGTTCATAAATGTGCTCCTCTCTTTGCTTCCTTGTTCTGCTGTTCGGTAGATGACAAGCTACCGAACAGCAGACAGTACAGCTACAAGATTTGGTCACCATTCAGAACATACAATAAAGCAGACTAGCTTAGCTACAGTCTCGCTCTGATGCACTGCACCCAATCAATATTCACCCCATAAACAATACAAAACATAACTAGAGATGTTCCTGGCTTCACTAAATAGCAAGCTGACATGACTATTTTGTTTTTCAAAGTAAAGCTTGAGCTTTAAACAGTTGAAACAGTTTATGTACTTGAGCTTTAAGCTGACACACACTCTCCTCAGCTGTGCCAAAACAGACTGAGTACAAACATGTCACTGAATAGAGCAAATAATATTATCAATATATATATATATATATATATAATGATAATTATTGCATGAATAAATTTAGAGGTTTCTAACATTGGAATGATTAAAAATGTATGGGAAAGTGGGAATTGCAGGTCTATGTCAGTGGTGAACAGGTATCATCTGACCACTTCCTCAGTTTGTGAAGGCTAAAGACCAGGCCTCATAGACAATTTAGCTGGCTCAAGGGCAACATGAACATGAATTAAACTTATTTTAATTCACAGTATATTGCAAACACTCATCAATAAAGAAATTATGTATCATAAGAAAAGAACTCCAAAGCCACCAAAAGTATATGTGTTGCTGCCTGAGCAGAGATGTGAATTCTCATGTCCCGCATGCAACGCTATACTATATTTTACACTATATTTAAGAGCTTTACAAAATCTGCAGCACTGTACAAAAATGTCTTGTTGAGTAAAATAATATTATATCTAGTTGAAATATGTCATATTTCTCATTTTGTAAGAACATTAAAAGATACTTTTGCACATCAAGAAATGTCTGCCAGTGTTTAATATTCAAGAAATTACCTGCCAATACAGACAGATAATTTAACTTAAGAAAATTGCTACAAGTATAAAACATCTAGAAATTAGTAAAATAATCTTGCAACAATTTTAAAATGTGAATATATCTGATGTATTAGATATAATAACTGGATTTAAAACTTTAACAATCCATGGGCCCACCAGTAGGCCAAAGTTTTATTACATACTTCTATAACCAAAGAATAGCTCCATTAGTTTGCATTGAAGTCCCTGTAGTTACTAAATAATAAGCATTTGTTTGAAATAAACTTCAAATGTTAAGGGGTTAAGATTATTTCACTTGCCAAGATATTATGTTTTACCTACAATAATGACTTGTGTAGAACAATCAGGGGTGTAGGGTGTCTCATTTCTCATGTAGCCATTTAAAGGGGTGCTCACAAATGCCCTTCATCCACCCTTACTGCAGCCTTTAGCAAGGACCAATGTGGACTAAGCAGCAGCCTATTGTCCAAAATTCTATTAGATACAGGCGAGGACCAATTAGGGTGGATGGTTTATTTACAGTTGTCTGTCCAACATGTTGGAGAGAAAGATATTCAGATGTGGATATTGTGGACCACAGGGCTATTTCAGACTGGGCTTTTGATTGTAGAGGGCTGGCCTAGACAAAAATCCAGGGCTGAATTTAGTTCCCAGTCCAGCCATGATGACATCATTCTTCATATAGCTGAGAATGCTAAACTGAAATATAGCTTATAGCTGTGATCTCATTCTAACGTGTCATGTTTATAATCAGGGTCTGTGCTGCAGTGTCGTGCTGTATTTTGCAGATGGTGTAAATTCCCCCGTATGCAGATGCTCAGAGGTACAGGTGCAGACAGACAGCTGATCCATCACCATCCACACGCGCCGGATGCTGAGTGGGCCGACGGCTAATCGCTCAGTGTCCATTCTGACACAGTCTGGCTCTCTGCCATCCGCTCTCAGCTGGTGCGCGGGAGTGCAGGGCAGCCCTGAGGATGGTGGCCGGTTGTGGTGCAGGGACGGTGGGGTGAGCCGGAGTAGAAGGACACTGCAGGACGAGCGCTAACCTGGCTAATAGAAGTGAAGGGGAAACTAATGCAGGAGCCATTTTTAGCTTAGTTTAGTGAAGGACACCATACACGGGCAGGATTAGAAGGGGCTTCCAAATAAAACAGAGAAGGTTAACCAGAACAGGACACAGTTACTTCCAGCATCAGCACATCTGCACAAAAAAGAGAATAAGGGATTTCGCTCTCAAACTTCAAGCTTTTAAACAAAAAGTGTTCAATTAATGGAATAAACAAACAGAAATTTAATATGTGTGAGTTATTTTCACAATGGAAAATGTGTTTCTCCTCTGTCACATGATAAGGCTGATAGATATCTTTGCTGAAATTAGAAGCTGTTGCTGAACATAAAAATCAGATCAGATTTATTTTGCTGAACGTAAAAATCAGATCAGATTTATTTTATAGTTCTAGTCATAAATCACTGTAAAAATAAAGACTCTAGAACAACTACAGCACCATAAACCAGCCTGCATTTACTCTGAGCTGTGTGAGTGAACTCAGGTACTCATCCTGTGGTCTAGCTTTAGTCATTTATAGCTTAAAAAGCCTTTAGATTGTGTTCGGTTTGAACTCTGGTGAGAGCACTTTTTCCCTCGAAGTGGCATTCAAGACAAAACATGCACACGCAGAAATAGGATTAGATAGAAATAGGAATGAATAAGAATATGCTGTTGGGACAAAAACGCATATGTCCATTTATGTCATTTTTCAGTTTCTGACATAATTCGGAAATGCATGCTCCCCTTTACACTGTGTGTAAATTTCATGAGGAACAGACCAAAAGAAATGGTCCAAAAAGCCTCTGGTTCCATTGACTTGCATTAAAAGTAAAGTAGGTTTTTTCCTTCTCCTGTAAAGTTACCATTTTGCAGATACAAGGTTTTGTTCCAACAACAGCTCTCTCTCTCTCTCTCTCTCTCTCTCTCTCCCTATATATATATATATATATATATATATATATATATATATATATATATATATATATATATTATACTGTATAAAAACTCTGACAAACTTTTGTGGTAAGTAGATGAAGGTAAACCTTAACATGGTTTTTAGTTAAATGATCTAGAGAGAGTGATTAGCATTATCTCTATTAAATTATATTTATAATTAAATTCACTGACCAACTTACAATGGAAATTGGTCACTTAGTTGCCTAAATACACCCAGTCTGGGGGCAATGCAGGGTTAAGTGCCTCGTCCAATGGCACAACTAGGAGACCCTTTTGGTTCTGGGATTTGAACCTACAGTTGTCAGGATTGCCTTTCTTGCTGCTATTCTACCAGCTAGCAGCCAATAGGATTAGCTCAGTGGAACATGTATCACCAGATCTGCATGTCCTGGACCATTTTTGATTTCCTCCACCACCAAAAGCCAATAGCTGTATTCAGAATTGATTGGTTTATCAGGGGGTTTATCGGGGTGTGTGTGTGTGTGTGTGTGTGTGTGTGTGTGTGTTTGGGGTTATGTAATACACTTTTTACAGAAATAATATGACCACAAGATAAGCAGGTTTCTACTGGGTTGTACAAACATAGATATTTTCATCATATTTGGTCATATTATTGTGTATTGTGTTCCATTCACAACATAGCATTTAAATGGTTGGAGAACAGGCACTGGACTATAGAAGACAAGCCAGCCAGATCTAAGTAAATGAAAAAAATAGATAAATAAATCAAGGAAACAGTTGAAAAACTGTACAAAAGCATGCATTGTTGCGATTCACATAGTCTTGAAGTGCACAAAAGAGATTAAATACAGAGTAGCAGCACTCATAAACCAACACGAGACGACATCTGCCTGCAAAATCACAGACGTGTGTCTAAAATACAACTGATCAGATCTCCACTGAGTTTGGTGAAAAATAAAAGGTAATTCTGCAGTTTTTCTCAGAGAAAAAGGAAGAAAACACAAACATGGGCACCAGCATGGACAGCTGTAAAATCACAGAATAGCTCCTGTAAAAACAGAAATGACACCTGAACCACATGTACATTTATTCCCATCTGACTAGGGCTACAGGAAAAGTTATACATTTCTTGTGACTGATATTATTAGAAACACAGATGAAATTACAGTTAACAACACTGATTGCACCATCTTAAGCCTAGTGGTCTAGTTAATCTGCATTTGTGACAAGTAAAAATAAACTGCTAAGCAACAATGTAATGCTGAATAGAAGTCTACAGAGAAATATGCTGCTTGTCATCAGGCATGTTTTATACTGATTGACCACTAGGGTGCACCAGACCAGCAAAACCATGCACACCTGATAATAACCTGTGGTGGTCACATGATCACAATCAAGTGCTGGTGGAGATCAGGTGAACGTGCTGCTGTTACTGTGGTCAGAAATGATGATGAAGGTGAGGTAGAGGTCAGACATGTGGCCTAGTGATTACAGCTGAAGGGCTAAAGCTTTAGAGAGTTGGATGTGTTCATCACAGTTTGATGATCTCCTTGCAGGACACTAGACCTTCAGATACCTGAGCTGAACACAAGCAAACTGAATTCAGGCCATTCTGGCAAAGCTTGAGGTGCTGAGTGTCTGTGATGGACTCTCAGCGATGTTAAAGTTTCTAAATTAACATTTTTCTCCACTTGAAATGAAAACTTTTTATCTACCACTTCTGCAGTCGATGTGATGAACATCAGAAATAACCATCACATAATGAGAAATGACTCACTAGATCCACTTTTGTTCATTTCCACATCAGACTTTTGAAACAATGTTCGCTCTTTCTGAAAGAAATCTTTAGCCCTATTCAGATAGGATTAAAGGTACATGTGATTCTGAGATCATATCCTCTTTTACAGGAGCTGTTCTGTGATGTCATTGCTGTCTGTGTTGATGCCCATGTTGGTGTTTTTCTCCTTCCTGACCTGAGAAAACTGCAGACTGACAAACTACATCTTAAAACATTTCCAAACCACAAAACAGTGGATGCTTTGAAAGGATGCTGATACAATGGGGCTTTAAAGTTTGTGAACCCTTTAGAATTTTCTATATTTCTGCATAAATTTTCACTTCCAAATTAACTGCGAATCCTAAAGGTTCACATACTTTTGCCATTCACAGATGTGGGATATTGGATCATTTTCCTGAATAAATAATATTTTCTAATATTTTGTCTAATATTTTGTTTAATTTTTTTTTTTATATATATATACTATTAGGATGAAAGTCTGATGAAGTTTTAGGTCAAATTTATACAGAAAAATAGGGTTCACAAACTTTCAAGCACCAATGTAACTTCAACCATTGCTGACCCAGTTCTCATGGACAGTTCATCAAAGTTCATCAAGTTAACTTTCCAAACACCTTTAGATCTTTAGGGAAAATTTACTTTTGCACTTCTTTGATTCCTGTAGGTTTTGAATCATGTTCAGACCCAATGATCAGGATGGTAATGGCTGTATCTTAGAGTTCTTGACCGCTCCTGAGTCCCTTCAGCAGTCTGTATGTGGTCATTATGGTCTTACATTGTGGAAACACGATGCGTAAATTGGTATCCTTGGGCTTTCTTCAAAATAAATACATCCAGATACAGAGAAATAAAAGGCTGAAAGACGACTCATCAGACAGTATTACTGTTTCTGGGCTGGAGGAATTCAGCTTCTGCTGCTTTTATGTGTCTCTGTGGCCTTGAATAGGAAAGGTGTATGGATGAAAGCTCTTCCATACGTTCCAGCTTTGTGAAGCTCACAGTGTACAGGTTATACTGAGAGTGGGCACTGATTCAATTGCATGTTTATTTTTGTTCTGTTTTATAATTATCCTGTGGAGCCCATGGAGTTATGCTTATTTATACTGTTGTCATGATTATTTTCTTGACGTAATGAAACACATTTCTGTAGACAAACAATCCATGGTCTTAAACCTTAGCCACATGTTTCTGCATATTTTTGTTGTTTTTGGTTTTGGTCTGCTGGTCACACAAACAACGTTTTAGGTAACTATAAAGAGAGGTTTGTGAAAATGTTCTCCAGGGTGGATATTTTTAAATGTTTATCGTTTATTTATTGCACCGTTAACGTGTGCATGATTGTTTCTGTTTTTATTTATCAACCAGATTTCTGTCTGAAGTATGGCTGAGGACTGTTTTTCTGAGTACTCAGAACTTTGTGGGTGTATAACATGTTTACTGAGTTTACTGGACTGAATTTAACTTACTTTTTCATTGTAATGCAGTGTGGAGGATTTAGAATTTACTGCTCTCAGTTCCTTTAAATGGAGCGATGACCCGATTTCAATTATCTGTGATGTGATCAATGATGATCATTAACCAAAGTTAGATTTGGAAAAAAAACTAAAGCTATGTTCAGACTGCAGGCAAATCAGATTTGTTTCTCAAATTAAATCTTTTGAGACAAGTTTCCGCACTGTTAGTTGCACGTGATTGGATCGGATTTGTGCATCCAGACATCACCACTCTATCTGCATGGGTTGCTGTGGTAATGATGCAGGCATCAGTGACTATGTAGCTATGCTGGTGATGCGGGTTTCAAACACGGATGCAGGAGAGATGGAGGTGCATCATCTCGCCCTCCAAACTCTTCAAAATTCTCTAACCTAAGTATGAATTGTTGGCACTCTTCTTAAGTCCCAGCACGTCCGTCACTCTGGATTTCACATCATCGTTGTTTGTCGCGTTGTAAGTGACACAAAAGACACTTTGAAATCTGATTTGAGCATCCATAGTGTCCAGACTGAGACACATCTGTAAAAATCTGATTGGAATTGTATTTCAAACCACCTCCAAATGTGGTTTGGATCTGATTTGCAAAAGTGTTATTATGTTGCAAAAGTTTTTTTGCTGTCCAGATGATCAAAAGTCAACCTGGATAAAATCTGGATATGCCAAAAATTGGATTTGGGCTATCAGTTTGAACAGTGCCTAACTAAGTGACTGTGTTTCTTTTTTCCCCAAAGAAGAAAGCAGTAGTTTAATGTTTTTAATTTTTTATTTATTTATTTTTTATTATCTGGCTGTAATCAGGCTTTGACAGTGTGCATTAGGTCGAACTGTTGTGCTTGTAAATCTTGTGTTAGAAAATCTCTGTTTCAGCTTTGTGCTCTATATTTTGTGCAGTATGCTCACAGTATTCTTGTTCTTCGCTTCAGACTTTATAAACTCTTTTCGCCTCCTACTGGACTGGCGTGCTCATGTAAGAAGTTTTTGCATTCTCAACTGGATGGAGAAATTTCAGAAAACAGTTTTGTTGTGAACAAAGATTTGACAATGCTGGAAAACTTTGTGTTCAAAAATATCCAGATACATATTTTAATATGTATATTAATACATATTAATATATTGTAGCCCAGGGATGGAGATACCCAGAATGCCTTGTGCTTGTGGTTTCTGTTTGTCACCACCTTTCTTATATTTCATCAGTTCTCTCCATGGAAAAAATTTGTGTTCTAATATGTTATTCTGATGTTAGAGGTGAGGTTTGAGTGAGTTTCAGTCTGCAGGTCAGTCTAGAGTGTTAGTTAAACAGAGAGTGAATCACACTGAGCTACTCAGTAGAACAACTGTCTACCAGTGATGGGCATTCTGGCTCTTATTAATGCATCAGATGAATCAGCTCACAAAAAAAAAAAAAAGAGTTGACTCTTTCAGTTTCTAAACGGCTCTTCATTCGGTAGTTTTACCTGTTTTTACTCCCAAAATCAGCTAAATGATATTATATATCTTTTAATATCAATAAAACCTCAGTCTACCTACTGATTAATCAGCAAAAAATGGGAATTACATTTGTTATTTAAAGAAATTGATTAGGTCAGATGAGTAGCGGATGAATTTGGCAGGTGTTGGGGATAATGAGGGGCAGAGCCAGAATGTCCCAAGGAGATCCAGAAGGGGGGTTAGCTACAAATATTGAGTTTTATCAACAGCCGACTTATATATGTAGTTATGTTATAACTGTATAAATGTATAAGTTTGAGGAGAGGAACATGCCTGAAACCCCTCCTCCTTCCAGTCTAACACCCTATAAATTCACATCCTTACCTTCCGTTCCCACCGCCACCCCATCTCCTCCTTGTTCCTCAGTCCTACATCAGTCCTGCTACAGCTATGAGGGAGGGGGGATCTGGTCTTCTAGCTACAGGCAGAAGCTGCCCAGAACTCCAGCCTAAGTACCCCCCCTCCCCCCCAGTCGGTCTTCTCTCATACAACCACCACTATTTTAAAGACATGGTCGGAACTCCCAAAAATCGAGTTGGGACTACTAATGAGCAGAGATCCACTTCAACTTCAGCGCCAGTTCCAGTGCAGTTAGTTCTGTGTTCCTGTTTTTCCTGCCGTGTTTTCTGTTTTGTTTATGCAGCTCACTGTGATCTCAGTATCCACTCTATTCTAAATCTGAGCTCTACAAAATAACAGTTTTCCTGCTGTTATCCCCAAGAAAACCTTATCCTTTAACCCTGAGTCTCCAGCAGACCTATGTTGAGATCTTTAAATGCTCCTTTAGGTGCCTCCTAACCTTCTGTTTTAGTATCAAACACAGTGACAGCTTTTTGAACTGTGTTCAAACATCCACCCTTTTTTTACAAAAAGTATTTGAAGACCAGAAAAAGGAAAGAATGTCTTTATTACAGTGAATCAGATAAACAGAGCAGACACAGGTAAACAGGTAAATAAATATGAGGTGAATATCCCTTGTGTGTGTTCTTTGCAGAAGTGTAATTGTTTTTGTCAGTTATTTATTTATTTATAGGTTTAGAAAAGCAGAAATGCACCTTTTGTGTTGAAGCAGTTCTGGGAATACTTACGCTGGATAAAGTAAATTATTCAGAGTTCTGGGAAAATGAGTGAAATAAATTGCGGGGAACAGAGCGCAGTCTGAGCACAAATCAAACATTTACAAACCAAGTATCCAAAAAATAAAAGGATAGCTCTGTATTTATTTATTTATTTCCTTTCTTTGCTGATATGCTGAACTAGTTTAAAGCAACTGAAATGTCTGCTACAGCTCATTAATCCACTCATGGTCAGGAGTGATTTTGGTTTGACTGAATTAATCTTGACATGCATATATGATAGCTTGATTGATTGATTGATTGATTGATTAATTTAAATGATTGGCTGTTTTTTCCAGCTGGGTACTGACTGGTTATGGGTTTCTTTCCCATCTGCATTTTAGGATAAAGTCCTCAACAGTTTATATAACTAAACTAATGCCAGTGCTGTGTAAAGGGCTTGACATCCAATCAGGATGAATGTGGGCCAAGTACTCATGTGAGAATAGACCCTGGTGCTCATGGGAGAAGGGTAGCTGTCATTAGAGAGAAGCTCCAGGTGTGACGATGGAGTTTAGGTGTAGTTTGTTTGTTACATTTTGAGTCATTCATTCAGACGGTCTTGTTATCAATTGCAAACAGTTCATAATGATGTAAATATAAACTTACAAAAAAAAAAAACTAAACTGGGCTAAACTGCTGTAGACTGAATAGGCAGGGCTAAACTGCTGTAGGCTGAATGGGTGGGGCTAAATTACTGTAGGCTGAATGGGTGGGGCTAAATTGCTGTAGGCTGAATGGGTGGAGCTAAACTGCCATAGGCCGAATGGGTGGGGCTACAATGCTGTAGGCTGAATAGGCAGGGCTAAACTGCTGTAGGCTGAATGGGTGGAGCTAAATTGTTGTAGGCTGAATGGGTGGGGCTAAACTGCTGTAGACTGAATGGGTGGGGCTAAACTGCTGTAGGCTTAATAGGCAGGGCTAAACTGCTGTAGGCTGAGTGGGTGGGGCTAAACTGCTGTAGGTTCGGTGGTGATAATTGCGTTTAGTTAATACAAAAATATGCCGTTGTTGCCGTTGCAGTTTCTATATATGGACTGTATGTTCTGAGGAATGAGTGGTATTTTTATTTTGAAACTTTAACAGTGTTCATACTACATTTAAATCTTATTTACACAGTATGCTTTCAGTGATATGGACCCCTTAAACAGTGTTGACCGGTGTCTCCGCAGTGGTTTGATGGTGAATTCTCCAATCAGCAGGATGATCTCCACGATGTCCACCTCACACACAGAGCGTGTGTTATTCATGAAGCTGTTATGAAGAGACAGTCGCTGTAATGAGAAATCATCCAAAATGTGCCGCTGAGTGAGTTTCCACACAGAGAAAACAGAAAATATAAATATGTATATCTCTAAACGTCTCTATTCCTGAACGTCTCGGAATCCCTCAGCCTCTCTCCGTCGCGTCACCGAGGCGTTCTGTTTGAGTTTCCGCCCTGAAGATCATTCTGAAGATGTTTGTTCAGTTTAACTCCTGAATCATTCATTCTGCTGTCAATAAATTATAGAAGTAAATGATTCATTTTAGCGCTAAGCGTTAGCAAACAGCGTTCCTGCCTGTCCGCGCGCTTGTTAAAGCGCAGCCTTTTGTTTATTTTATTGCGCGGGGAGATTTGGTACGTTTAGTGCAGAAGGAGTGAAATCCCACTCGCCGTCCTTCAGCTGAATATTTTATATCTGACTGCTTTCGAGAGAGCGAAGCAGAAGCGAAGCGCTCTTAGAAAAACGCTAAACTCAGACAGATGCGTCCGTCGCCGAATTCTCTCCACAGCTCGCAGTTCTGCCCACGCTGTGTGCGTGAGTGTGTGTGTGTGTGTGCGTGTGTCGGGGTGGGGGATTAAAGGGTCAGTGTGATGAGGAATGCTCAGTGGTGCGTGGATCGCGTCTTATTTGTTGAAGGCTCAAATGGAATATTCCATTATTCCATTATTTCATTATTCATGCTCCATAGGTGCTGATATTCCATCCCGTAATGAGTTTAACCCACGCTTTTGTTATTTCTGTCTCTGCATACATCATCCCACTATGTTTCATTCAAGTGTGTAAACATTTGAAACAAATAAACCAATTACAGCCTTAATTATTATTATTATTATTATTATTATTATTATTATTATTATTATTATTAGTTCCTCCTCCTGATGACTATATAGATAGTGATTCTTTAGAATATCCTGTCTTCTGTTTGGGTCCTAAAGAATTTTAATGGCTGATTTGTGATTTCTCTGATGTCTTCATCCATCTTGTAGCTGGTCATCCTCTTCCTCTTTTTCCTTCAGCTGTTCTAAACACAACTGTTTTTCTCAATTAGTCAGTTCTTCTCATAGTTTGTCCAAAATAAGAGCTTCAGTTTGGTTATCTGGGCTTCGGGTGAGAGGTCAAGTTTGATTTGTTTGTTTTCTTGCCATCTTAGGTTCTCTCAAAAGTCTTTATTAACACCATCTGAGTCTTAGTTCAGTTCAGTGTGGGATTGTTCAGGATCTCCTGAACCCCATTTCTTCAAATTCACCTGTAAAATGTGCAGTTTTTAACTTTAATGTGAGGATCTACACATTAAGAGAACTTGCAGGAATTCAGGCTTGAACATTGAGGTGCCTTGTAAAAGAAAGAAAACAAGAAAAGAAAAAAAAAAGTAAAACTCTGCTTGTAACAGAACATAAAATGTTTCAAAACAGTGATGTTTCCAATATAATTCAAACATATATGTCTGCAGGCTGGACCAACTGCAGAAAAGAGGTTCTTAACTACAGACAAGAGGATCTTAACTCCAAACAAGATGGTCTTAATTCCAGATAGGATGGTCTTAACTACAGACAAGAGGGTCTTAACTCCAAACAAAAGGGGGTGTTTAACTCCAAACAGGAGGTCTTAACTCCAGACAAGAGGGTCTTAACTCTAGACAAGAGGGTCTGGAGGGCCTAAACTTCATTCTCAACTCCAGATGTAGGTGGGGGTCCTTAACTCCAAACAGGGGTAAGGTTTAACTCCAAAATGCACAGCGTCTTAATTCAAAACAGGAGGGTCTTAATTCAAAACTTTGATGTTTCATTTCTCCAAAAAGAAGTGTCATGGACTCATCATCCTGAAGTTTTTGGTAATCAAACACACAAACAATATTATGCATGTTTTAAATGTATTTATTGACTGAATTATATTATTCATTTAATTAAATAATCTGGAAGACTGTTGTTTGTTTCTGATGAACGCACAAGAATAGAAGTAAATATCTGCATCACTAAAAATATCTCCAGCCCAAAAGTCACAGAGCTCAGACCCCCATCTATAATAAATCACTTATTGCACTTCATATTTGTCTTTTTTACAGAGATTCCATGCACTCTCCCTTGTCTCCATTTTCTCTCATGTGCTCTCTCTCTCTCTCTCTCTCTCTCTCTCTCTCTCTCTCTCGATCACTCTCTTGTGGGCAATCTCTTTCTAATGCTTGCACTAGTTCCTCCACTTATAATATATGTGCATTCTCTTGTGTATTTATTTAGTTATTTTATATTCTTTTCTCTCTGTTGTGTTCCTGCACTCTGTGTAATACAGTGTAATGGGCTGCTGTTGTGTGTTTGGGTCCTGTTTTGTCCTGTAATGTACAGAAGATAAAGACAATAAAGACCATTTAATGTAATGTAGCTGTGGATCAGTGTGGCCCTGAATGAAACTGTGGGTGATGAGAGTGGAGTGTAATTCAGCTGAGGTGAAATATATTAATTTTCCAAGGTTCTTATATAGTTTAATGTTATGTTCTAGGATTCTAAGAGTAGGTTAAAATTATAATGTTAAAAGGTTCTAACAATAAGTTTAATATCATAATGTTATAAGGTTCTAGCTTTAATGTTATAATGTTACAAGGACCTAACAATGTTAAATGTTATACAGTTCCAGCATTAGGTTTAATATTATAATGTTATACGGCCCTAACATTGTTTAATTTTATGATGTTTAAACTTAATGCTAAAACCTTTTATGTTACAAGGTTCTAACCTTGAGTTTAATATTATAATGTTAAAAGGTCCTGACATTAAGTTTAATATTATTATGTTATAGGGTCCTAACCTTATTTAATGTTGTAATGTTAAAAGGTCCTGACATTAAGTTTAATATTATTGTGTTGTAGGGTCCTAACCTTGTTTAATGTTATAATGTTAAAAGGTTCCAACATTAAGTTTAATATTATGATGTTATAAAGTCTAACGTTTAATTTTAATGTTGTGATGTTATACATAGATCTTTATTGAACTTTGTTAATCCTGAAAGGAAATTGCAGTGTTACAGTAGCAAGATATGTAATTGCACATAAACTTACAGAAGGAATAAAAGTACATCTGTTGGCATATTTACATAGCATATTGCTGCTGTCAGAAGAAAACCTTGTATCTCCATTTTTGTCATTTTTCAGTTTTTGATATAATTTAAAAAAGCCTGTTACCCTTTACATTGTGTGTAAAATTCATGAAGAACGGACCAAAAGAAACGTCCCAAAATGACTTGGAAAAAAGGTCTGATTCCATTGACTTACATTAAAAGTTAAGTATGTTTTTTGCTTCTCCTGTAAAGTTATCATTTTGGAGATCATTTTGGAGATTTGGAGAATTTTAACTTCTGAGAACAGGGATAAAAACAGATTTGTTGTATTTACCTGACAGCAGGTATTGCACTAAGTGGTATGAGGTATTTACAACACAATGAGTATAACCATAACTATGAGAAACAGCAGTATTTACAGGTTCTAGGTTATAAGGTTCTAACTTTAAGTTTAATACTATAATGTTATAAGGTTCTAACACTGTTTAATGTTATAATGCTATAAGATTTTAACACTGTTTCATGTCATACTGTTCTATGGTTCTAACATTATAGTTAGAATCTCAGCAACTCCATAGTTCAAAGACATCAATGTTTTTCCTGTCCTGCTTTTTTACTGTCCAGCTTTCACGTCTATAAAGAGCACAGAAAAGACCAGAGCCTGGACAATTCTGAATTTATTAGCTATTCAATAAATGGGCCATATCATTAAAAATGGGATGTTTCTTGTTTTATAAGAGGTTAATAAGAGTTTGATGTAGCATATATACATTGTCAAAATGTACTGTTCATATATATATATATATATATATATATATATAACCCAGAACAGCTTCATTGAAGAAAAGTCAAATGAAATCATACATATATTAGTACTTATCAGTTTGTAAAGCATATATGATACAATAAAATGAAACATTTTCAAAGCGTCAGTGAGGACTCGGTCCAGACTGCCCCCCTTTATTGTTCACTCTGAGTTATTAGGCTCATTTGAAGCTCCTTCAGTGTCATTAAGTGGAGTTTTATCACTGTTTCTCTTCAGGTCTTTAAGCCTAACTTTCCCAGAATGCACTTCAGCACCTGAGCAGCAAAGCCACTGACGCGAAACCCAACAAAACCTGAAAAAAATGTTCGGTAATGAAGCGCGCAGCTTATCGAGCAGCCGCATGTAGCACAGCTTAGATCAGAGAAAACACAGCTGCAGTTTGGGAGCCGTCCAACAGCCGGCATTC
The DNA here is from genome assembly GCF_904425465.1 of Colossoma macropomum. Lineage (NCBI taxonomy): Eukaryota > Metazoa > Chordata > Actinopteri > Characiformes > Serrasalmidae > Colossoma > Colossoma macropomum. Next base: position 38,455,880 of record NW_023494788.1, read on the forward strand.
AGAGTCACCCAGCGGAAACACCGCCAAAAATCCGCCTCAACATTTCTGAGCAGGGTGCCAAAGTTGGCCCTACGTTTACATCTGAGGACTAAAGAGCACTTGAAGGAAGTTCAGAGTTGCAAGATGGAGGATTTTACTGAAAAACATCCACTGGAGGAAAATCTGTTCCCAATGAAAAATGCATTATTATCAGCTGGACACAACATTATCCTAAAACGGCTACACTTCGTCATAAAACCAACAAAATCCTTTAGAAATGGGCTGAAGTGAATGTAATGAAAATGTGCAGTGAGATAAATCACTGATCTAAACCACAGACGCCCCTCCTGCTGCACCAGGAGTTTGGGATTTTATGCTTACAGGGAATTTGCTGATGGATAAAAGTCTGAAATAGTTTGATGACCTTGCAGGCAGCCACACGTCAGAATGAACTAGTGCTAATACTGCTCTCAATTAAAGAACAGGAACTTCTAAAAGTCCCATTCTCAGAGCAGAGCACTCCACTTCAGAGATGATGATGACGATGATGATGATGATGATGACAGTAGTGATTAGGGTGACAACGATAATGATAATGATGGTGATGTGGTGGTTATGGTGACAGTGATGATAATGATGGTGGTGATGATGATGGTGATTCTGGTGGCATTAGTGACTAGGGTGACAATGATAATGATAATGATGATGATGGTGATTCTGGTGACAGTAATGACAATGATGACGTAGTGATGATGGTGACAGTAATGATGATGGTGATGGTTACACTGGTAATAGTGATGGCGATAGTGATGATGATGGTGACAGTTGAATGATAATGAGGATGAAGATAGTGGTGATGATGATAGTGGTGATGATATTGGTGGTGGTGATGATGATGGTGATAGTAATGAAGATGGGAATGTGGTGATTATGGAGATGATGATGATGATAATGATAATGATGATGATGTTAATGATGATGATGATAATAGTGGTGATTAAGGTGACAGTAATGATTTATGATGATGACAGTGGTGATGATGGTGATGATAGTTTTGATGATAATGATGATGACAGTAGTGATTAGGGTGACAACGATCATGATAATGATGGTAATGTGGTGGTTATGGTAGCAGTGATAATAATGGTGGTGATCGTAATTCTGGTGACATTAATGAAATCGGTGATATAGTGATTGTGACAGTGATGATGACGATGGTGATGGTTACACTGGTGATCATAGTGACAGTGATGGTGATAGTGGTGGTGATGGCAGTGATGATGGAAGTGGTAATGAAAGTGACTGATGATGGTGATGATGATTGTGGTGATGATGGTGTTGTGGTGATTATGGAGATGGTGATGACGATAATTAGGATTTCTTCATTCAGTGGTGATGATGATGATGATGATGGTGGTGATGTGATAGTGGCGATGACGGGAATGTCATGTTAATGGAGATGATGATGATGATGATGATGATGATCATGATAGTGGTGATTATGATGATGACAGTGGTGATGATAATGATGGTGATGATAGCGGTGATAATGATGGGAGTATGGTGCTTGTGGAGATGATGGTGATGATGGCAATTATAGTGATGTGGTGATTACAGAGATAGTAATGATAATATTGAAGATGAAGATGATAGTGGTGATGATGATAGTGATAGTGGTGATGTGGTCATTATGGTAAGAGTGATGCTTATGATGATGATAGTGGTGATATGATGGTGATGATGATAGTGATGATAGTGGTGATGTGGTGATTATGGTGACAATGATGATGATGGTAATGATAATGATAATGATAATGATGATGGTGACAATGGTGATGATGTTGATGATATTCATTTCAGTGCAATTATCTCAGGGGAGCATGTAACCCATTTGCTTCATGGGAAATTTTCCAGCAAAATTTGAGCCAGTGACAGAAGCTGTGAATGACCTTGTTAGAGTCAGAGAGATGGTGTGTTAGCAGAGCTGATTGGCTGATGGAATAATCTTCAATTTATAGATCACAATAATGGCAAAATTTTACTTTGCTTTCTTGCATGAGGAAAACCAAGACAAAAGGAAACATGTAAACTGCTTTTTAGTGACCCCAAAACAAACGATCAGTGAAACAGGAAGAATGTAGAAAAATAAAGGAATCAAGATGGAAAAATGATTTTGTCAGAAAAGAGTCATTAGAAAAACGTGCATTTTGGCACCAGATAGGATTTATGCTGTTTGACCACTAAGGCTATCTGGATTAACCACACCCCCTGCTAATCCCCACCCCAACCAAAACCCTGTCCCCCATCCATAATAAGACATATCATCTGAATCATCTCAATAATCTCAGTGTTGAACTGACTCTGTACTCTTTATGAGAGAGCTGTTATTCAGGGCTCTGTTCTCTGTTCTCTATCTTAGAGAACCACTACTCAGGGCTCTGTGTTCTGTTCGAAAGAACCGTTAATCCATGCTCTGCTCTCTGTCTAAAAGAGAACCATTACTCAGAGGCCTGTGTTCTTTTGATCTTTGGTGGCTATTTGAATATTTTTGCATCACAGACTCAACATCTCATCACAGCTGCTGATTAATAAACAGTTTGACGCTGACATCATCATCTGCATTCAGGTCACTCAGCTTCTATTAACTCTCACAGAACAAAGTCCTTTAGAAAAGAAGACAGTGAGAGATGACTGTTCTGCTCCACAGACCAGCGCTCTCCACCCTCAGCCTCATCTCTAATCTGCTTAATAGAGTTTAAGACATTTCACATGTTCCAAACTCGTGTGTATAAAGACGTTAGTGGTTGAAATCAAACCATCTAATTCAGAGACAACTGAGTGAAAGAATGTGGTGTTCATCACTCAGTAAATCAGGCCATTATTTTAAAATCTGAATTCATGGTGAAGGTGCTGTTATTAATCCGCCTGTACGTGTTGATTACAGTCACTGTCTTCTGCTTTTGTAGCATTTTCAGTGCTCTGTACACTCTCACACAAGAGGTACAATCCTAAAAAGATGGTTCTTCAAGGGTTTTTAGGATAGACAATGGTTCTATAGTGGTTCTAGAACTATGAACACTCAAAGAAACATTTGCATGACAAAATGGTTCTTTGCATGGTGAAATGGTTCTTCAGGTTGATGGTGAATGTGTTGTATATGGTTCTATAAAGCACCAAAAAGGGTCAAGCTTGTAACAATAGAAGAACCCTTTTTGGTGCTTTAAACTTTACTACTATACATATTATAAAGCAAAAAAACATTATAAACATTATAATATTATAAAAGTTTTAAATGTTATAAAATATTACAAACATAATAAACATTATGAAAGTGATAAAGATTATAAACATTATGAAGGTTATGAACATAAACACTGCGAAGATTATAAAGATTATAAACATAATTGTTATGAACATTATAAAAGTTATATACAATATAAACATAATGAAGGTTATAAACATTATAACCATGAAGATTATAGAGGTTATAAACATTATAAATGTTATGAACATTATAAAAGTTTTATACAGTATAAACATTATTAAGGTCATAAACATTATAACCATTCTGAAGGTTATAAACATTATAAAGGTTATATAGGTTATAAAGGCTAAAAAGCACTGTGAGGGGGGTTGTGGTGGGCCGTTAGTGGGGTCGTTAGCGTGCCCCCAAGGGCAGACTGCATCACGCTGTTAAATTTGAGGGCGCGCTGTGTTCAGAATGAGTGGCAGATTGAAAAGTGTTGGTGCCCCGCAGTGCCCGCTTACAGAGGCGGAAACACACACATATGCAGAACAGCATGAGATTCATCATCACCACCACCATCATCATCAGGATCATCATCAGCATGGGGAAGGCCATCACATCCGGCCAGATCACAACAAACTCACCATTAGTCAGCTCTTCTGTACAAGAGGAGGAGTTACAGTCCACATTCTGGCTGCTGATTGGACTAGATTGCAATCACAGCAATTAGAACATTATATATATATATGTATATATATATATATATATATATATATATATATATATATATATATATATATATATATATATATACCTTTCTGCTAAATTAAACTGCACTCCCACTGTAAACAAAATAATAAAAACAATAAATAAATAAAAAAACACTGAAGAATTCAGAGCTTTGATACTTAGATACAAAGATAGCAATAAGCTAAATATATACAAAATCATAATTTATAGAGTACTGCGATACACAGACTCAGAGAGAAACACTCAACACATAAACAAGTAGTACTTATATAACTTATATAAGCATAATCATGTTTAGTTTTCCACCAAGCAATATGTCGATTTATGTCGACACACAATTGCTGTTTTCAACAAATGCAGTTCTAATAAACTTCACATACCAGAACGTAGTTTTAATAAAATTAATATCCAGAATGAAGTTCTAATAAGATTAATATCCAGAATGAAGTTCTAATAAAATGAACATCAGAATAAAGTTCTAATAAGATTAATATCCAGAATGAAGTTCTAGTAAATGGACGTTGTTGTAGGGATGGTTCTCTATATACTCTTACTGATTGATTATAATTGTAATGATTGTTTGATGTATCAATTACACTCCAAATAACAAAGGAAACAGTTAATTGTGTCATGAAATCTTATATGATTCAATATTGCTTCAATTAAAGAAACAAAAACTTCCAGTATGATTTACTGAATATTGTTATAATCAATTAAAAAGGATTCTGTCAATCTTTCAGACTGACGTATCGTTGTGTTCTTACACTCCTCTGTTTATATTCACGCTGTTATCTTTCTCTCTCTCTCTTTCTCTCTGTGGAGGTGGGAGAGCTCTGCGGTGTGAAATTGCTCTCAGTAGCTTTTATTCAATGAAACCTCATGAACAAGCTCCAAGTGTGGGATGATGTTGAGGCTGCGTTTGAACGGTGGAGACACCAGCCGAGCCTGCGGGCCTTCAGAGATCAGCTCAGCCTGCCAAACGCTCTCCGGCTGCAGCAGAACACCGGCGTCTCTCTGAGGAAAGTGCTTAACTCTAATTCCTTCATTTGTTCCAGAGATGAAGGCAGGCTGCAGTTAGCAGTTAGCAGCTAGCGCCGCTCTCACCTGCAGCTACAGAGCAGCCGCTGATAGAACATTAAGCATTCTGATCTATGAGCCGAGTTCAGCTGAACCTCATTAGTGCTCGAGTGGCCCAGGCTGAATAACACGGCAGCCAAAATATCATTTCTCTAAACCTTCTCATCACACCTTACTGCTTCCTCATTCGTTTATCATTCATAACATAGCACCAGTCGCTTTCACTGTGTTTGTTTATAATCACACACTGCTGTAAAATTAGTTTATATAATTAAGTGATATTAATAACATTACACTAATTTTATTATTTATTTAGTGCCTAATGTACTAATGTTATTTAAGTCTGCAGTAGTGAGGGCTGCAATTTAAAAGATACAATTAATTGTTCACTCATTATTGAATAATCTTTAAATAATTTAGTTTAAATATGACATCAGTTTATGAAAAGTGATCAACCTGAAAAATCAATTTTCTGTCTATCTCCTGCTTTCACAAGAAAACAAGTAAGCCTATTGTGGAGAGAAGGAGGAGATAAAGAAGGAGAGAGAGAGAGAGAAAGAGAGAGAGAGAGGGAGAGAGAGAGAGAGAGAGAGAGAGAGAGAGAGCAGATTAGCAGCTTTATTAGAGTATCTGTGTATCCTCCGGGTGATGAGGATTACACTGATAATACACACTAATATCCCTCTCTGAGTAAAAGATCAGTGCTTCATCTCTCACACACACATACAAATGCAAAACCGAAATGGGTGGAGTGTAACTTAAAAAATCGGTACAGCATGACAATGAACATGAATGTAATGTGGCCGTGGAGATGGATGGAGCGTAACCATGGAGTTGGTTGTAGTCTAATCATGGAGATGGATGGAGTGCAACCATGGAAATTGGTGTTATGTAATCATGGAAATGGGTGGAGCATGAGATCAGTGTAGTATAATCGTGGATATGGATGTAACATAACCATGGAGATAAGTGTAGTGTAACCGTGGAGAACTGTTTTCTTTAAATTCACTGGAACATCATCCACATACTCACACACACTCCTGCCCAACACTTCATTATCCTGATGATAATGATGATGATTTTGATAATGATGATGATAATGATGATAGTATTGAACATAAACATATATAAAACTGAAATGGGTGGAGTGTAACCTCAGAAATTGGTATAGCATCACAATAAACATGGATGTAATGTCACCATGGAGATGGGTGCAGTGTAACCAAGGGGTAGTTGGAGCCTAACCATGGAGGTAGGTGTAGTGTAACCACGGAGATGGGTAGAGTGTAACCATGGCGATTGGAGTAGTGTAGCCATGGAGACGGATGTAACATAACCATGGAGATAGGTGCAGTGTAACCGTGGCAATGGATGTAGTGCAACCATGGAAATGTTCATAGTGTGATCATGGAGATGGGTGGAGCATGCCAGTGAAGATCAGTGCAGTGTAATCATGAAGATGGATGTAACGTAACCATGGAGATGGGTGTAGTGTAACCATGGAGATGGACGGAGCATAACCATAGAGATTTGTGTAGTGTAACCATGGAGACCTGCTTTCTTTAAATTCACTGGGACATCATCCACACACTTACACACTCTCCTGCCCAACACTTCATCATCCTGATGATGATGATGATGATGATGATGATAGTACTGAAGCAAGAAATAAAAACATTCATATACATTCCAGTGCAAAAACTGCAGGTGTTCTCAGAACAATTGACTGACCACCCCAGAGTCCAGACCTCAACATCACTGAATGTGGTTGGATTACTTCAGAAAATGGTCAACCAACTTGTAAGACTGATCTTGTGTCTTGAGAACTTGAGGTGTGGCTGCAGATTTCTCTGAGATACTGTAAGTGAGTGTGTATGTGTATCTGTATGTGTTTGTGTTTTATTTCTCTGAATAACAGAAACAACAGCTCTCTTCTTCAAATCCATAATTTTTCCATAATAATAAATATATTTGTTTTTATACAGAATTGTTAACAGTGAAGATTTGGGGATTTGAAGGGAAATCTTTTAGCTTGATAAAGTTGCAGGCAATTTTTTAAATGAGATGGAGTTGTTAGGTTACTTGCTAAAATACCTCACCTGCTCTTATCATATTAGGATGAAGAATTAAGATTTAATTCATCTTAATAAAGAAATGTTGTATATAAAAATATTACATCTACTCAGTATATCTAATATGAGGAATATAAGATGGTTCCATTTATTTCTAGGTACATTTTACTTGCTTTATGTCATTTTTTATCAATTTTGCCAGATAACATGGCTTGTTTAAAGACATAAAGCAGCTAATATCACTAGTTTTAATAAATAATGCTTGAAACAAAAACAAGCATAGAGTAGATATCTGCTAATAGAAGACAGTTTCACTGGTTACAACTACTACATACAATAGATTGAATAATCTTAAAATATATAAGAAAACAAAGATAACATGTTTTGTAGTGTAATATTCAATTAATTTAATAAAAAATACATACTCTGGTTTGCTTTGAGGTTCTAAGCGACTGTTGCTACATTGTAAAGTGAGAAACTGTTCTGCTGAACAAGCAATTTCTCTCTGTGCTGTTTGAACTGAGCATTTTCACTCTCTGTGGTTTAGAATCTCCTTTCCACCATCTGAATTCTCAGTGTAGTCCTCTCTACCAGAACTGTTATAGTTACTTCTTATTTTATTCTGATTTAATTAAAGCTGGGCTACAGTGGAGTGGTCAGTAAGGGAGGGGCTCAGTGTTTGGAGAGCAGAAGTCTGACAGCAGAGATTTCTCACTTAGCTGGATAATTTAATCTCTTAAAGTGAAGACTGTCCAGTAGCAGTGTCTCTCAGCTCTTCTACTGGACAGGAGCCTCTTCAGGCTTTAGTTATTCAGCTAACTATGAAATCCAGCTTTATGTAATTCTGTCCAGGTGAGATCTGTCCAATCCGCATCTGTCCAGGTGGAGCTGAACCTGAACGCCCTGGATAAACCACACTAGCCACGTTTACATGCAGCCTGATAATCCGTTAATAATCTGACTAATAGCTCAATCCGAATAGAATAGGTCCATGTATACACCTCAATCGGAATAGACTAGTCCAATTGAGGCCATTCGGAATACAATTTATATCCGATTGAACGAGGTGGGTAATCCAGTAAATAATCAGTTAAATAGAAAAACAATAACCATGTAAACACCTGTATTTGATTACATTCCAAATTAGAAAGTTTGAGTATGCTCTGCACGTGCGTCGCGTAAACAGAGATTTTCCATCAGATTGTTGAGTAGAGTGAACATATAAACACCTCAGTCTTAATCTATAATTGGAATGTATTCAATCGGATTGGGAAAAATCTTTGTAAACACAGACACTGACCCCGAATCAGACGCTGAATGACTGCAGTGAAAAATATGTCTTATCAAGAGAAAACATCTTAAGTCTACACAGTACATGTAATATTTCTCATTATGAGACTGTTATAAGACTATTATAAGATCATTTCACTTATGTTTTACTGACATGTTTTACTTCTTTTGAGTAATTTTATCTGGTGAAAGGCTCTATTTCCAATGGCAACAGAAAAGTTTGCTTATTTCAAGAAATAATAGAAAAATATTTCAAGAGGTTTTCACTTCCTAAGATATTTTTTGGCAGTGTGTCGGACTGTACAGTGGTCAGACTGATAGAGTGAGTGATGCAGACTGATGGAGCGGTTGTTTATGAAGCTGAATTTGTTTACACATTCTTAACCTCTGCCTCTCTCTCTCTCTCTCTCTCTCCCCCCCCTCTCTCTCTCTCTCTCTCTCTCTCTCTCTCTTTCTCTCTCTCAGCGCTCCAATATCTCTTCCTCTGGTACCATGAATATCAGATGTTTTCCCATTTTTTTCTTTCTGCAGAATGTTTCTTGTTCTGGTGTTGGAAGAGCGAGGCCGACAGCAGATAGACAGAGAGAGAGGGGGGCGGGGAGAGAGATAGCATTCTCCTACAGTAACTCTCACTCGACCCGATTGGTATTCAGATTCCGAGCTGGCTGGTGTGATCAGGCTGAGGAGAGCAGGAGATGGGATCTTAAATTAGACCTGCAGAGAAAACGAGATGAGCCAACATTAGAAGCCAATCTGAAATAACAAGAGGAATTATTTTATATAAATGGTTTAAACAAATGATTTTTCCCCTTCCTCACTTCCCTCAAAGATAAAAAGGCACAGAATTAGTAAAACGGGACTCTTTTCTACTTTTTTTCCCCTCCTCGCCCGATCGTTTTTCCGCCTTGCTGCCAGTTTTCATTGTTTTTCATTATTTCCTCATTTCCGTCCTGTTGGTCTTTGGGCTCTTCTTTCATGAGGCAATCAGACCGGCGGTAATGTGTGTGTTCTCCACACGGCTGGCCTGCTGGCTCTGAGGAGACAAGAAAAACGTCTGGAGATGATGGAGTTTCTCCTGAAATGGAGCAGCATTCCAAACCATCAAACAAGGTCTTTAACGCACCTTTAACACCACACACTGTCCACAGTGCTCACAAACACTGCAATAGAACAGCATTTTAATCAGCACTGCTCGGTTTATTACTACACATTTATACAGCACTGTGTAAATATCTCCCTTCATTTGTTTTATTTCCAGTCAAAACAGCCATTACATACATACACATTCATTTTCAGCATCAGGAAAAAAGCAGAAAATGTATTTAACACAAAATCCTACAGAAATCTTGACGACTCAATGTAATATGAGATGTTTCAGGGTTTAATGTGTTCAATCTTTACCTTTATTTCAGCTTCCATTCTTTTCAGGAGACTCACTTTCAGTTTCTCAAACAAATCTGCAGACACACCCCCAAAGTTCAGTCTTAGAAGGTTTAGCATTTTCTGCTTCTTTCAAATGTGAAAGCTTTAAATTCTGTTAATCTGATAGGGACAGTTTTAGGGGCCGACCAGGTCTTCCAGGTGGTTGTTAGGAGCCCCATTTTCTCTTTAGCTTTTTGAGCTCCAGGTTTGAAAACTCTATTTTTTCACCTTTGACTTTCTTTCTTATGCAAGTGGATTATATCTGATCTCCTCACAAATGTCTCCTGAAAAATAAATAATTTGAACTTAATGCCATTTTGACTGGAAATATATTAGATAAATGAAGGGTCTCCGACTGTGCAGTACTGTACATGTTTGAGTCAGGCAGTTTATTGAGGATGGAGGAAGCTGCGGTGGTGTTCGTGCTGGAGCTGAGGCTGGATAAAGAAGGGTTTTGGTCATATCATCTTGTCACCTCTTTCCTGAAATTACACCCCACTGCTCTGCGCACCATGCTGCTGCTACGCTAATGCGACTCCAGAGGAGTAATCGGCTCTTAATTACCATCTTCTACCAAAATGGCACCTTCAGCAGCTGCAGAGAGGAACAGGACAAAAAAAGGAAACAAAGGAGAATAAGCCATTCACACAGCTTTGGGGAGTAATTACTGGAGGAAGACAAGGAGGAAGAACTGCTCTAAACACAGCGCCCCCTGTTGGAGACCTCAACACAGCATCTCAGACCGTCACTCACCTTTCATTTCATTCTCTTAAATGTTCTAAATCAGGGTTGTTTTAGTCTTAGGGGGTGTAATAGCGTGATATTTGTAGTGGCAGGGAGCCAAAAAGACAAAACAGCTAGCTGGCAATTCATTAGCTTTATGTGTTCACATATCGCCACTAATAGTGATTCTTAAAACTGCACTAGGTATGATTTGTGTTATTAAAACTGAAAGAAGTAGCATTACTGAGTCAGGAGAATAAAAACAGGCTAATATATGGTTTATAGCAGTCATGATATTCTCTTTGTTGGTGTATTAGATCATTTTCTAGCCACATGCTAATGCCTGCTTTCTTAAAAACAAAGTGATTTGATTTAGTGTTCTCAAAATTGTTCTAAACATCTGATTCTAAGAGGTCTCCTGATCTCTGGAGCTCCGCCCCGTTTTTGTCCTGTTTACCTGTGTCTTGTTTGTAACCAGAGACTGTGTAGTAAGGAGAGCTGCTAATATCCTAATGTCTTCTGAGTTTATCAGACACTAGAGGGCGCATCTGAGCAAATCAAAAATGAATGTTGCGTTAGCAAGTATACTTATAAAAATGCATTTTTCTGAATACATATTCCAGCTATAAAACTTTATAACAGTGTCTAATGTACATGACTACCCTCAGTGAGCATGAACTGCTTTTAACTCTGTTTAGCTCTATTCAGCCTCGTTCACTGAGGACTCATTGGACAGGGCTCTCTAGTGTTTTGCAGTCATATTTTTAATAAAATGGGAGAAATAGGAAGTAGCCAGGCTCTGGAATTGTTCTGTATTTGATTAGTACTGTCCTGTAGCCCCAGTTTCTTCTCATCTTTCTGGAAGCTGCTAAGCTGGTAAGTTTTTTGTGTTTAGCTATACTCTTAATGAACCATTTGAAACATTTGAGCTAAATGAATCAGTTGCTTAAGTCTGATTCAAAGTTTCAAAAGCTGGTTTTATTACAGACGTCTCTCTGCACATTTTTAAAAATTTCGCTAGGACAAGTATCCTAAAGACTGATTAACAGTTTACAAGTTGGTATTACTTAAAAGTAACTTTTTTGTTCTGTTACTCTTCAGTTACAACTGTTATTCAGTGGGTGTGCTCTTCCTCACTCAGGGTGCTGGAAATGACTTGAGTATAATGCACCTCTTTGGTTCGCTCAGGAGCGCCCTCTAGTGTCTGATAAACCCAAAAGATCGGCACTTCTCACTACACATCCTCTGGTTACTTTTTATGCACCTTACGTCTTTTTAACAGTCCTTGCAAAAGCCCTTCTGAGGTGGTAGATCTCAGAAGGGTTGTAAGCTGTGTTATTATCTCATGCTTTTATTTTTCTGTTTGTGTAAAGCACAGCTGTGTGCGAAAGGTGATATATAAATAAACTTGCCTTGCCTCAACATGGGAATAGAACTCTTCATAAGGCTGTTGTATGCATTTATACATGAATAAAAATATGTAATCTACTAGGAATCTGTTCTACTAATAATCTATTCTACTAGTAATCTATTCTACTAATAACCTATCCTACTAATAACATCTTCTGAAACCTCATAAAAGGGTCGTAAAGCAAATAAGTTGAACAATGAATCTCTTCAACACTTTCCTGACTAGGATGATAAAACTGTTTATCCTTAATCTTTAATATTTATCCTGTTAAAATAATTCTATTTTTAATTTATGGCTGTTAATTTTAGCCCTTCAGCAGTTTGTACACATGAATAAGACATATGTAATCAGTGGCACTGTATGAAGAAAGGGGTGCCAGTAATAATAAAGATTTTTATTTTACATAATAAGCAGTTTAATTGGTTTTATTAAACTCAGATAAAACAATCTAAGCCGAATGTTACTTTAGATAAACAAAAATATTTTACATTCATTTTACCATAATGATGACCCAGAGAACGTGTGTTTCAAAACAACTGCTTTGAACACAAGAGTTGTAAAATAATTGAGACTCGCTTGTTTCCATCATCACTTCTTTTAGTGTTTTCAGTCTAGTTTGCAGTTTTATTCTCCTCTCTGTTTGTTGGTCTGCTGCTTTTCAAACAGCTTTTTTTGTCAGTTGGGATCCAGACATCTTTTATGATTACACATTCACAAATAAACAAATGACCAAAACAAAATTATGTTTTAGTTATATTTTAGAAATTTCTCTCTTTGTAAGTCTCTCTTTATCTTGCTCTCTCTGTCTTTCTCTTTCTGTGTAGCTCTCTGCTGTTTAATCTGGGGAGCTCTGGAGACAGAAGGGCTCATAAAATGTTAAGAGGACAGATGGCAGGAGAAGTGCGGCACACTGTTTCCAACAGCCGGAGAAAGTCAGGGCTGGAATTTGGTTTCAGGCTCCAGAAACTGAACCGACTGCAGACAGACAGTTTTTTCCTCTCAGGTCCATCTGAGGAATCATATCATTTATAAAACTTGAAAATTGAACTTCTGACTGTTCTGAAAGAGACCATCAGCAGTGTTATTACAATAATGTCATTCTACATTTACATTCTTACTACTTTTCAATACAATCACAACATTTACACACCTTTTTCCAACCTTAAATATCATCTGAGATATAGAGAATATAGTTAAAGTTTATCTGCGACCAGGTTTGTGCTCTGTGTCTAGTTCCTGAATGACATCCTGTACATAAACCACATAACAAATAAATAAATGAACGAATAAATAAATAAATAATAAATGCAATCAGCAATTAGTGACTGTTACATTAAGAGTTTTTCAGTTCCTCTTTGCCAGTGCAGTTTGTTTGTGTTTAGTAACAGATCATCTTAGATTAATAAACACCTCATTCAGTTTATCTGCTCCCGCTGCCTTTTGGACTGGAGATGGAGATGATGTGTGGGAGTGAAGCTGATGTTGACTCTGTTCTGTTCAGACCTCTGTTCTCTTCCAGCAGCAACTTGGACTGGGTGAACAGGCTGAGTATAAGCAGGCAGAACCAAAAGCCACAGCCGACCACTGAAATTATAACAGAAGCCCAACTGTCCTGGATTAGTAAAGCCAACCACTAACATTTTGAGAGAAAATGGCCAATACAGTGGTGTCTAGTGGCTGAGATAACTTATCTTGGTAGATATACCTTGTTAGGGGAGAGGTATCTGGCTCGGGGTCATTACTTTGCTAATTCTAGGGGTCTTTGGGGTCCTTGGAGCTTTTCTAATACAATTAAAATAGAGTGCCTTTCTTCAAACCAAGATGGCACTAAATTATAGAGTTAAATCGCATGAAAAGGTAGGCCTGCTTGGCTTGTCTTGAGTTCAGATGCTTGGCACACCTGAAAATACATGAGGTATAATATCGGGAAAAAAGACAAAATTTACCCAGTGCTCTCATCTCAGTGCCTCCAGTCCTCCAAGGCTTGTGTTCTCCTAGGGACTAATTATCTTCACAACCTTTATCTGACAGATTTTATTTTTTACCGCTTCTGCCTCGGTGTCTCCTGGATGTGCTGGGTGTGTTACATTAGTATACACAGTCAAAAAGTCACATGAAAATGAAAGTTTAGAGCTGACTCGGCATTAGATGGACCTTACGGCATGACTAAGTACCCGTAGTTTCTCTGAAGTTCATTAGAAAACCATCTTCCATATCATTACTTTTTAAAAGAGATAAATCTGGGACATCAGGGGGGATCCAGTCAGGAGATCAATGACGCAGTCCCTGGATAAGTGTGTTGGCAAACAAGTGACCTTGGCCTTACTAAACACCTGCAGGATTCGTTCAGGTGGTGAGCAATACTGAAGAGAAGAACGACACTGAACATGACTGTGTGAGTTGGCGTGTGAATCTGGAGGTGTTTACCATGTGGAGAATGTGACGTGACTGGAGTAGGCATCTCTTTTCACTGCAATAGAGAGAGTCTTTTGTGAAAATGCTGTCTTTTTTTTCCAGAACTGTGGGGCAAACCCTGCCTAGTTGTTCCAATAATATCTGTCTGCAAAGCCACAGAGCCACAGTTTCACACCAGCAGTTTCACTCCAGCAGGTTTAAGACATTGTGACATTGTGGCATTCAGCGCATACACCGACAATTGATTTGGTTTTAACACTGATGTGGTGGTAGTGTGTTAGTGTGTGTTGCGCCGGTCTTCAGAATTTTATTCCTGCACATGTAATGTAAGTGTACACATAAAGCTTCCCTATTAAGAATAAGTTAATTGGGCTATAATATTAAGCTTTAGGCTAAAACAAATTTTAGTTTTTGAATGTCTCCCTGCTGACCATTAAGTGTTTCTTAAGCACACCTGATTCTACTTGTTTAATCAGTTGGTCTTAGTCTTCAAACATTTCATCAGGTGACCCCCTTCGGCCACACCGGCCCTCTGCAGATAAGTTTGGACACCCCTTTTAACTGGTTACCAATGGTTGATTCATATATTGGCAACAGTATCCCTTCCTGAATGGTAATATGCATGGCGACAAATACAACCAGCACAAACAGTCGCTATTTACATCAGAGACATTATAAATGAGTTGTAATGCTCAACATTCCTATAAGGACTTTGGTCCAATCCCATTTCTTATTTTTATCCCTACTCCTTGTTTTCGAGTGTCACCTTGCCCCTTGCAACTGAGTTACATATGGGTTGTGGTTGAAATCTTCCCCTATGAAATGGGACCCTCAAATAAAACGAACATTACTTCATTACTTCACCTAGGGGCTCTGTAGGCGACCCTGCCAGTCTGCAGTGACAACAGTGGAGGGTAAAGTTCAGCAACCTCGCTGCTAGGCTTTAGTTACATTTAGGGAATGGTTCCATTTAAGATGTAATGTGAAATGTAGCTAGCTACCGAGACAACAGCAAACCACTAGTGATTTTTATGCTTGTTATGAAGAAAAGGACTATAATACATTGAAACAACATCAAACTAAAATAATACAATAGTTATCATTTCTTTTCCAGTTTTTCTCCGTTTGCAGGGCCCTACTACTTTGCCCTACCCCTCCATCTCAACAAAAATTGGGAAACCCTACCCCTCGTCATAAGCGGGGTAGGGGTGAAGTGGTAAGGGTGAGGGGTGAAGTGGGATTGGGCCTTTGTTTACATGGCACAATCGCAGTGTCCTACTGCACATGCGCTCCACTGGCCTGAAACTGCTGGAGTGAAACTGCGGGTGCAAATCTGTGGCTGTGCAGTCAGACCTTTCTCAGCTGTTCCTTCTCATCTCTTGGTGGTTTGGGGGAGTCTGCTAGGCCATTAAGTGCTTTGCTTTCAAATCAGGTTCTCCATCCTAATGGCCTTCCAAATCAAGGCATCCAAGGACAGACTTTATCTGACACACTAGTTCTGTTTGGATGTGTTTGTTGAGTTTGTAGCAGAAAACAATCAGAAACAGTGACTGAAATGTGATAGGCAGCTACTAAGGAAGCTGAATGAGGAATCAAATTAGAAAGCTTAATTCCTCTCCCAGCAATCGGCACGGTGGCCAAAAACTGTTCACAGTTCTGGCAGGATTTAGAATTGTATTCCTACACAGCTGCAGCCCAGTCTAACGAGTTCATCTCATAAGAATCAGAGGGCACCGTTCCTGAGTAATGTGCAAAATTGAATTCAATTGAAAAAGGAAGCCTTGACACTTGAGATTTCCATCAAATTTACAGAGTTAGGATTAGGATTAAGATTAGGATTGGGAGGAGGGGGACAAAACATCAAAGCAGAGAGTTTGGGACAAGATCCCAGAAGCTAATTTCCTCCAGAACTGCCCTCAAGAGGGCAAGTTGTGAATGTTGGTGAAACATTTTTGTGCTATAGACAAGAAAGCAATAAACAACAGGTGAAAGTAAGACAGATTTAAAATTCATAGCTGTACTTGACTGTGTAGGTGTGTAATGATGCAGTGGATGATGCTGATGGTCAGAAGGTTGGGAAGTCAGAATGTGCTGAGAAACATTAGCTAAAGCTGCACTGTAAAGGTTTTGGAAAAGTATAATTGCACAGAATGTGTGGAAGAGCATGTTGTAGCATGGGTTGTGCTTCAGCCCCCTTCCCCAAGTGGATGAATCTGATGATTGAAAGATAATTCAAAGAGAACTCAGTCAAAACTTGGTGAAGAAAGTATCTTCCGAAGATGTGAGTGAATTGTCTACTATTATCATCATATCTTCATCAGTATAATGTTTATTTTGAGATCATTTGAGGATTGAACATCGAGCCAGACCTTCTTTTAAGCCTATGCGTGCAACGTTAATATGGAAAGAAGTAAGACATGGTGTGAAAATGTCCCAACCTGATGCCTCTTTAAAATTTCTATTTATTATTTTAAATATTTCTTTCCATTTTAACAAACACAACAATGTTAGTGCTTCTTTAAATGAGGACTGAAATATTAGTTTCTTTTTGTTCGTTTTTGTCAGCAAAGAAAACTCTGCAATTAATTTTTCAACAGATGATCTTTCGTCTTTCTGATCAAAAAGCATGCAGTATTGTCTTGTGTATTATGGCTTGGTAACACTTTAAAATGATAAATCTGCCTATTTACCCCAAACAGTTTACACTTTAACTCTCACTCTGACAGTTTACTCTCACTTCTACAACTCAAACCTTCATATAAACAAAAGACACCATTATTTTGATTACTCTCACATTAATTAACACCCCCACGCTGTAAATTCATACTGGTTCTGCTGCTGCTGTCAGGAGAAAATTGTCAGAATATCTGAAATGGCAGAAGACACACAGCATCCTCCACAGCTGCAGCGCTAGCTTTCTAATGGAGGAGTTGACCTCTGACCCCACAGATTGCACATTTTCTGGAAGTGATTACTGGCCGACAGAAAGTTGCTTTTTCACTCCTCAGCCTGACGGGTGGCCGTGACCCTGCTGGTGACCGCGCGGCATGTGGAAGGATAATTGCTGAGCAGCAGGTTAAATCTGACAGAAACACACTTTGCAAATGTGTCGCCGCTGATGGAATCTCAGAGGAGACCAAATTAAAGTGTACATGTGACTCAGAGTGATCTTCACCACTTCACTGCCATCTTTCACCTGCAGGTGTCATCCTCACAAAGTCTGCATCCTCACTGAGTCGTCATTCTCTCAGAGTCCTCATCCTCACCAAGTCTGCATCCTCACTCAGTTTTCATTGCCTCTGAGTGTTCATCCTCTCAGACATCTCATCCTCACAATGTCGTAATCCTCACTGAATCTTAATCCTCATCAAGTCTTCCCCCTCACCAGGCGTTTATCCTCTCCAAGTCCTCATTCTCACTGAGATCTAATCCTCACTGAGTCTTCATCCACTAAGCCTCTTCATCCTCACTGAGTCATCATCCTCACAGTCTTCATCCTCACTGAGTCCTCATCCTCACTATGTCTTCATCCACTTAGTCTTCATCCTCACTGAGTTTTCCTCACCAAGTGTTTATCCTCTCAGATTCCTCATTGTCACTAAGACTTCATCCTTACCAAGTCCTTATCTTTACCGAGTCTTCATCCTCACTGAGTCTCATCTTCACAAAATCTTCATCCTCAGTCTTCATCCTCTCAGAGTTTTATTCTCATTGCGTCCTCATCCTCACCGAGTCCTCATCCTCTGAGTCTAAATCCTCTGTCTTCATCCTCACTGAGTCCCCACCCTTATTGAGTCTTCAATTTCACCGAGACCTCATCCTCTGAGTCTAAATCCTGTCTTCATCCTTACCGAGTCCCCACCCTTATTGAGTCTTCATCCTCACTGAATCCTCATCCTCACCGAGTCCTCATCCTCTGAGTCTAAATCATCTCAGTCTTCATCCTCACTGAGTCCCCACCCTTATTGAGTCTTCAATTTCACCAGACCTCATCCTCTGAGTCTAAATCCTGTCTTCATCCTCACTGAGTCCCCACCCTTATTGAGTCTTCATCCTCACTGAGTCCTCATCCTTTTAGTCTACATCCTCTCAGTCTTCATCCTCACTGAGTCCCCACCCTTATTGAGTCTTCATCCACACCGAATCCTCATCCTCTGAGTCTAAATCCTCTGTCTTCATCCTCACTGAGTCCCCACCCTTATTGAGTCTTCACCCTCACCGAGTCCTCATCCTCACCGAGTCTTCATTCTCACTAAGTCTTCATCCTCTCAGAGTCCTCACCCTCACTGAGTCCTCATCCTCTGAGTCTTCATCCACACAAAGTCTTCATCCCCTCAGAGTTTTAATCATCACCGAGTCTTCATCTTTGAGTCTTCATCCACCAAAACACAGAGCTGATCTACAGCTTCCCAGAATAAAACAGCTGATCATTAAGTAAAAATATCAGGGTTTCTGATGTTTTCTTTGGTTTTGTTCTAGAATAACACAATTACCTGCATTTTATCTCCTCGTCTAATCTGTTGTTTTACTCGTCTAATCTGATCTGACGTCTCTGATAAGAGTCTGTTAGTAATTGTGTTCCTTGTTTTCTGTGAAAGCAAAGAGTGACAAAAAACATAAAAAGACTAATGCAGAAAGAGTGAGAGAGACCGCGAGAATGAGAGAGGGGAGAGAGAGACAGAGCAAGTGAGAAGGGAGAAAGAGAGCAAGAGACAGATTAAGAGAGAGGGGAGAGAGAGAAAGAGAGAGACAGCGAAAGATGGGGAGAGAGAAAGAAAGAGACAGAGAGAGAGTAATGAGAGAGAGAGAGAGCAAGACAGCGCAAGAGAGAGAGGAGATAGAGAGAGAGGGAGGATGTTTTGTCTTGTCCTTTAGCATTAGCCCTCGTGTCGCTGTGGTGTCTCAGCTGAAACTAATCCTCCTCCTGCTAAACCATATTAGTGTCACAGCTTCATTAGCTGCTTCACTTCCGCTCTCGTCTCTCCATCCAGGACTCGCTTCTCCTCTGCGCTCTCAGGCTTTACCAACACGTGCAGCTCGTTGTAGCTTAGAGATGTGGAGCTAAAGCTACACTTCCTGTTGAGGTTGAAGTTTCTGGAACACAGTCAGTGATTTAACAGTCTGTAAAACGCAGCATTTAATGCTCTATTCTTCCTTTTTAAAGGCACCCATTATACAAGAAACAGCTCAAATCTGAGTCTATCTGGTTTTAAAACCAAGGTGGGTGAGAATACATTTTATATTCAATTTTATATTTGATATTCTCTCTCATAAATAAAGTGCAGTTCATCAGAAAGAACATTTATGCTGGCTTTGAAAAAGACGATATGTCAGTAAGCTTAAGTTATTTTTATTATATCTATAGCCAATGTGTCAAACACCTGGCCCGCAGGCCAAGTCAGGCCTGAGGCACAATCATATTCAGCCTGCAAAATTATTTTAATTTTCTATTAATATTAGCCTATATAACCATAAACTGCACTACAGTTCCCAGCATGCACTGCAACATAATGTGGCTCCCACCCCACACCAACAACGATCTACCACAAAAACAATACAAAACAAACAAAAAAGATGCAAGGTGTCCAGTTCAAGCGAATGGGCAGTTTTAAAAAACCTACTGTACACTGGGGACATTTAAAGAGGTTTAATATTTCTCTAGAGCTAATGTTGTCTATCGTTTTATATAGAACAATTTAAAATGATTTTTTTTTTTTCAATTGTTCAAGTATTCAGTGCTTATTTTTTGCCATTGTAGTTTGGGCATATTTTGAACAAACAATGGCCAGTTGGGGTCATGGCAAAATGCTAAGTAAAAATATAAAAACACAGCTGGCCCACGGATTTGTTCATATTTTTAATATGGCCCTTTTAGTAGTTGAGTTTAAAAGAGCATCTAATAGCAATGATCTAACCGAAAAATTTTCATGTGTAGAATCCGACATTGTAATGATTTCCCTATAATTTAATGCCACCAAAAATGCAATAATAATTTGCACTGAACTTGTTTAAATATCTAATAATACCAAATAACATAATAACTTTCTTAACTGACACCTGTTATTAGTTATCAGTTAAGAAAGTCATTACCAATAAGAATTTTACCAGTAATATAATGCATTATCACATAAGAGGAAATTAATTGTAGCTGTAAGTTGATCATTTTTCAAAAGGAATGATGTGATATTTTAAAAGCAGTTAAAAGTCTCTTATAGAACTTTTGTGCTGCACATGGGAATCAACCCGGCCTGGAATTAGAGGAGCATCAATAAGACAAAGTTTCAGAAGACCTAATTCTTCTTTCAGAAACAGCTTCAACATTTTCAGACTTCTTGTAAGACTGGAACTGTCTGTTCTGCACAAAATAATAAAGTCTCATGAGAATCAGATGAAAAAAAATATATATATAATAATAATCTAAGAGGACATTATGTAACATTGCACTGGTTGTATTACATTATTATTTTTTGCTGCATTTTGACTAAATGATTATCAGCCAGGATATACATTAAAATCAGTGAGGATTAAAACACAACAAAGCCCTGAAGTTTATTTAAGCTTGAAAGCAAAAGATGAAATAGATGTGACAACAGTAATACAATAAGATAAACATGACTGTAGTAATAAATTCACAATAATATAATAAGCTTAAAACAATGTAAATGTGTTTTGTTCTTCATATAAGTAAAATAGATTTTCAAAAAGAAGATATTGATGACTGTGTTCATGTTTCTCTGGTGGCTTAATTCTTTAAGGTGTTGTGTTTCATGCTCTTTGCTAATAAACCTTTATGGATGTCCATTCAGTATTGACCATAACAACACAGAAAACTCGCTGTCTCTGTAATAAAGACATAATGAGGAAATCTCTAAAGCCTTGAAAAGCTAATGAAACAGACTTATTTTATTTCTTCCCTCCTGAAAGTTTTTCTCTCTCATCATGTCCAGCTATGTCCATTCTCATGAGGTGGCATTAGGCCGCTCCACAGCACTTAGAGGAATTAAACCCATCAGCGTGTAATTTATATCAAACATTCTCCATCAGTTGACTCATCCATCTCTGTCCATTCCTCATTTACTCTCCCTTTCCTTCAAGATGCATCTACACCTAATCTAATAGAGGCCGAAGCTTTAGGCTACAGAGAGTTGTGGGTGAAATCTATTTGAATAGAGGCGGATAAAGCCAGACTCTTCAGAGTAAACTGCCTGAGCAGCTTCTCTGTCTCAGAAAGTAAACACACTGAGGGTCGGAGAGTCTGGAATACAGAGTGAATCTTTGAAGCTGTCATAGTTTCCCCAGGCAGGCTCCGCCCCTTTCTTTCTCTTCCCCATCTTGCCACCTCATCACTTTACCTCCATCCCCGCCATCTTCCTCACCTGTGTTCAGTTTGTAGCCCCTTAGCGTCACACACCCTCAACACTGTAACACACACTCTCAATACTGTAACACACCCAAAGCACACTTACCAGGACTGTAGCACACACACGCGACACTATTACACACACAAACAACACTGTCACACATGCCCACAACACTGTAACACATTTCCACATAACACACCCAAAACACACCTACTAACCTACCAACACCTACTAACACACCTACTAAACTGCAACACACACCCACAACACTGAAACAACACTGTAACACACACCTACTAAACTGCAACACAGCACTGTAACACAACACTGTAACATACAACTACTAAACTGCAACACACACCTGCAACACTGTAACACCCTCAATACACACAACACTGTAACACAAATCTCCTAAACTGCAACACAAAACGGAAACACAGATCTACTCAACTTGAACACAACACCGTAACACTCATCTACTAAACTGCCATACACACCCGCAACACTGTGACACACCCAAAACACACAACACTGTAGCACACACCTACAACACTGTAACACCCGCAAAACACACCCACAACACTGTCACACACACTGACAGCACTGTATCACACACCAACAACACTGTAACACACACCCACAACACTGTAACACACACCCACAACACTGTAACACACACCCACAATACTGTAACACACACTCACAACACTGTAACACACCCAAAACTCACTTACATCACTGTAACACACACCCACAACACTGTAACACACACCCCCAATACTGTAACACACACTCACAACACTGTAACACACCCAAAACTCACTTACATCACTGTAACACACACCCACAACACTGTAACACACACCTGCATGTTGGAGAGAGCAGTGATGAACAGTGCAGGGGAATATGAGAATAAAGGAATGGAGCAAGGGAATGAAATGGGGAGAGAAAAGGCGTCTGAACTGGAAAAGCTCATTAAAATTAAAGCTCTCATTAAAACTAATTGCCAATTTAGGAAGGCCATCTATCCAGCCTGTTTGTAGGACCCTGCATTAGCCAGTGCAATGGGCTTAGTGCCTCCGGTCAGTGCTGGACTAAAACACTCTGTAACTCAGAGAACAGCATCACAGAACATTATTCACCAAATATAAACAAATGTGTACATCACCTGCAGTCTTAGTCCATTTCTGTTTACGGCAAAGTTTTGCTCTTCAGACGTTAAAATCAGTCAAACTGAATTTCATTAATTTCTTTCCAAAGAGAATCATGTTTTTTAAAGGAGCTCAAACTGAGACTGCTGGGAATACTCGGGTTAAAAATTATACATATATATATATATATATATATATATATATATATATATATATATATATATATATATATATATACACACAGTATTGTGAAAAATTATTTGCCCACTTTCTTCTATTTTTGCACATTTGTCACGCTTGAATACTTCAGATCATCTATCTACTGTTAATTATTAGACAAAAATAACCCAAGTAAACACAAAATACTGTTTTAAAATGATGTTTTCATTTATTGAAGGAAAAGTGCTGTTCAGCCCTACCTGGTCCTATTTGAAAAAGTAATTGCACACTTATAACTGCAGGCCTCACTTGCCTCAGTTTAGGTCAATGAACATAATTACACAATAAGAAAGGCTCTGGGCAAAAATGGCATCCATGGGAGAGTTGCAATGCAAACCACCTTTGACTCAAAAAACACACTGACAAAGGCACGTCTCACATTTGCCAAAAAACATCTAGATCAATAATAGGCGGACCGCAGCCCAAGTCCAGACCCAAACACTGTACTGTGCACAACTGGACCTATAACCGAAAAACTATGGAGAATTATTTAATTTCAACAGGGTAGTGCTATTTTAATCAGCGTAACTTTTCTAGCCTTTATGGTACCGCTTTAGCAGCCCAGGAAACTCACAGACCAATTGCATGCGTTGTAAATATCACATGTGATGCTACTCAGCCAGTCAGATCTGTGCATTACGATGAGCACTGAGACTCCAGTGTAAGTGCCGCACACACAGGGGGACAAGGTGAGAAACAGCAGTCGGAGAATAAAGTGAGTCAGAGGGAAGTTATTTCACATGCCGTGCTCTAAAAAGAGAAAACTGACATTAAATTGATGAAATATTACTAAATTGTATTGTATTTAATTTTACATTCAGTTGTTGACTGTGTAAGATGTTGATAAACCTACTAGGCTACTTCAGTAAACAGTATATGGCACTGAATCATAATGCAAGTTAGACATTATGATGTTCAGGAGAATTTCTCTAACTGGACCTTATTGAATTTTAATTAAATACCTCTGATCTAGATGAACCAGACTTTTGGGATAATTTTCTGTGGACTGATGAGTCAAAACTTTGGAAGACATGGGTCCCATTACATGTGGTGTAAACCTAACACTGCATTCCACCATAAGAACATCATACCAACAATCAAACATGGTGGTGGTAGTGTGATGATCTGGGGCTGTTTTGCTTCTGCAGGACCTGGACATCTTGTCACTATTGATGAGACCATGAATTCTGCTCTCCATCAGAAACTCCTGAAGGAGATGTTGACCCATCAGTTTGTGGCATAAAACTCAAGTGAAACTGGGTTCTGCAGCAGGACAATGATGAATTGAATCCCTTCGAGGGGTGAGTTTTTGTGGCAAAACCTTAAACAGGCTTGAAAATCCTCCAATGTAGCCAAACCAAAACAATTTTGCAAAGAAGAGTGAACAAAAAATTCCTCCACAGTGATGTAAAAGACTCATTGCAAATTATCGCATACATTGGATGGCAGTTGTTATTGACAAGGGTGGCACAACCAGTTATTAGGTTTAGGAAATTACTTTTACACATTGGTAATGCAGGTTTTTAAGAAATCTTTAGCTTCAGTAAATGGAATGATCATTTAAAAACGGTACTTTGAATTTATGCAGGCTGTCTTTATCTTATGTTAAAATTAGTTGGATTATCAAACATTTAAATGTGACAAGTAAGCAAAAATAGAAGAAACTGGGTGAGAAGCAAATATTTTTTCACAGCACTGTACATATACATACATATACAGGAGAAGGAAAAAAAACAAAAACTTACTTTACTTTTAATGTAAGTCAGAGGAACCAGACATTTTACCAAGTCATGTTGGACTGTTTTTTTCATTCTATTCATCATGACATTTACACACAATATAAAGGGCAACTGGCATTTTCAAATTATGTCAAAAACTGAAAAATTGAGATATGAGGTTTTCATCTGACAGCAGTGATATACTCTTTTCTGTGTAAAGCCCTCTGTAAAAGTGTGCATGTGTTTGTACGGCATTCCCTCCTCATCACTCACTCAGAGCTACAGTGTTCAACCTGATTCCTGTAGAAATTCCTAATGAGCTGCTGCTGTGTTTAACATGGTCTGGTTTGGCGCTTAATTACTGTGGCGCGTCCGCTGGTGCACAATTTATAATAAAGCCCAAATTTATAATAAAGCCCAGCGCAGACCCGGCAGGCACTTACCTGGGTGAGATTTCTCCTAAATTGGATGATTATTCAACCAGGCGGGCAAACATGACGTGCCATAATTGGTGCTTGCAGATTTTACTTATTACTGAGCTATACTGATGGTGGGGGGAGGTTAGAGAGATGCAGGACTGTGGGCGCTAAGTGTGATGCTAGTTAGTGGGTTGTGGATCAGGGGGAGTGATGGTGGACTTAGATCTGCTCTTTCTGGTCCTGTTTTTTATTTTTTTATTTTTTTTTGGGTAATCTTATCATGAACAGGTCATTCCCCTACCGTGACCTGGTTCCTCTGCTTTCATCATGTAACCTACAAAGGAGGCCATTTACAGACTACACCTCCATTTGATCATCAAAAAACACCAAAGAGAACATCTGAGACCCCAGGGGGGAGAGGATGGGGGATGTGTTTGAGCAGAACAGAGCAATAGTCATCATGAAACAGGCCACACACATTACCGGATGTTCATTGTTTATTTTTTTTAGTTTTGTTTCTGAAGCTCTATTGGAGCTAAGTCTTTTTCTAGATTACATCCTTTGATTGGCTAAATGTTTCAGCATAAAGTATCTGTATAATTTAACAAAATTCCCCACAGATAGCCTGAATTAAAAGGTCATAGCCCGAGTGTTCACATCAGCATTACACCACAGGACACACACATAAAAACATTAACAACACACTTCTATTAGCAGGCTTGGTTACTCCATTAGCATGAGGTGGATAGAAACTGATCTTGTGAGGCCAGGTGTGATATCGTAATGAGAATACACGTCTGGGTACAACATATCGAACTTTTGTTGCTGGATTGTAGTGAAATCTGCCTCTAAGAAGGGTAGCACCCCCTCTAAACCCAGCCCACACAGTCATCTGTGCTCTTACAATTAATAATATGAGCAAAGCAAGCTAGCTAGTAAAATGCTATCAGTTGGTAACAAAACTGTTTTTAACTCATCCATGTGCTAACAACAGACTTGTTTACCATTTGACATCATTGACAGGTGCACCAGCGTGAGCTTTGCCTTCACAAGGTGCTGGAATTGTTGCAAATTTTCCAATTTAGACTGTTCTCTTGTTTTAATGCACAATTTGTGTTTATTTGTTACATTTAATACATTGGGAAAAAAACAAAACCTCACATGTGGCCTGTGCAAATATTATGGCAGATTTCCCTTCGCTGGAACTAAGGGGCCCGACCCATGAAAAAACAACCCCATAGCTCCTCCTCCACCAAACTTTACACTTGGCACAATGCAGTCAGGCAGGTAACATTCTACTGGCATTCACTGGAAAAGTGTGATTCGTCACTCCACAGAGCACGTTTCCACTGCTCCAGAGTCCAGTCACGGCGTGCTTTACACACTCCATCTGATGCTTGGCATTGTTTTTGGTCATGTTTTGTTCTAGTACAGTACTTCGCTCAAATTCAGGGAGCTCTTTAGAATGACTCATTCTTTCACAAATGTTTGTGAAGGCAGACTGCATGGTTAGGTGCTTGATATTATACACGTGTGGCAACGGGACTGAACAAAACACCTGGATTCAATGATTAAGAGATGTGTCCCAATACTTTTGTCCATATAGTGTGTGCATATGTGATATATATATATATATATATATATATATATATATATATATATATTTATATATATATATATATATAAAACCTGGCATGACATGGTTGTCCAAGTGCGTGTGTGTATGTGCACATGTGTGCTGATTGATGACTGCGCTGTGTGTGTTCGGTGGTTACCGTGTCGACTGTGGTTCTTTGTATTAAGTGTTAAATGATGAAGTGTCCATAGCAGAGTGAGAGAGACAGGTCCCCCCTCCTGCAGAAGCTCTGACAGTCTGATTCATGTCCTCTCTGCCACAGGCCTCTCCAAACAATTTAGAGATGAAATATTGTTTTTTTTTTTCCCTCTCTTTAATGTATGACACTTCTACATCTGCTACTGTCTCCTCCGGCATGTTCTCACCTGAGCTCTCTGTGTCTTAGATAGACACCTGCAGCCCCCTGCGCTGACCTCACGGGCTTATAAAAGCCCCCACAGCAGAGGGTTTCACCTCTGCACACCGAATTAAACTCTGGAGGTTGTAACGACTGGTAGTTTGTTGATGTGGTACAGGCATGTTTTAACAGTTCCAGCCAAGTTTGCAATGTTATCATTTTTCAATCAAATTTTCATTTCATCAAATCATCAATCATTAAATTCAAAATGGGCATAAATTTGAACAAAAGCTATAATATTTCTCAGTTTCAGCATTTGATATGTTGTTTTTGTAGTATTTTCCTTTAAAAATATGGTTTACATGATTTGAATATCATTGCATTCTATTTTTATTTACATTCTGCACAGCATCCCAGCTTTTTTGGAAATGAGGTTGTACAACAACCAACAGGTGCTGGGGATAATGAGGGGGCTGAGTCAGAATGTTCGAAGCTGGAGATCCAGGAGGGGGGATCATGTGACAAAACAAGAAAATAATGATGAATTTACAGCTACAGTGTCAAAAAAAATAAAAAAATCTGTCATCTAACATGCAGCTAAAACATCTGAATCACTCACAAACAACACATCACTAACAGATACATCGAGAGAGCTGTGGGAAAACCGAACACCCACTCCTCCATCACAGAGTACTAGTGGTTTCTACCCCTCTCCCATAGGACGGCACCAACCGTGAATGCCCATTTCGTTCCTCCAAGGGAGTCTGAAGGTAAGTGTACATTTTTTACTATTTTTCTTACATTTCTTTGTTTACAGGGAAAAAAGAATGTATATTCAAAGACCCTACAGCTCAACATGTTTTTTAAAAGTGACTCGCTCAGATATGCACACCCTCTTCAGGGTGCTGTTTGTTTGTGGGTTCGCACAGAGTTGTTGAAAGTCAGTTTAAAGTTTGTCTTTCCTTTGAGATTCAGCCTGCTGTAATCAGTCTGGTGGTGATGGTTTGTAGAAATGATCACAACCCTTATTAACTGTTCTTAAGGCCTGTATGATCATTCACTTGTTACGTTCACTTTCACAGACATGCTTTAGTTCACAGTGGTAGTGAGTTATAAGCTTAGCATTTATCCGTTAGCATTTATTTTGCATGTTTGTAGCTCTTAGCAGATGATGTTACTGTTCTGTCTCTATGATGTATTTGTGAACATTTTGTTAATGACTGTTCATATTACAGTCACAGACTCTGGTGTACAAGTGACCTCGTACTGACCACTGCCTGTGCTGCTGCCTTTGTGATGAAGAAAGTTCTGTCCAGCACTCCAGAGTGAAGAACACCTGTAATACAGGCCTAAAAAACAACTCGACCATTATTTGTGCATATTATTCAGCACATGATGTGTTGGAACATTACATCATAAACATGTTACAAGTAAAAATGTATAATGTTGCTGAACAATGTGACTGCAAATGTTACATTTTACATCATTGATGGGTTGCAAATTATGTATCTGCTTGTAAACAGTGCTGTGTTACTCCCACCAAATGGAGCAGCTACTCAGTTTTAAACACTGCCTTTACTCCAGAAAAGAGTAAAAAACATCAAACATTTAATTGGACTGTATACTGTAATCGGTCGCTTAACAGAAGTAACTGTTGTGTTTATGTGCCAAGCTAAACAACTGTCCATCCTGTATGGTCTGATGTTGTTGCTTCATCTGCCTCAATTGGGCGCCCACTGCCTGCCCATCTCCTGGACCAGTTTGACCACCATGGAACTTACTGCTGTACAGTGTTGGGCAAACTTCACCTGCATGAACTGACCCTCCTGTTGATGCTGCTGCTGCCCAGACTCTATTTAATCATAGCCACTGCTTCACCTGCTTTTCCCCTTTTCTGTATTTTGATATTTTACACTAATGTTAAAACCCAGAGGAAGATGGGTTCCTCCTTTGAGTCTTGGTTCCTATCAAGGTTTCTTCCTCTTGCTTTTAGGGAGTTTTTTTCTTACCTCTGTCGCCATTGGCGATGCTCATTGGGGCTTGGACCCAGATTTTTCTTTAAAGCTGCTTTGCGACAACACCTGTTGTAAAAAATGCTATATAAATAAACCTTGACTTCACTTCTGTTTACCTCAGTCTCTGTCTTAAGTGAATGCAGTGTGTTAGTAGCATTGTGCTTTTTTGGGGGAATTTTTTACATTTTAATGTTTGGAGTAAATGATTTTATCTACAGAGAACACAAACACTTTAAGTCTCCAGACTTTCCACAGAATATGACAGTATTTTTATTGACATGTCAATTTGCAGTGGAGGTTGTTTCTACTGCTCGTTTATTAGAAGGTAAAATGAATCTATACTGTCACAGGAGTGTGAAGTCCGTAAAAATGACATGCTGTATTCAGAAAGATGCCAGCTGCCTTCTACACCAAACCCTGATTTCAGTATCAAACATAACCCTGATTTCAGTATCGAAACGAGTTTTTAGGGAAAAGATTGGTAACTCTTTCTTTTATTATGCTCTGAGTTCTAGCTAACCAGGCATGTGTGTGGTATGAATGAGTTCTAGATAATTATTGTACGTGTAACAAAATATACTGAAATGCCCAGATTTTTTAAGGTGATGTAGCAATGTATCTAATTACTTGGAGTAAGACGGTGGTAAATATTCAAATATTCACACTAAACTACTAACTGTGATTGAATCAAGAATATGTATCATGTTATTGAAAGTTCAGGTCTATAAACATGAACACACACCCACATACAGACAGCTTCAATCTCTTTAACCGTCACTTTCTCTCTGATGTTAGTAGATTTAGAGTGAACTGAAGCTGAACTGCACAACTCTGTAGGACTGGTCACTTCACTTCTTTAGACAGTGACCTTTGATCATCCCTCAGTCCAGTTAATCTGTCTTTTGGACGTTCTGGTCAGTCAGAAGCACTGAGCTGATGCAGGAGCAGAACAGAGACAGGGTAGAGGGTGGTGGGGGAGGAGGTTACAGGTTGTTCTCTTAAAGTTTGATCCTGCATCTTCAGTTTGTTGAACACAGAAAGCCCAGAAGCTCAGAGTGTTCAGGCTGCAGATGTTTTGATCCAAACTCCACTGTTTCATCTTCTTAAACTTATCCTACTTGCACCATCAGCATCATAGCTCCAGCACTAGAACTAAGGAAGCTGATCATATATCAGCTGATTGATCACATCAAGGATCGGTGTAGAAACTGGACTTGAAACTTGGTTCTTAAACTTCAGCGAAGGCTCTGAACTCTCTACAGGTCTCTCCTTTACAGGCTTTCTCTCCATTCTCAGCCTGCAGGCAAGTCTCTCTATTTTGTTCTATTTTGGGAGTCTTAAATCCTTTAGCAGCTAGCGCTGGTGTCTGATATATATAGAGATATGGAACTCATTTACTGATGAACTGAGTACCTCACTGTGTTTTTCAAATTTTAGATTCATTAAAAACTTAGACTTTACATCACTGAAGGCAGGTTTTTCGTGATTATCCTAGTTTAAAGTCATATAAACTTGTCTAGAACAATTTAAAACTTTTATTTTTTCCAGTCATGTTGGATTTTCTCCTGCTTTGTGTTTTGATGGACATTTTTCAGTTGGTCCAGAACTTACATCACTTACATCCTACTGTCTACAGTTATTATACATTATAAGATGTTTGCTTTAACACAGATAAAATGTGAAAAGTGATGGTGTTGGAAGTCTATTCTAAACCAAAGTAAAGTCTTCTCATAAAGTATTTAAAGTGTTTTTTGTCAGATGTAAACTAGCGTATCATGTAATGAATTCTATTTATTAATAGTTAATAAATTAGTATCGTATAGATACATCAGGACAGGTTTGGCATGGTTCCATGTAAAGGATCAGCAAAATGTTTTCAGTTAAGCAAAATAAAAACATGTTACCTTAAGAACTGAAGGTCAATCTTTCAGACAAATCTCAAGAACTTTGTAGCTCCTGCAGTGAAGAACTTCAAACTGTTTGAAGAAACTCACAGTCTGTTGAAGGTCCAGCAGGCTCTCCAGAGGTTTCTCAGAATCCAAGAACATCAGAACCGACCCCGAAGCACAAACACAGATTAACGATGCTTGATGTACAGATCACGGAACATCTGCTGAAACTATTATCAGTCAGTCCGAATCTCTAATAAAATCTGATCTAGAAAACACAGAAACTGGTTCACTGAAGAGTTGAGGTTGATCTCAAGGCCCAAACACACCAATTTAACAAGGAAAGAACAAATGCCAGCTAAAGATTGATAATCTCCTTCCTTCAGTTCACCATCATCTTTCATCTCCTAAATGTTTACACTTTACAAACACTACAGCTGACCGGCTACAATGGTGCTGTGCAGAGGAGACCAGCTTTCCACAGCAGGAGCTGCAGGAACTAAAATACAAAGTAAATGTTTGAATATCTTATGACCTTCACTGTGTTTAAGCTAAATCCAGAGTGAGAAAGTGAAAGCAAACCACCATTAGTGGAGTTTGTGGGTTAAAGCTAATTAAATGTGAATATTTGTACATTAAACAGTGAAATAAAATGCCCTATTGGCATGTGTTCATATTTATATGAGAAAAGTAAAAAAGAATGTGTGAAATTTCATGATTTCTTTTCTCTTAGTGTTTTATCAGAATGCTTTCAGAGCCACTGGTGTTCATTTATAACAATTTTATAGTATAAAGTATTTTCTCCTTACAATCATTTAAATTCTGCTTTTTTAAAAATTCAAACATTTGAATTATAAACCTAGTTGAAATCCCCTCATTAGTGATAAAACTGCTACTTTTGCCAGTTGATAGTGGAGTTTGCTCTCTGTGTGTTCTCTCTTTATACACTGATTCTCATCTCTCTCTCTCTCTCTCTCTCTCTCTCTCTCTCTCTCTCTCTTTGTATCGGCCAACCTCCAGCACCAATTCAACACTCATCCAGCCAAAACAGCACTGACCATAGCTGACTAGATCCAACCATGCAGGACACAACACACACACACACACCACAGGTCTACAGTCACCTAAACCAAAAGTCACCAAAAGCCTGATGGTCAGCTCAGTAAGTAAGGACACTTTCGGCCCAAAGACTACAAATCTGACATCTGTATCTAACCGCCAGGTTTAGTTAGTGATAGAATATATGTTATGGCGTTACATAATTAGGATACAAAAAAAGGCAGTGATCAGATTACAGGTACAACTAGAGTGATGACCAGCAGCATCACATTATCTGTGTCCCAATTCAGGGGCTGCATCCTTCGAAGGACATGGTCTATGAGGCGTGTCCTTCAAAAGCTGTGTAGAAACGTGAAGGCTGACCACATTGGATTTTTTTTCATTTGTATCATTTGCTATTCGACTCAGTTTAAACCCCATACTTACAATTAAAAGTGAACTCATCAGCTGCTGTTTGCTCCTCTGCTGATGCCACCATGTTTTCTAATCCTCGGGAACCTCAGGATATGTTGGCTGGTGACAGATCCACCCGTCAGATCCTTCGTTGCCATGGAAAAGAAAGACACATTTCTCAGCCGCATATGAAGGAGCCTTCGAAATGGGACAGCCTAGTTGTGCCACTATGTTGCAGTCGGCCTTCAAACGAGTCTCCAAAGAGTGCAGCCCCTGAATTGGGAAACAGCTATTATCACTCACACATCAAACTCAATTTTTCAGATGCCAAAAAGAGATATTATCCTCCAATGTCCATCATCTCTGGAGTTGGCATAGCAAGATCTAAGTTGACTGTATGGTCTCGGTCCCAGTAAATACAACTATTAATATCAAAAGGATTAGTTTGTACTCTGCATCATCACGTATAGAGCTACATATTAGAGGTTAGATTTAGAAGGTAAATATCTTCAGGTAATTGTTTAACTTGTGTGATAACTGTGTTGTAAGAGAGAACTCTTACTGAAGTGCTGGATGTTACTAGCCTGAAGAAGAAAAAGCCTGACCAGCTCAAGCTTTTGTTTGAGTTTGGTGGTTTAGCTGCTCTATAAGCATTTCCAGTTTACCCAAGCTGGTTGACCAGTGTATGGTCTGTTTTTGCTCAGTCCTGCTGGATATCTAGTTATCAACCACATTGACCATAAAAAGACCAGCTTAGACCACTTGAAACCACCTACTAGTAAAAGAGCTCTTAGCTGGATTTCTGCAGGGTGGCATCGATTTTGATCTGAGAACATTTAATAATCTGAGTAATGTGAATTTAAATGAGTTCATATAGATCTAATAATCCACTGTATTCTCAATATGCTGTTCACAGTGAACTGTTACATATTTCCTGCTACTGCTGTTCATTGTTATCACTGCTTTATTCTAGTTATAAACTTCTCTACACATTTCCTCCCAAAGAGCTCCTCTGAGTGAACAGCAGAGTTGGAGCTGAAATTGAGGAGGGACCGACTGGACAAATCTCCTTTCCAATAATCCGGTTGTAATTGAACATACTTTAATATAAAATCAATTACAGTCTCTGATTATTTAATGATATTTTTCTGTTCGGTGAAACTTTTGTTGCTTATTGCACTTTTACTGAACCATCCCGCATCGCTCTGATTTCCATTTTCAGACTGATTACATTTTTCATTCACCGAGCTGCATTCTGTCATTATCCTAATAACGGCTAATTGCGTTTTAAATATGTGATAGATTATAAAATCATATAATGAGGTCTGGCAGTTCATTTGTGACATAAATCTCTGTCGGGGAAATTTGTTCTTGTAATAATGCTTTTGCTCGCACGGCTACTGAATTAATTAAAATCATTTGGACCAAAACTATAAATCAAAGGGGTTTAATAAATGAATTAAATGTTTCTGCAGGTAGACGAGTGTGTCGTGACTCTTAAAGCCACACATCACAAATAAGACACACAATGAGCATGTGTGTGCATTTGAGTGAACGTGTGTGTGTGTGTCTGTGTGTGTGTGTTTGTATTAATGGCTTTAATCTGGCTCTGACTGATGGGTCCAGTATCGGATAATGCAGATAGTCCACTTCTTTCTCTCTCTCTCTCTCGCTGTATCGGCCAACCTCCAGCACCAATTCAGCACTCATCCAGCCAAAACAGCACTGACCATAGCTGAGTAGATCCAACCATGCAGGACACAACACACAGACTACAGGTCTACAGTCACCTAAACCAAAAGTCACCCAAAGCCTGACCATCAACTCAGTGCATCAAGAGGCTTTCGGCCCACAGACTACAGATCTGACATTTGTATCTAACCACCAAGCTTAGTTAGTAATAAAATATATGTTACAGTTTTACATAATTAGGATACAAAAAAAGGCAGTGATCAGATTACAGGTATAACTAAAGTGATAACCAGCTGCATCACATTATCTGTGTCCCAATTCAGGGGTTGCATCCTTCGAAGGACATGGTCTATGATGGCATGTCCTTCAAAAGCTGAGTAGAAACGTGAAGGCTGACCACATTGGCTTTTTTTAATTTGTATCATTTGCTATTCGACCCAGTACAATTAAAAGTGAACTCATCAGCTGCTGTTTGCTCCTCTGCTGACGCCGCCATGTTTTCTAATCCTCGGGAACCTCAGGATATGTTGGCTGGCAACGGATCCACCCATTAGATCCTTCGCTGCCATGGAAAAGAAGGACACATTTCTCAGAATGAAATGTTTCTGCAGGTAGATGAGTGTGTCGTGACTCTTAAAGCCACACATCACAAATAAGACACACAATGAGCATGTGTGTGCATGTGAGTGAACGTGTGTGAGTGTGTGTTTGTATTAATGGCTTTAATCTGATTGGCTCTGACTGATTGGTCCAGTATCTGATAATGCAGATAGTCCACTTCCTTTAAAATGGGCTGCATTTCCTGTTCACTGCTGGAGGTGCACCCTGCGGACCCCCATAAACCGATCTGTGTGAGTGAATGTGTGTGTGTGGGCGGGGGCGGTGGTATATTGATTTCAAGTTTTACTTGTTGTATTAGTTCAGCAGTGGGACTGTGTTGTAATGAGTGGTTTCATATGTTTTAAATGACTTATTATTTTCTATTTATTTTCAATATGATAACTTCACAGTAGAAGACATTAACTTGTAATGGAAGTTAACATAACATTTTGGCAAATATTTTGGACCATTTTTATGGATCCATTCATATACGTAAAAATTTAACACAATGTGTTTGCATCAATCAAATTATGCAAAAAAGTAAAAAAACAAAAGTGGACATACAAAGTTTTTGCATTACAGTAATGCTATGTATGTATATCACTGCTGTAGGATGTATCTCCATTTTTGCCGTTTTTCAGTTTTTGACATAATTTGAAACTGCCTGATGCTCTTTACATTGTGTGTAAATTCCATGAGGAATGAACCAAATGACCCAAAATTACGTGGAAAAAAATCTGGATCTATTAACTTACATTAAAATTAAAGGATGTTTTTTCCTTTTTCTGTAAAGTTACCATTTTAGAGATACAAGTTTTTCTTCCAATAACAGCGATATGTAATAATATGTGAGGAGTTTCATGCAAGTCAAGTCAAGTCAACATTTATTTATATAGCACTTTTAACAATAGGAAACAGAAAAATCTGGGTTCAAGCCCCCAAGAGCGGTGCCAGTGGGAACAGTGGCAAGAAAATTCCCTAAGAGCAAGGAAGAAACCTTGAGAGGAGCCAAGACTCAAAAGGGGAAACTGTCCTTCACACCAGGTAGTGAACAATAATACAAGAGCAAAATGATGTTAGTATAAAATATTAAAATACAGAAAAACAGGTGAAGCATAGTAAGAGTAAAACAAGCAAAACACTTTATAGACCACTATAGATTTATATGTTAAAGATACAAAAATTATCAATGTAATTAATATATGAACATAATTATGTTTGATGTCACCATAAAGAGGTACTGTGTGATTGTTTAGTTGTTATTTAGTGTTTTGTCTCAGCTGTAGTTACTTGTGTGGTCTGTTTACTGTTCAGAAGGTTTGATATGTTAGAGATGAGGATGTTTTTTGTGATCATTGCTTCTAAAACTGAATATTAATAAATTAAACTGAACTGAATGTTCAGACTGACGTTATTACTCCATCTATGCTGCGGTAATGTCAATGTTCATGTATGTAAATGAAGATACAATCAGATATAGAAGGGAGAGAAGGAAAACAAAGGACAGAACAGAGATTATTTTGTTGTGGTGGATCTTTGATGTGGAGCTCCAGCACTGCCGACGCTGAGCTGATGGTTTATTTCTCCATCATTAATCCATCAGACCTTCATCAGGAACCCAAACGATGCTCTGTTCAGATCAGTAGGTAATGAAAGGTTTAATGATACAGCATTTACTCTCCTGTGGACCATGTGTGTCCCTACACATCTCAGTGTGTGAGGGTTCAAGAAGAAACTGATGATTCTAATCTTCCAAAACATGTTCAACCAAACAGAAATCACCTGATGTTCTGTTCTTCTTCAATGGTCTCTGTGTCAGTGTGAGCTGGAGAAAAGTCTATTATCAAAGAGAGAAATGGAGAGAGAGAGAAAGAGAGTGAGAGAGAGGTTGGATATAGGCCTTCTCTCTATTTCTCTGCCTGCATTGCCATCTAGTGGCTGTAAAAGTATCTGAGAAGCTTCATTTTAGAGGATTTGTTTTGCTGCATTTAGAAACACTTTTTAAGACTGATTCACTTTTCTGCTTAAATGGTTCTTCAGTGGCTTTTGATATCATTCATCGCCTCCTGCATGTCCTCCTTCATCTCTTCCTCCTCCGTCTCCCCCTTCTCCATCTCCTTCTCATTCATCCTCTCCATCTCTTTCACCACCATCTCCTTCATCTCTCACTTCTAACTTCTTCCCCTACACCTTCTTCACTTCTTCATCCTCTTCCTGATTCTATTCTTCTTCTACAGCAGCACTGACAGAATCATTAACAAAACTGAAAAACAGTTTCTGGTTGTCGTTTCATTTTATTTTTTTGTGCATCAAGTCAAAGCTCTGGTTTCCGATGTTGGCATTGTGTTCAAGTTTTATTTTTTATTTGATTAGTCTGAATATTTTTAAGGTGCAATTTAAATTCCAAAATTAACTAAAACTATCAACATAATGTGAAGAAATAATGGATGTATGGATTTATAGCAAAATAGCAGTGCAATAAGCTATATGTACAGATGTATTGCCAGAATGACAGTGCATATTAATGAGTAGAAAGATATAATATCCAATTGGTGCTCAGGATACAATAATGTCCCGACACAATAACAGTTTAGATGTTATGTCAGACATCTATGTATCATGTTGCAAAGATATCTACTGAAGTTAGCATGCTAGGCAGCTAGCCCTGGCCCATCCTGTCTCATAATATCACATTGTACCTCTTGGCAAGTGACCATTATGACCGCCACCACCACCCACTCTTGGCAAGAAACCAAATTCGACAGCTAAGAAAAGAGGTGAAATACATAGGAGCAAAACAAGATTTAACATTGACAATGTTTTCCACTACTGGAGACTGGAGCTCTCATAGAGTAAAGGGATGAAGTTTGATGCTGAACTTGCAGCATTTCTTCTAGACTGGTAAGTCAACAGCTGTTAATGCTAACATTGGCTATTTAGCAATAGTGATATAGCAAGAAGTAAAGGGGCAGGAGGAAGGATTGGGCTTTTCCTTTTTTCTTATGACACTGGGTGAACACCACAACTTTGTAGTGATATGTTCCCCCTATTTCTTTGGAGTTTGGAGTATAAATTTGATGACTTCATTTTAGCTCACCATAATCTTAACCTCAACCCTAAACTTAAACATTTACTAGAACTATAATCATAACCATAAACCTGAATGCTAACACTTATTATAACTGTAACCTTCACCCCAACCCTAGACCTAAAAACTCACTATAACCATAACCCCAACCCTAAACCTAAAAACTCAGTATAACTGTAACTCTAACTGCAACCTTAACCCCAACTCTAAACCTAAATACTAACTATAACTGCAACTTTAACCTCAGCTCTAAACCTAAATACTCACTATATTCATAACTTTAACCCCAACTCTAAACCTAAATACTACCTATAACCGTAACCTTAACCCCAACTCTAAGCCTAAACACTAACCATAACTGTAATATTAACCCCGACTCTAAACCTAAACACTAACTATAACCGTAACCTTAACCTCAAATCTAAACCTAAACACTCACTCTAACTGCAACCTTAACCCCAACTGTAAACCTAAACACTAACCATAACCGTAATGTTAACCCCAACTCTAAACCTAAACATTCACTATATTTCTAACTTTAACCTCAACTCTAAACCTAAACACTAATTACAACTGTAACCTTAACCTCAACTCTAAACCTAAACACTAACTCTAACTGCAACCTTAACCCCAACTCTAAACCTAAATACTAACTATAACTGCAACTTTAACCTCAGCTCTAAACCTAAACACTCACTATATTCATAACTTTAACCCGAACTCTAAACCTAAATACTACCTATAACCGTAACCTTAACCCCAACTCTAAGCCTAAACACTAACCATAACTGTAATATTAACCCCAACTCTAAACCTAAACACTAACTATAACCGTAACCTTAACCTCAAATCTAAACCTAAACACTCACTCTAACTGCAACCGTAACCCCAACTGTAAACCTAAACACTAACCATAACCGTAATGTTAACCCCAACTCTAAACCTAAACATTCACTATATTTCTAACTTTAACCTCAACTCTAAACCTAAACATTCACTATATTTCTAACTTTAACCTCAACTCTAAACCTAAACACTAATTACAACCGTAACCTTAACCTCAACTCTAAACCTAAACATTCACTATATTTCTAACTTTAACCTCAACTCTAAACCTAAACATTCACTATAACCGCAACTTTAACCTCAACTCTAAACCTAAACATTCACTATATTTCTAACTTTAACCTCAACTCTAAACCTAAACATTCACTATATTTCTAACTTTAACCTCAACTCTAAACCTAAACACTAATTACAACCGTAACCTTAACCTCAACTCTAAACCTAAACACTAACTCTAACTGCAACCTTAACCCCAACTCTAAACCTAAATACTAACTATAACTGCAACTTTAACCTCAGCTCTAAACCTAAACACTCACTATATTCATAACCTTAACCTCAACTCTAAACCTAAACACTCACTATATTCATAACTTTAACCTCAACTCTAAACCTAAATACTAACTATAACTGTAACCTTAACCTCAACTCTAAACCTAAACATTCACTATAACCTTAACCTCAACTCTAAACCTAAACACTCACTATATTCATAACTTTAACCTCAACTCTAAACCTAAATACTAACTATAACTGTAACCTTAACCTCAACTCTAAACCTAAACATTCACTATAACCTTAACCTCAACTCTAAACCTAAACATTCACTATATTTCTAACCTTGACCTCAACTCTAAACCTAAACATTCACTATATTTCTAACTTTAACCTCAACTCTAAACCTAAACACTAACTATAACCGCAACTTTAACCTCAACTCTAAACCTAAACACTAATTACAACCGTAACCTAACCTCAAATTTAAACCTAAACACTAACTCTAACTGCAACCTTAACCCCAACTCTAAACCTAAACACTCACTATATTTATAACTTTAACCTCAACTCTAAACCTAAATACTAACTATAACTGTAACCTTAACCTCAACTCTAAACCTAAACATTCACTATATTCATAACTTTAACTTCAACTCTAAACCTAAATACTAACTATAACTGTAACCTTAACCTCAACTCTAAACCTAAATGCTAACTATAACTGTAACCTTAACCTCAACTCTAAACCTAAACACTCACTATAACCTTTAACATCAACTCTAAACCTGAACACTCACTATAACCTTTAACATCAACTCTAAACCTAAACACAAAACCTTACGTTTAAAATCAACTCTAAACCTAAACAAAGTAACAAAATATAGTTTATCATACAAAATACATTTTTAAACTTTTTTTCAGAAGTTAAGTTTGAAAGTCTATCGTCCTTCCTTCTTTGTTTACTGGGTTAGCTTTTTGGCCCACAACAAACATTACACTTTGGACCCCCAAGACAACCACCATCAGCTCTTCACACCTCTCATACAGGTGGGCTTTTCTGTCTTGTAGACAAATTATCTTTTTTTTTTCTTAACATAAACTCTACAGGTGCCCCCCAACACCACCACCACCCCATAAAATTCAGAAAAAACTATGACGGAGTGAGTGTGTGTGTGTGTGTGTGTGTATGTGTGTAACTCTTCATTAACTAACACATGGCAGACAAACCGTCGCCGCAACCACGTTTTGTTGCTATGGTGATGGAAACTAAATTAATTACCTGGTGGAGCTGAGATAAGGTGGGGGGTGGGCTTAGAACGACTCTAGAAGAATAATGAATGTTAACAGACAAAAGACTAAAAGCTGAAAGCTGTCCACTCTGACTTGGTTAGCACTATTGATTCTGAGTGCTGAGTGGTTGCCATTACTGCTCCTGAGAACTGATTGGTTAGCATTATTGATAATAAGAGCTGATTGGGTAGCATTACTGCTACAGAGTGCTGATTGGTTGGCATTACTGCTACTGAGTGCTGACTGCGGAGTTGATTAGCTCATTGGCTGAGTAAAGTAGTTTGTGCTCACTAATGTCATGAATGTAGATTTGCAATATTTTATACTGTTCTGTGTTGAGAAAAAATTAAGAAAAAAAGGAGAAAAACACTAAAATGTGCAGGACTGTGGGCCTGAAGTTGCTGTGCTGTCCTTAATCATTCCTGTTCACCATAACCTGGAGTCCTCCAGTTTCCTGTTCTGTATTTTGTAATTACTAATAGTAAACTGACCTGTTGATGTTACTGATTGGCCCTCTAGCATCATACCTACCAATGCCTACAAAATCCAAGACTGGAAACTGTATTCAATGTTTAGATTATAAGACCTCTGCTCTGACCCTTCAGGGTCAGAAGTGTTGGGGCAGAGTATACATGAATGGCAGTCTGTCATTAGAACCAAAGTGTCGTAATTTCTCAGCCCTGTGTTTGGATCTGTATAAGAAGAATAGACTGCCATTCATGCATGCTCTGCTCTGTTATTTTTCACTATAATAAATGTCAGCACAGATTTTCTTTTTCTTGGTACAAATGAACGTATATTGAAAGTAGGTTTGCTACTTGTACACATAACTTCCTAAATGTAATGTCAATGAGTGTTTCTAATGTAGTGCACACACACAGAAGGAAGATATTTGCTTATACAGAAGAGAAGAGAGGCTTGAATGGAAAAGAGAAAAAAACACACCAGGAAGCAATTAATCATGTTTTCACTTTGGGTCAGAACACTGATTCTCATGCTTTTTACAGAGGTAAAAAAATGTCCTGCCTTTTCTCTGAAGCTTCAATAGCATATATATATATATATATATATATATATATATATATATATATATGATGACTGTACTATGATAATAATATAATTCTGGAATACAGAAGCATTGCATGGACACACCATCCTTAATGACCAACAGGCTGGACTATCACAGTACAGTTACATATAAAGTGATAGAATACATTAACGGGACAGAGTGATGACAGTTTGTGTGTGAATGATAGATAGCTAATATAGAGTGAAAGAAAGCATCACACTGAACAACAGAGAGGGAGAAAGAAAAATCCTCAGATTAAATGATGGAGAGAGAGCATCTCACTGAATGATAGAGGGCTCTCTCTCCCTCTATCATTCAGTCTCTCTATAGTTCAGTGTGATGCTGAACTATAGAGAGACAAAATGGGAGAGATTACTACACTGAATGATTGAGTGAGAGGAACAGCATCACACTGAATGAAAGAGGGAGAGAAAGAGCATCACACTGAACAACAGAGGGATAAAGAGACAGATTATTACACTGAATGATAGAGTGAGAGAGAGCATCACATTAAATAGTAAGACAGAGAGGAGCACACTGAACTATAGAGGCAGAGAGAGCATCACACTGAACAACAGATTGAGAGAGAAAGCATCACATTTAATAGAAAGAGAGAGAGAGAGAGAGAGAGAGAGAGAGAGAGAGAGAGAGAGAAGCAGCACACTGAACTATAAAGACAGAAAGAGCATCACATTAAATGATGGATTTTGTGGTAGGAGAGCAGAAACCGTAGATGTTTTGGACACAGTCAGAGAGCAGGACTGTATTGTGTTCTATTTGACTCCTGGTTCGGGTGTCTACATCTCCTAAATTTGAACTTTTACCTCCTGACTATAGGGACCAGGGGTGCCCAAGCCCTTTATCATATTTTTATCAATAAAAAAATAAATAAGGTAGGAAGTGGGTGTTTTAATAATTTTATTATATTACTATATTTTACTACAAAACAAACCCCCTGCTCATATGACTCAGTTTGAAAGTCAGATTTGTTTGTTTTTTCATTGGTTGGTTGTTTTTCATTCATGTGTTTTTTTGTGGTGATTCTTGACATCAAAATGTG
This sequence comes from Colossoma macropomum, assembly GCF_904425465.1. Lineage (NCBI taxonomy): Eukaryota > Metazoa > Chordata > Actinopteri > Characiformes > Serrasalmidae > Colossoma > Colossoma macropomum. The sequence continues at coordinate 38,498,606 of NW_023494788.1, forward strand.
CTTTATACGCATGCTTTTAGACTTGCTTTGATTTACTCTGATGTCATGCTCATGGTTCACCTAACATTCACAGTTCACTGTGTCATCACCATGGTGGGAATGATCACTATGGTGGGAGTCATCACTATGGCAACCAATGAATATATGCAAATTGATCATACAAATTGATCAATTTGGTCCGTTGTAACTTGAAATCTGACATCAGTCTAAAAAGTCAAATACAAGAAACAAATTTGATTTGCTCTGCAGTGAAAACAAAGTGCAGTTGGGTCAGATCTGATTTGAGAAGATTGGATATGTGTGTCCACACAGCTCTGAAAAATTCAGATCTGTCACATTAAGGCAAAAAAAAGTCACTTCAGCCTGATAACATGAATGTAGCCTTAGATCAGCAAACCTGCATGAGATTATCTCAGATGGAGAAACTCACTATTCAAACAGCACTTACTAAATACAGAAATGACTCTTCAACTTTTATTTTCCAATTTTCTCTTTCCTTTAATCTGTTATGTACCTTTTTGTGCATGTACACAATCGGCAAAGTAAGAAAAGTACACAAAAGAGAGAGAAACTCTCTCTTACAGAAACCACTTTTCTCAGCTGCCTGAAACACCTTGTTGGAATTCCAGCCCTTTTCTTTTGTTACAAGATGATGTAATCTCGTAACACAGTCCTTATTGTCCGCCTATCGGCAAGCTCGGCACACCCTCACACAGCACACAGCAGCTACTGGAGGAAAAGGAGTGTGTTCAGTGTTGTAGCTATGTGGAGAAGACGCTGACCTGAGTTTTAGGATCGAGTCTGGATCAAACTGATACAGCAGAACCAACACTGCTGGAAAAACAGCCACAGTGGAGTTTTATAGCTGCTCTTGAGAGAAGGGTCTGGCCTTATTCATACATACTTTGTCTGCGTGGCTTGAGTGACGTGGAAAGGTTTTTTATTTTGGCGCCCATGTTAAGCGGCCAGCAGTTTCACACAGGCTGTGTGTGTGTGCAGCGGCAGAGTGTCCCAGACGCTGCACTTAAGAGGTGCGGCATTTAGAGAACAGACCCGGCGCAGATTATTTTTCATTTTCCGCGGCTTGTCACACATGTAAGTACACAAAAATAAGCCACAAAAAACAGTGAAAATTAAATACTAACCCGTATAAAAATGATATTTTTTAATAATTTAATTTAATTCATAATGAAATACCAGCTAAACATTTCATGCTGCAGAAAGATTTCCTGGTTGGTCTACCAGGCTTGAAACTTTTGCCTAATCACAAGTCAGAATGCTGTTGAGGATAAACAAACACACCATGTACTTTCCATAATTATATTTGTGTGACTGAGTGACTGATGTGACCATTTCTGGGTCTGGAAAAAGAAATGTCTGTGTAACTTTTTTTTGCTGCTCTGCTCCGCAGCTTAAGTGCTGTATGTATGAAAGGCCAGCACATTCAGGCTGTAGCACTCCATGTAGAAGCAGTATTTGTGAATAAAGCTTTTGTCTGCAGATTGCAATACAGGGACAGAACGTGTAGGGGCAGAACTGCTCTGGTGGTTGACCAGTCAGAAAAGAGTGGGCTAACCAATCAGAGTATATTGGGCTCATCAGGAGGCGGGTCTTCAAGACACAGGAGCTCTAACAGAGCAGTTCAGACAGAGAGTGAATAGAGATGTACAGTATGAGAAAAAGAATGTGTAAATCTATTGTAGTAGAGTTAAAAAATAAAATTATGAATACTGAAATTGAGCATAATAGGTGCTCTTAACTCTGCTGCTGATCTAAACTCTGTGTGAGTCAAAGCTAAATTGTACATTTCTTTATTCCCTCATTCATAATTAAACTTCAACTCACCTTTCACTTAATCTATTGATCAGGGGAGTTGGGCAAAATCTCTCTTGCTCTCTCTCCCTCTCTCTCTGTGTTAAGCTTTCTTTTTCCTTTATTCTGGAATGTAGTCAGTAACAGAACTCCATTTCAGCGCAATGAATATAAACCTGATATTCTGTTATCAGTCTTAACTGTTAAACAGGTGCCATTCAACACAATGAACTCAGTTGTAAACTCACAATTAGACTCATCGCTGGTCTTAAGTTCATAGACTCGGCCTTCTTGAGTAAAGAACACTGTAAACTTTAAACTGCTGCTGTTACAAAAAAGAAAGAAAGAAAGAGAGAAAGAAAGAAAACTGTGAAACTGCAGAGAGGAGCAAATACAAATGGAGAAGTCACCCTCTATGAAATTAGTTCAGAATGAAAGTGTTATTGTCCATGACATGCAATCATGTTTAGCTCTGTGGGAGGCTTACGGAGACGCTGCCTTTAACTTTGATTCTCTTCTTCTTCCTCTCCTTCGTCTTCTTTTTCGTTTGACAGTGTTGAGGGTAAAAGGCGTGCTCTTCTGAGGTGGAAAGGTTTGCATTATTGAAGGTCTCTGAGAAAAGGTCTTACTTCAATGGAATATCTTAAACACTTGTCATGGTTTTCTTCTTTGAAATGACAGACCGAACTCTCAGTTCTGAGCGAGTACGCATGCTAAACGAACTGGAGACTAAATCTTCAGAGAGAAACAGAGGAATGAACCTTCCTGCAGGATATATTAAAACACGTAAAACAGTGAAACAGTGAATATTGACATGATTCAGTGAGGGAGCAGCCAAAGCTAAATGCTCTCCAGCATGTCAAAGCACCTAGAATTCCCACCTACATGTCAATTTTGGAAAGATATTGATCAACACTGGTCAGTTTAGTTCCCTTTATTTGTGCAGCTCTTATTTGTGCAGGTCTTTTTCCAGCAGATGCTGTTCCAAAGCAGCTTTAATCCAGATATATCCACACTCTTGTTTCTCCTATTATGAAAAGTGATTTTCATGACTATATTCTAGGAACCAATATGGAGCACCTCTGATAGAGAAAGTTAACCCATTTATGCCCACTTAAAAAAGTGCTTTCAAAAAGAACCATTTCACTATGCTAAGAGCCCTATATAGAACCATTTTCTATACTAAAGAACCATTGAAGAAGCATCTTTTTAAAGTGGCCACTGATTCTTTAATGCTTGAAAAAAACAGTTTATATTTGGTGCCAGGCCACTTTGTGGCACTCCCTATCCAACCACACACACCCCACTTATCCTTCTGGGAAGGGGGGAACTGGAGCCTTTCCCAGCAGTCATTGGGCAGAAGGCAGGATACACCCTGAGAAGGTCATCAGTTCATCACAGGGCAGACACAGACACACACATACAGGGGCAATTTAGCATATTCAACTGGCCTGACTGCATGTCTTAGGACTGTGGGAAGAAACCCTGGTCGCCCGGCCGAGGAATCAAACCCAGGCCCTTGTTGCTGTGAGGCGACAGCGTGACCCACTGCGCCATTATATATCATATTCCTAATATCATTCAAACTCAGAATTTTGGAAAAACAATTTTTCTCTCAAATCTCACAGATGTCCACAGGTTAATCATAAATTATTCTAATTTGACAGTTTTCATGTGAGAGTGATTTTTTTTATTGTACTTAAATATTTTACACATATTTTCATGAAAATTTACAAAACAAAAGGAACACTTCTGGACAAAAGACTAAATCAGATGCTGACCAATTTTGATGTTGTGTTCAGATTTGAGGCTCTAAGTAGGAAATGATATACCACATTTGCATGTGCTTAAAGTACACAGCGAGCTCAGAACAAAAACTTTCCGAGCATTAGAGTCTTCACTGATGTTCAGTGATGTTTCTACTGAATAAGACAGAAGAATCGCTGTGAGAAACAGGTGCACCACTGCACTGACCTGTTGTGACATGCAGACCTGGACTGGACACGAGCTTAAAAAAAAAACTGAAGCGGTGTTAGAAAGAGAAACGTAGAGATAAACAAACACAGAAACAAAGCTACAGTTTCACTGCAGGACAAGAAACTGGCGACCGGTCACCTGTAGGCAGACGTGTGTGATGTGGACAGATGTGGGTTACCATGGAAACTGTTCATGAGGCATTTTTTGGGAGATGAAGCAAATCTGAGCTTGGAGCTTCACACCCAGGAATGAAACTCAGGAGCTTGTTTTGGTTCTATCACCACACTGTGATTGGTTCAGACTGTGGAGGTTGCTGATGGACTGAGCAGAACGCCTGAAAGGCTGGATCAGTTATTACTTTATTTATAGATCAAGTGTTGAATATTCTCACTGCCAGACTGATAATACTGAGAGAAATATACTCAAATGTTTCTGGTTGGTTGTTGTTTAAAGCAGTGATGGATGATAAAGTTTAATATTAGCATATTTGCTGTTATTTATTTACTAGTCATTTACTGTCAAAGTGTTGCTGTAAAATAGTTGTATACCTAAATCCTGCTTGTGTATTTATGTTCTTCTTCTTCTTCATTGTCCTCTTATTATTATTATTATTATTATTATTATTATTATTATTATTAATGCTAATGCTAACACTCACAAATTAATCCTAGTGTGGTGTAATGCTAACAGTTCTGCTACCCATTATCTGGTACACAGAATAGAAGATATTTATGATGGAGACAAAAGTGTACTCGGTTCTTTGTGGTATAATTATTAAAAAAGTACAAGAGTTCTTAAATTATCATAAAATAATTATTCTTATAACTACATGGTTTAAATTAATATTCATTACTTCACATTGCAACCTATGTTGGTTATTTTTCTTCGCCAATATTGTGAATAAATTGTCCTCTTTTTTGAAACATTTAATTAAATCACCAGCCAAAAAATTCATCGTCCTATACTAGTTACTCATAGTCTATACTAGTTTGTCGTGTCTACCAGTTTGACTTAAAGTCAAGTCAAGTCTTTGTGGAGTTTTGCTGTTTATTTGTTTATTCCTGTTACATTTTTACCCAATTTTCTCCCCAATTTATTTGTCTCCAATTCCATCCACTGGTTAGGATTCCCCCAATCACACGATACTATCAACGATAGGACAGCGAAGGCTAACACAGGCTTCCTCCAAATTAAAAAGCGAATTAAAGCGAAGATTTTACTTAAGCTTTTTTTTTTAGTAGATATCACCTGAATGCACCTCTTTTCCTTCTAAATTTAATTTAATAACTTTTGCATAGTTAATGCATCGTAACTATAATATTTTATGAGCTCTGGTCCAAAACTTAACATACACTACAATACCTTATACATCACTATCAATTATACTAAAATGATGTTTTTTTTTGTTTTTTGTTTTAGTCCTTTTCGAAAAGGTTCTGTTTATAACCATATGTAACATATTCACCACGCAAAGAACCCATTAATCATGCAAAGGGTTCTTTGAGTGTTCATTCATCATTTTCTTTACCAAAGAACCCTTGAAAACCTGTCTTTTTTAACTGTTCATGTCATGTAATCTGACTTTTTTCTTCTGTGACCTCGATTGTTTTAACAATTTGTTCATTTTTGATACAGTAATATGACTCAGTGTTATATATATAGATATATTTTTTTTATGCAGCTGTACAACCAGTAAACACAGAAAAAGCTCAGTGCTTGCTTTGTGTCTTAAGTTTGTGATAATAAATGTATTCATTTTGCAAAAAAAAAGACACAGAATATTATTTGCCAGTTTTCCCAGTTAAGTTATAAAAATAACTAACTAAATAAATAAATAAATAAATAAATGACACAATAAGTTACTTAGTACATACCAGAGAATATGTTTGATAACAGAAAATAGTTTGTTAGTTTTTTAAAGTGTTCAATCTCGGGACTGAGATACCTATGCAGTTCATTTTGTGCATGGGTGAAGGATTGGGGGGGTCATTGTCCTGCTGAAAACAAGCAAGTCTTCCTCAAAGCAAGTCTTCCTTCCCACAAAGCTGGAGCAAACAGTTCTCTAGTAAGTGACTGTATGCTATAGTATGAAGATTTCTCTTCACTGGAACTAAATCCTGAAAAACATCCCCAGCCCATTATCCCTCCTCCACCAAACTTTTCTGTGGTCTCTATGCATTCTAATAGGTAACGTTCTCCAGGCATCCACCAAACTCAGACTCATCCATCAGACTGCCAGATAGTGAAGCGTGATTCATCACTCCAGAGAACACGTTTTCACAGTTCCAGTCCAGTGGAGTTACACCACCTTTCACTGTAGGCATTGCATACTACCTGTTTTACTGTTTGTGTTTACCTGTGGAGACTGATTGTATACACCTGTTAGAAATGGGTGTGGCCAAAATAGCCATCAAATAGAGGTGTCCACATACTTTAGGCCATGTAGTGTATTTCAGTATCAGAAAAATAAAGAAGGACTAAATGGCATGCTCTCCACTGTGCTTCTGATGCCACATAAATGAGTCTAATTACCACTCCATTTATCTGTCTCTATCTCCATCACTGGAAGAGATTCAACCCCCCCTCCTTCCCAACCCGACCACCCCCCGCTCCTATCTCCACTCAGAGAAATGGAGGAGCTGAATTAAGGTTGGATTCGGTTGGATTCGGGCGGTGACTTGGCTGCCAGGCTGCTAGTGCTTTGATGACACCACACAGCGGTAATGGGCTTTTTCACGCTATGCTCACCTAATCACCCATATCAAACCTCTCTCAGAAAAGCCACAGCCCCCTTATTTATTTGATTTCTTTCACATTAAATTATATGGGATTTAGAAAATGGATTAAAATTTTACACTTGTAAGAAGCCTTAGCCACTTAATTAAGACTGAAAATAATATTGCAATTATTTTGTTCCTCGACTTATTTCTTGGTGAGAGCAAATTCATACTGCCACTGAGCACTCAGCCAATTACAGTTAGGCACTTCCACTCTGAATGATAATAAACTGAGAAGTATATATGTTGAAATGTGTACAAGCACAGTTATGATGTGCTAAGTGTTTGTTTACATTTTGGCTTTCGTTTCACATCAACAGCTAACGCCACTGACGAGGAGAGCATCTGAACTTCATTAATATTTTGATGCTATAATGGTCTTTAAAATATATATGTATATATGAGTCATTCTATGGAAACATCTATTTTTGTGTCCCTAGCCTTTACAGATATATTACACTTGAAAACATGTTAAGGTTACAATTCATTTGTATTTTTTAAATTAAACAATAAGTTATTTTTTACAAATACACCCTTTTGAGCCATCTATTTAGCAATATTGGTTGTTAAATCAATTATATAGAATTCCAAGCGCCACAGAAGTGCTCGTTCTTACAGTGTAAATGGTGAGGCCATATTTTCAGGTAAAAAATATGTTTTTCTGCAATTTTAACTGCAATAATCTATACATGACTATAAAATATGATTTAAATGACAAAGAAAACAAATGACAAATAAATATTATAAAATATATGATTAAGGTTGTGGTCCCCAGGAGTCATGTCACTGGTGTCACTGCATAACAAAAAACGCTCTTATTTTGAAATAAAAATCACACTGATGACATCATTTGACTTCCTTTTACCTGTTTTCTGATGATCTATGAAGACATTTTCTCATTTAGCTCATGATTTCATATGAAGCTTTTAGTTGAAGTCACTGGTATGACCTACTTTATTCTTAGGTAATTGAGAAAAAAATGAATACAAATGGATTAAAGTATATATTTTAGTGGATATTTCATGATTGACAACATGTGGTTTGATACTCTGTAGCAGCCATTTTGTAAAATTCATTTTTTTCATAAAAAATGTCACTGCAGTAACACCAGTGACTCCTATGGATAGAATAAAAGTGGATGTTTATGTAGAATGACCCATCCCTAAAAATCATGAGTTCATATATATATATTAACTCTGTCTTATGATTTTGTAGGGATGGGTCAGAAATTATAAATGAGAATGTAGTACAATTTGTATCACCTGGTTGTTGTTATATAGCAGGACTGCAGTTCTGCCATTAAAGAGAAGCTGAGTGGGTTTTTATCTTTGTGAACTTGAGGAAGCCGCGAGGAGAGAGCAGATGTTTCTAAAGTACATTATTAATTATCATGCGTCACAATGAAGTGCTTTCCTCCAACACTACTACAACACCTAACTTGATTAATACAGCAGTACACTGTGAAGAACTGGACTCTATACTACAGCGTTCAGCCTCAGGAGCACATTAAACATAGTATTAATATTGTTAGTTAGGAATATTATCAGTCAGAATGAACAGATTTCAGTGTGTATTCAGATCATTCCGACTGAGAGAAAGTGGTCAGTCTGTAGATTTCTCAGTTTTAACCAGCTGGAGGTGACCATGATTCATTGTATGAAATTACATACAAAAGAGGAACAAACTGAAAAAACTGAAACCAGCAGAACTGAAAGGTTATCAGCACTGGACTGGAAACATCTACAAAATATCAGTTTAGTATGTTTTGTTGTGCTATGCTGTATCCATCAGCCATTACCCAATACCCAGCCTGGGTATTCATTAGAATACCCAGCATGCCTCACTCTAATACATCACACAGTCACTGGAAATCCCTGTGGTGTCACCCAATTCTGACTGTTAGCCTAGCATAGACATTGAACTATAGGCCAACTTTAGTGTAACCCTTACCTCAACCTTCAAACAAAATTGTTAAGAAATCAGTGATTCATTCAAATTATTACATTATCCACAAAAGCACTTAGAACCGCCCCTACTCCCTTCCCCCACCTTAGAAACATTCATCCCTCCACACTACAGCTGGCTCTACATGACATGATTTTAAGCCCGATTTTAACCCCAATTTGCCCCGTTCTAACATATTTTCACAATCTGAAGTGATTTTCCAGTTTGGTAGCTCGATCTGAAGCAGTTGATGGTGTGGATGATTTGCTAGTGTGAGAGAAGATATGAGTCTGATTGAGCTCTGGAGTGCTCGCTCTGAGAACTTCTGATATTTTCACACGTTTGATTTGAATCCTGTAATGTGAGATGGTCAGAGATGTAACAGAATGAGTGATTCAGGCAGCCAATGGTAGAGCAAGAAGAGTGAAAAAAAGATGTGAAGACTTGCATGCACAACATGTGTGCAGCAGAGAACCAAACACAGGCATAGAGTTACTTTTATAACCCCTTTTTACAAATTCAGGCCAGTTTGTAGTAAAATATTTCTTCAGCTCTGACTGTGACATCTGTGCTTCTCAACCCCTAATTCATCCTCAACCATCTGGAGATTAATGCATTTATTTATATTTGTTATTATATTTTTCAATAGTATGTAGTTTCAACAAAGGCTACAGATATAACTAAATGGGACTGACTTCTGTGCATTGCATTGTACTTTCCACTAACCACTGTACGTATGAAGTAAGATGTATGCATAAATGTGTTTTAAGTACACAGGACATCAAATCTTAACTTCATTTAAACAGTGTATCCGTGTTTATTTTGTGTTTTTTCCATATTAAAGGTTCATTGGATAATATTTAAAATTAGGATTGTGGAATACAAATTCATTTCCAAAGGTATTCCGAATAGTAAGGCCCATTAGTCTAGCATTTTGGCTATTTTCATACCTTTTTAAACATGTTTGTTGAATGCATTTACATGCATATATATTTCTATGATATATTTCTAGGTGTAATACTTACTCATACATTTTAAAATAAATGTAATTTAAAATATACTCGCTTAATATGGCAATATATTCTGAAATATATTTTACTGTTTGGACTGTATTTTGGCATGGATTGCAATTTATGTGACATTGTTACTGTACTTAATGTCCTAGCATTATGGCATTATTTTTATTTGTACAGTTACTCTACATTTTTTACTCTGCATACTTATCATTTTACATATCGTGCTCTGACATTTGCATCCTCTCCCCTGACTCTGTTTATGTGTATACTATATTAATACTTGCAACACCTACATTTTTTTACCACTCTACCATCCTTAATTGTACATATTGTAACTGTCAGTTGTCAGATACTTTCTTGCACTTTATACGTAAATGATACTAGTTATAGTTTGCACTTCTGTTTAGATGCTAACTGCATTTCATTGGCTCTGTACCTGTACTCTGCACAATGACAATAAAGTTGAATCTAATCTAATATAATATAATATAATCAAATGTAAAAATCTAATGTTTTAAATATGGGCAGTTTGCATTTTCGCTATGCTTTTTGTGTGTGCATAAAAACTCAAACAGGTCCAGTCCAGTTTAGCTTGGTTTGTGTCCAGTGATATTGAGGGGATTTGGGGTCTTGAGTGCTTGTTTGTAGCTGAAACTCATTATGTGTGTTACACCCTCCCTCTGCCTTGTCATCTCGTGTTCACCCTCACGATAATGATACAAGAAATTCTGTGAAAGACAGACATTTCAAAAGTCTGTCCAAAGAAATGTGTCCAGCTTAACACTTCTACTGTCTCAAGCTTATTAAGGCCTAACAAGTTAATTAAGTTCTGGAACGGTGTCCAAACTTTTGCACAGGCTGATATTACTATTTCGTTTTTTCTCATTTGTAACTTCATCAAATATGAAGACTGCAACTTCTGCAGAAAATTGCTATTTTTCTTAATAGTTTGCTGCAGAACTCTGCTTTTCACTTCATTTTAAGAGAGTTTATGTGATAAAACCATCAACAATTAAGACAGAAGAGCTTCCAGTGTTGTCCATCCAAATGGTCATTTTGCTATGACGTGTATTTTGAGAGTTTGTCTCCTGAATGAAGATCAAACTGATGAAGCACAGTGAGCTGATAGTTAGATTGCCTTTGTTGCTGAGGCTGCTGATAATTGTATTTTTTTTTCTGAGAGCCTTGAGGACCTTCAGTAGAACATTCAGTCTGTCACACGCGGCACAGAGCAGGACATTAGAGCAGGAAAGAAAGCTTGTTCTGCTTAAGGGGATCTGAGATGTTTGAGGAAAAGGTCAGCTTCAGCCTCGGCGGCTGGCATTTCCAGCTCAGTCACGTTGACGGCAGCTCCGTGTTCTCCACTCCAGCAGGTGAACCGAAGCACGCAGGAACCTTTCTGAAAGCATAAACATGACATGAAGAACTAAAAGTTAGCGAGAGTTGTGTGTCAGAGAAGTTTTTTTCAATATCCAGCAGGAACTGAGAGCCTCTTCCATTGCCGAGGTGCTGATTAAAGGCTGCTTCTTGTGAATTGCTGCAATTTGTCCTGGCAGGAAGTGGAGGCTGTTTTTAAGGGAAATTGCTTCGGAATTGAGCACATTCACTCTGACTGAACTCCATATTTTTCTCGTCCCAAGAGATTTAATTTAAAACATGTTGCAGTTAACGAAGTTGGCTCACAAACTTCACCGTATTTTGTGGAATGAGATGATTTGTACTAATGAGTGATGTGGAACAGGAAGCAGAGTGTTTCACTGTGTGGACTTCTCACCTTCATCCTAATTTCACACATTGTTTTTCTCTTTAATAAACCTCTATATCACTGTATCACCATCTCTCATTAACACCCTCACACTCGTTGTCTTCAGACTGTAAAACTGCTCTGTGGCCTTTTATCCCAACAAGAACCTAACTTCCCGTTTTGCACATTAAGTCTTTGTGGTGCATCCCGTCTCTCCTGGGCTTAATTTTCTATGAGTTATTTCATTGTATATCTCACTAAGACTACTTTAAACTCAAAGTTTATTTAGTCTGTGCTAAAAAGTGCTTTAGCAACCACCTCAGATAAGTAACCTGCCTGTGTCGCTGTCTAAATGACTTATACAGAACACAAAACCACAGAAATGAGGAATTCTGGGATATTTATTTTTAGTTCCAGTGAGAGAGCATTCATTTGTTTTTAACTGGCTAACCAGGTTAGATCACTCAATATCACAGTAAATGTGCTTTGTATTAGTTCAACACTATAGAAACCAAAGTAATTATGTGACTGTGTACTGAATGAAGCTTCATTTTATTGCATGTTTGCATCAATACAATGCAAAGTGTGCTGTGAAGCTCCACTGTGTTCTGTTTTCTGATATATATATATATATATATATATACATATATATATATATATATATACAGATTCTGTTGTAACTCCCGTTAGGATGACGCAATCTGAACCAAAAAAAATATGCTACATACTTTGACATATATGTAATCAATTACATTACATGCGATGCTGGAAGTGATCTCCGTTTTCTGCCAGACACATTTTGACGCGGCGCTCCATGTTCCTGAACATATTGGCAAGCATACTGGGGGGAATAGCAGAAATTTCACGTTGGATGTTTTCCTGCATCCCAGCTTGTTTGAAGCTCCATATACTGAAGAGCACTATGCACTTAGTTTCGTTCAGATTGCTTCATTCTAGCGAGAGTTATTACAGAATATTCGGGGCCTCTTTCGAGTGAATCTCCCTGTATATATGTATATATATATATATATATATATATATATATATATATATGTCAATGCTGACTAAAACAGATATCTCTGTTTTAATGAATTTTCATCATCATCATCTTTAACCACTTAATCCAGGTAGGGTCGCGATAACAGTTGGAAGAGTATCCCAGACGACCCCGTCCTCCAGCTAATTCCGGGGGACCTCAAGCCGCTCCCAAACTAATTTAGAGATATAATCCCTCCTGCAGGTCCTAGAATGACCCCGGGATCTCGTCCCAGTACGCTGTGCCTAGTAAACCCCTACAGGAAGGCAGCCAGGGGGCATACTGATCAGATGCCCAAACCACCTCAACTGGCTCCTCTCAATGTGGATAAGTAACACCTCTACTTTTGACCTCTTCCTGGATGACCGAGCTCCTCACCCTGTCAAATAGAGTGTAGCCTGGAACTCTGTAAAGAAAGCTTATTTCCTCCGCTTGTATTTGTGATATCATTCTTTCGGTCATTAACCAAAGCTCATGACCACAGGTAAGGGTCAGGATGTAGACTGACTGGTAAACAGAGAGCTTTGCCTTATGGCTCATCTCCCTCTTCACCACTACAGTCTGATACAGTGACTGCATTACTGCTGCCTGCAGCCGATCTCACCATCCCTCTTCCCATCACTTGTGAACAAGACTCTGTGATGGGCAATATTAAACATCTGTAAGATAATTTAGATTATTTAAATGTAAACGGTGGTGCGTTAAACACTCTATTGTGTTATGCAAGCATTGCAACTATGGCAGCTGAGAAGGCCATTCTCTTATTTTAAGACCTATGTGCTGCACTTTGTAAAGAGAAGGAAGCAGCTTGAGATTCTGCCTAAAACAACTTGTGGCAGTTATGCGTCACCTGACCTGAATACTGCACGCTGATTCACTAAACAGATTTATCAAGAACAGTGCTGGTGTTTAACTCTTTCTGCTGTAAAACATTAACTTGCGATTCCTTGACAATGGACAATAACGGCTATTGTGACTAAACTTATTTAGGGTTCAGAATGTGCTGTGTGTTCAGAATGACTCACGACAGTCTGCTCATTTTCTTAAAGGATGCCATTGATCGTTTCTTGCAGATGAACTCTTCAAGTGTTGGAACCCCTAAATAAAACTCTTCTAGTGTTGGAACCCCTAAATAAAACTCTGTCGAGACCTGCTGCCTCCCATTTGTTACTCCCGTCTCTTCCCATCTGTTTTGAAGCTGGTCTTAACTGTCCTCATCCACTTGGCCTCGTCAGTCCACGGTGCCACCTTAAGTGTTGTTTCTTTTACTGTATTAGCTCAACTGAAGCTTATTAAATGAGTTGTTGGAGGGGTCAGGAATCGAGTGGTCACCAATGTCAACTTCAGAATTAGAACTTACCCACCAATCATTGCGATCTGCCCAGCTAGCAGGGAATGTTCTTACAACTTTGGCTAATGTTACCTACAAGTTCTAATGTTTTTTTAAAAAAAACCTTTAATCTAACATTCAAAGAATGTTTTAATGATGTTTATCGTTTCAAATAGTGTTCCAATAAGGTTAAAAATTAATTACAATATAATGTCTTAACTCCAACATTTGGAGGATGTTTTGAGGATGTTGTCAGGGCCGCAGATTGTTGCATGAGGATTTTAGGGTTTTTTAGAGTGTTATCCCATCTTTAAGAACGTTTACAGCTGAAAACATTTATAGAACACATGTATATAATGTTCTCAAAACGTTTCTAAAACAAAAACGCTAGAACAAAAATTCTAGCTGAGTGATGCATTTCAAACCGAAAATAATGGTGGATAAAGCTGTTTATTGGCCATGGCAGTAAACTACTTCAAAATGCTTAACATTTCAAAAACATAAAATCAAAAAAATTTCTTGGGTTTTAGGAAGCTCTATCTGTTACACACAACTGCTTATATAATTCATCACTTTGCTCTGCTAGCTCACTAGTTAGCATGCTAAAGGCTACATGACTTACAAAAAAAGACTCTACATTGAAGTGTATAGTCAGACAAAACAACATTATGTATGTTATGTTCAAACTTCTCAAAAAAATACAAAAATTTAATTGCAAATTTTGCATGGCTAGTCAATTACCTCACTAAGGCTAACTTACAGAGGGTTAGTGCACATCCGAGTGGTCAGTCGAAGCGATTGAGGGCACAAAGTGGGGACTACATCATAGACTCTAGTCCAGCCAAAATAAGTATAATGTTCCTAGCATGATCAATGAGGAGTGCTGCATATTTCTGTCCAGCCATCATTACAGACAGTACAATCTCCAGAGCTGAGAGGGTTTGTTTAAGTCCAGTAAAGTTCACATGATCACAGTGATGACTGCAAATAAAAAAGAAGGAAAATTTGAGTAGTGAGAACAGAGTGACTGAATCATGCCTTATTATAAAAACAAAAGAAATCATAGAATGTGTGTGATGATGTGTGGAATCCTGCTGTTCACGAATGTGAAGGAGCTGTTAGTGCAGATCATCATAAAGGATGTACAGTACTGAGCAAAGGCTGTTTATGTGTTTTATAAGCATTTACTTGTTAGAAAAAACATTCATTAGAATAAATACAAATAAACAAACAGTCCACTGTCATTGTTTTGTACAGCGTTAGAAATTAAGGTTCTGTGCAGGTACATTTTTCATCAAAGTACAAACAATATAAATGTTCCCTCAAAGGTACAACAGTGGTTTTAAGGTCCATTTGTGAACCTTAAATAAGTTTTTCCAGGTGAAAAGTACGTATTTGTATCTTTTCATAATCTAATGTTTTAAAACAGAACAGTAAAATAAAAAGCCTGGAGACGAGTCAATACAATACAACTTAGAGTCAATACAACTTAGAACATATAGTTTCAATGTATTATGGCACAATTATGTTTCCTGACTAAAGGTACTGAGATGTACATTTAAGGAGACCACCCCAGTAACAAGAGGGACAGTTTAGTACCTTTATTTTTTGAGAGTGTATGTGGGTGCGTGAGTTTAACCATTTTCTGCCCTCTCCTGGAGGAAGTCCAGTATTTATAGTTACCATCCAATACCTAGTTCGGAGCTCAATCCTAAATTAAATTAAATCAGCTGATGGAATTGAACAAATCCATGTGATGCTGGAGAGCAGTGAAAATTCAGGAAACCAAACACATGTTCTTATAACCTACATATTCATAACTTTACTGACAAACAACACATTCTGACTACTGACTGCAGTATTGATGTTTGTGTTTATATGTATTCCAAAACTTGTTTACCACCCAGATAAATCATTGTAAACAATTGCACAGCACTGTATGTGTATGTTATATGGGTTTTGTTGCACTCACCTATATATCTGCATGTCTCTCTCTCTCATTCTCCATCTCTCTCTCCATAACCCTATCTAACCCATATAGCAGTGATGAAATTTTGCAGAGAATGAAATCTGAAAATCTTTCCTGTCTTTATAATGAAACTCAGCAGTGAGTTTAACATGAACTGCAATATTTTCTCTTTCTTTTCTTTGCATCACACAACAAATCTCTTCCTGCTAATTCCACTCTGTTCTGTGACATTTAAACTGAGATTATCTTTTATTATCTGTGTGTGTGTGTGTGTGTGTGTGTGTGTGTGTGTGTGTGTGTGTGTGAGAGCTCATACATTTGGTGTTGGTTTGAGAAGATCAGCAGTGTGGGACATTTCTAATTTTGCAGGTTTGTGACGCAGCTTGAAGTTCTGGAAACATCTTCACAATGTCAAGCAGGTTCCTAGAAAACTTTATAATGTGTTGAATGTTCTTAAGCAGAGTATAGTCCAGAGTACCGGAATACTCAGGTACCAGAGTCCAGATTATTAGAGTACTCGAGTACTAGACTCTAGAGTACCAAAATCCAGAGTTTGAGAGTACAAAAATGGCAAAACTGGTAAGACTATATTTGTTTTTGCTATTCAGTGTCAGTTCTTTGAGTGCCTCACTTTTATCAGCAATTATATTCACGCTATACACTGTAACAGAGTAAGAAACTCCAGTAACACATACTTATTTACATATTCATTTACATATACATGCTTACTCCAGTTGAGTATGCGTGAAAATGCATATTTGAGGAAACAAACTTTAATCATGATTAAACTGCCAAATAAACGTGTTTACTTCTTAAGTTTATGATGCTGGTTTTGATCAGATCACTCAAACTTACACATCTGAACCAACTTATAAATGACTTTACAAAACAAAGTGTTTTCAACATGAACACTGACGTTTAAACAGTTTGTTCTGTTCTGATGGTTCTGATCTCCAGGAGTTTGTGGAGCCAAAAAGGAGAAAAGCTCCTGCATTGATTTCTCCGTAATGATTTCTAACAGACTGAGAGAACACAGCGTGCTGAAACGCGAGTATTTTTTGTCCACTGTTGTTGTTTTTTTGTCTCTGTGGTGTTTCTGTTCTCTCCTGTGTCTTCATTTAAAGTCTCTTTGTCCATCCTGTTCTCTCTGTCCTTCTAAAACTGGATCTCAAACTGGACGCTCACAAACACACACACACATACCCAGGCACACAGACACACACATGCACACACACACACACACGCACGCACACACACACACACACACACACACACACACACACACACACACACTGTATATTAACCCCTTAAATGGCCCGCCAGCAGGCCCAAAGTTTTATTACGCACTTCTAAAACCTGAGAATAGCTCAACTAGTTTGTGTTAAGGTCCCTGTAGTTACTCAATAATAAGCCTTAGTATGTAATAAGCCTGGGAAAATAAACAATGTTCCATGTTTTATTTCATTACATCATCACTGTCCAAACAAAATCTCATTAAACATTCATGCTTTTCAATGTAAGTTAATATAAAGAGATTTTATTCCAAGTGATTTTGAAGAATTTCTGTTAGTATGTTTTTTTTTTTCATTCTCACTGTGACAGACACTGTGACAGGTAGTACAGTAGCATTTTGTACTGTATCTTCTACACATCTCTGTGGCCGTTAGGGTTCATAAAGGTTGCGATAATAATTACTTATCTTAAAATATACCTGATTTATAAGCTACTACAAAGAGCAATATCTTATCTTCATCTTGCTTTGCATACAGTATAATCCATGTAGCTGATGTAGAGCACATTGTCATTGTCAGAATAAAAAACCTCATAAAACTTTGTGACTCCAAAAAGTTCATTTGAACAAGATTTTACTAAACAGTGCATATGTTTTGACTGTTTTGATTAATTTTAGTAATCTGTTTATCATGAAGGTTTCACATGTAATCAACAGCTTTATATGATTAAAACAATAAAAAATAATTATAAAAGCACAGATTCAAGGTTTAATTCAACAGAGACAAAACACAGATCTACAAAATCAAGACAAAAAAGAGCCAGAAACACAGCAGTGACACAATCAGCCAATCTGTGTGCGAGACTGTGTGTGTGTATGTGTGTGACCCTTTGGGCCGAGCTCGTCTGTGTGAGTGTTTGGCTGTAAAATGAGAGCAGACTGTCAACCTGATCCACTCACACTCTCACTGACACGCACTCACATACACACACACTCACACACACACACACAGACACATTCTCTGATTATGGTGCTTCTCTGTGTTCAGTGGTTAATAACTGAAAATGCCTATTAATGATTGATATTGATTTATATGTTGACTGATAAACACTGTAACCATCATTTCTATTAACATGGACTGAAGTGCATTACACAGTTAAACACAGTAACATCTAAAAGCCTGAATTGTGTCCATACTGTAGTCCATGTTCATAGATAACATTGAGTTATACAGTCAGAAACCTCATATAATCAAGTGTTTTAGAGATACTGAACATCTTCATGCTTTAAGAAGAGTGTAATCTTAGCACCATGCCAATTAGGGTTGTATGAGCTGCCTGTTAGAACAACCGAATAGACCAGCATGGAAGTCATACTGGTTTAAGCTGTTTCTTTTAACAGGACCTCCATTACCCGTTAGCTACATTAGCCTCGTAGCTCCAGCACAAAAACTAAAGAAGTGAACTTCAGGCACCAAGGTGTTTTGAGGTGCTGAGGATTTGACTTGGTTAGGGTGTTGACAGTGTTAAGGGTGGTTTTGGGGTGCTGAAGGTGTTTGGGGTGTTAAGGAGTGTTGAGGGTGTTTTGGAGGTTTTATGGTGTTTTGGGGTAGTGAAGGTGTTTAGGGTTGTTGGATGTTAGGGTATTTTAGGGTGTTTAGGGTGTTTAGGGTTTTTGGGGTGTTTTTGAGGTATTGAGGCTGATTGCGATATTTTTGAGGTGTTGAGGGTGTTTTTGATATATTGGGGTGTTTGAGGTCATTTTTGGCTGTTAGGGGTGTTTTTGACTTTTGAGAGCATTTAGGGTGTTTTGGGATGTTTTTGGGGTGCAAACATGCAGCTCCACCATATTACTGCCTCTTTTCTATAAGAGATGCTATTGATTACATTCCTAAATCCTCAGTGGTTGTTTTAGAGGGGTCTTGGTGTGTTTAGGGTTGTTTTTTATTGTGGTTGTTTATGAAGTGTTGTGCATGTTTTGGGGGTTTTAGACAGTTTTGGAGTGTTGAGCATGTTTAGAGTGTTTACAGTATTTTTGTGTTGTCCTTTTGTAGGGGTCTTGAGGGTGTTTTATGGTGTTAAGGAGTGTTGAGGATGTTTTTGAATTTTGATTTTATGGTGTTTTGGGGCAGTGAAGGTGTTTAGGGTTGTTGTCAGATGTTAAGGTATTGTAGGTGGTTAGGGTAGTTCTGGGGTGTTGAGGGTGTTTAGGGTGGTTCTGGGTTTTTAAGGGTGTTTGGGGTGTTGAGGAGTGTTGAGGGTGTTTTGGAGGTTTTATGGTGTTTTGGGGCAGCAGATGTGTCTAGGGTTATTGTTGGATATTATTTTTTAGGGTGTTTAGGGTGTTTGGGGTGTTAAGGATTGTTTTGGGGTGTTTTTGAGGTATTGAGGCTGTTTGGGATATTTTTGAGGTCTTGAGGGTGTTTAGTGTGTATTTGTTATATTGGGGTGTTTGAGGTAATTTTTTGAGTGTTGGGGTGTTTATGGGTGTTGAGAGTGTTTATGGTGTTTTGGGATGTTTTTGTGGTGCTGAGGGTGTTTAGGGTGTTTCTGATAGATTGGGGTGTTTGAGGTATTTTTAAGGTGTTTAGGGGGTTTAGCGTGTTTTTGACATTGTGGTGGTGTTTAGGGTGTTTGCACTTTAAAAGCAGTGAAACAGGATGCTGGTTAATTATTTTCTTAATTTAAACATAAAATTCCACACACTCAGTCCAGCTCAGACTAAAAGAGATTCTGTTTAAATGGTGTCAGTTTTCTCTCTGTGTTTTGAGGGAACAGCTTGAGAGATCAGACGTCATTAAACGAGTGAAGAACCCTCTCCCTCCTTCGCTCAGAGCACTGCACACACTGTGAACGAATGAAAGAATAACAGACAGATTCTTCCTGCTAATGGCTAAAGCACTTTGTTGCCGCTGTCGGAATGATGGAGGAGCATCTTTTCATCTGTGCATGTCATAAAGTTCACGCTGTGAGGAGCTTATGAGTCAAACTCCCGCCTCTGTAACACACACACACACACACACACACACGCACGCACACACACACACACAAACACACACACACTGTAGTCTGATGGTTCTGATGGTTCTGATAGATGTTGGTCGTTAGCTCTGCTGTGTGATGGAGCTCCTGCAGGCATTTTGTTAAGTAGTGTGTTTTCTGTAGAGCTTCAGGAGAGGAAACACTGTGTGTTTGTGTGTGTGTGTGTGTGTGTGTGTGGACTTACTGCAGGTGAACGACAGGGAGAGAACATTAAAGAATACTTTCACCTTCATCCACCTCTTTGCGCTACACTCTGCCCTGGACAAGGAGATGGGGCTCTGTGGAGATCAACATTCTGTCGGAACCCGCTGAGTGTTTACAGTGAGATCCGCACTTCAGAGGTTCCATCTCGTGTGACGTCACCGTATGACCAAGTTATGATTATACTAACTGGAGAATTAAAGTACATAATATGATGAACAATCTGATGAGACATCAGAAATGTAATATTTTACTGTTTTCATGTTTCAGCTATTATTTACTTCACTGTTTTATCAGTAACATCACTAACAGTACCGTTTACTGTAGAATCAACAGGATCACCACACAGAGCTGCTCACTGGCTGATCTACAAAATGTTAGATAACTACAGTAGAGCTGCTAGTTTCTATTCTATTTCTAAACAACCTCATACTCGCTCTTTCTCTCTCTCTCTCTCTCTCTCTCTCTCTCTTTCTCTCTCTCACACACAGCTTCTCATCTTCTTCAGCTGCTGTTAATAATGTTCAGGCTATAAACAGAGCTCAAAGACAGACTACATACTAAATACATATGTGTCTGTCAAAAATATATATTTACATTTTTATCAGATGCTCTAATAGCCATTTAGAACAGCGATCTTTTACTGCTATACTGTTGCGCTCCTGTTATAATAAATTTAAGATCAATATTTTTTTTGTGCCACAATTACTGGCAACCCTAGAAATTCTTTTGAATTGTTGTAAAATGTAAAATGTTGTAAAATGGTCAGCCATGACTTCCTGTTTCACTGGGGTCCAAATATGAGGTGACACACAAGAAAGAAAGTTCTTACCAAATGTGCAGCCTACACTATACAAAGATTGCACCCTGTTTCTGCAGCGCCCTCTAGTGTCCACATATTTTAAATTTGTATGATTAAATAAAATATTTGTTCCCTGTAACTCAGATAAAGTAGGCTGTCTCTGTGTGTGTGAAGTGTCGTTGAGCTGCTAGTGAGCAATGAGGAGCAAAAACAGAGGGGTGAAAACTCCCTACTGTGAAAAACTATCCACACCTCTCCACAAAGACAGCTGTGCATAGTAAAACAGATTTCATATTAAATGATCCTGTACAACTGACACAATAAACAAACACAGCATTTAAACACAATAAACACACTTTTATTAACTAATGTTGACCTGCCTGCTCACCTGCTTTGTAAATACATTTCCATCTAAATGTATGACACAACATTACTGAAGCTCAAGTTTAACTGAGGCTCCAAAACAAAAGGAAATTGTATAAGAAGATGTTAATAACCTGCATGAGTTTAATACAAAAACTCAGAGAAGGTCCGGACTGTCTGAGTGTCACTGAAAGTGGAAAGTAAGGAAGTTTCTGTGACCTTTGACCTCTCCTCCTGTCTGACCGCCTGATGGAGTTTACCTGCTCTGAACACACACACACACACTCACCACCTGCTCAGACTGAAGTGGACAGACTGAGAGGGCAACCCCAAACATGGAGGAACTTTAGATGACCCCAAACTGTCCCAGCTAAGCAGTCAACCTAAACTCTGCTGACTGATCCGCTCCAGTCCTGGACCTGCTCAGATGGTCAGTTTATTGATTTGAAATGTTTACGCAGGTCTAAAAATAAAAGTTTACTGTGTTCTCTTAGAAACACTATGTGACCAAAAGTACTAGGACAACCCTCCTAATTATTGAGTTCAGGTGAAATGCTGCTGGCTGCTAACAACAGCAGATTCAGAGCTGACCTCCAGCTGACTGAAGACCAGCAGGTTAAAATGCTTTACTCTGAAATAAAATCATTAAAAACATAGACATGTTTTTTTTGTTATTTCCAGGTTTTAGTCAGAGATGATGCTCTGGATGATGGAAAAAGAAAAGTCAGAGCTTTACAATTACAGCTCCATTCATGAAAGAGAGAACAAAGAACAGAGAAAGAAAGACACGAGTGCGAAGGAACCGAATCATGAACTCTGATTTTAGAGGATGGAAAGACATTGTAAAGAAAATCCAATATCTAGAAGACGGGAGTGAGCGCACCCTCCGGCTTTCCTGCTCTCAGCCTGTTCTCTCAGAGCTGCTGTAGATATTATAACTGTAATGGGAGGGAGGGGGGAATAATTGACCTGTCAGATATGGAATAGCAGGAGTGCCATCACTCCACTCTGACAGTGAGGAGTCTGGCTAATAACAGCCACTGCTGTTCGCGCAGCGCCGTGTTTCACCTTAAATTGCTACATTTTAGTTTTTGCCCAGAACTATTTGAACATAAAGCGGTTTATTCCTCTCTTTGTTTCCATATCAATCAGATTGTAGGAGTAAAAAATATATATATATATATATATATTGAGCCCTTTTAATTTTCAGAACTACACAGAATGGGTGGGGATTATAAATTAACCCACATCTATCCTGCTGATGACCGCTCTGTTGGTCAGATCCTGCCACAGAACTCATTCCACTGAGCCAGCAGTGTGATCTTCTCTAATTAATCCACAGTCACCTGCCCATCTGCACCAGCTCTCGGCGCCCCCTGCAGGCCAGCACAGCATCTGCTAGTGGGAAAGGTGTCTGTGGGCAAGAGGAATGTTGGTGGGTGATCAGGTGAACAGGTGTGTTTGACAGGGTCTGCTTCTCCTTGTTGGAGCATCTCCTGGCTCGAGGCTCTGAGGCCGAGGGCAGGTCAGACGGAGAAATGATGTCCAGCTGGGATCACCGCCTCAACACACTGTGGACTCATCAGAGCAGAGCAGCAGGAGTTTAGAGCAGGAGACGCACCGTCCTTCATGCAAGCATTTACACTTGAAACACATTGTGTTCATGCCAGCAGTAGACCTTCCCCATCCCCCCACCCCACAATGATGAATAGAAGTGATAAAAGGATAAATATTAACAAATAATGAAAGAAAGCACAACGTATATTAATTGAGGTACATCATTTTAAAAACAACAAAAAATGTACTTCTTCCAGCAGTAATAACAGAGGCCAGCCATGAGTAACGTTTGTTAATAACACCTTTAGAGGGCGGCAGAGCACAATTTGTTTGATGTTTGTTAATGATGACTTTGTTTATTTGATGTTTGTTAAGGGGGCAATGGAGAGCAACATTTGTTTATTCGATGTTAATGATGCCTTTAGAGGGCGGCAGGTAGTGACGCTTGTTTATTTGATGTTTATTAATAATACCTTTAGAAGGCGGCAGAGTATAATTTCTTTGATGTTTGTTAATGACTCCTTTGTTTATTTGATGTTTCTTAATGATGCCTTTAGAAGACGGCGGCAAGCAATGTTTGTTTGATGTTTGTTAACATTGACTTTAGAGGCTGGTGGCAAGTAACGTTTGTTTGATGTTTGTTAACATTGACTTTAGAGGGCAGTGGTGAGTAACGTTTGTTTATGTGATGTTAATATTGCCTTTAGAAGGCGGTGGCGAGCTACATTTGTTTGTTTTATATTTGTTAAGGTTGCCTTTAGAGGGCGGCAAGCAACATTTGTTTGTTTGATGTTTGCTAATGTTGCCTTTAGACGTTGACGGCTAGCAACATTTGTTTGTTTGATGTTTGTTAATGTTGCCTTTAGACGTTGACGGCTAGCAACATTTGTTTGTTTGATGTTTGCTAATGTTGCCTTTAGACGTTGACGGCTAGCAACATTTGTTTGTTTGATGTTTGCTAATGTTGCCTTTAGAGGTTGATGGCTAGCAACATTTGTTTGTTTGATGTTTGTTAATGTTGCCTTTAGAGGTTGATGGCTAGCAACATTTGTTTGTTTGATGTTTGCTAATGTTGCCTTTAGAAGTAGCGGCAAGCGATGTTTGATGTTAGTTAATGTTGCTTTTAGAGGTCGGCAGCTAGCAACATTTGTTTATTTGCTGTTTGTTAATGTTGACTTAAGAGGGCGGCTGCGAGCTTCGTTTTTTTGATGTTTGTTAATGTTTACTTTAGAGGGCAGCTACAAGCTTTATTTGTTTTATGTTTCTTAATGTTGCCTTTAGAGGGCGGCGGCTAGCAATGTTTGTTTGTTTTTGTTGTAGGTTAATGTTACGTTTAGAGGGTGATGGTGAGTAGCGTTTGGTAATGATGACTTTAGAGGGAGGTGAGCGACATTTGTTTAGTTGTTGTTTGTTTGCCTGAAAGTCATATTACCTTTTCAGTTTCCATTCCTTTCTTGTTCTCTGACTCATGAAGCAGGAAATCAAACTCATAAAGACCCTAAAATGACCATTTCCTCTTTCTATATCTCTCTATGAGGTGATGGGAATGATGAGTAAAGAAAACTGGAAGTTGTTTTTATTTATATTGATCTTTTCTGAACATTACAGAGAACTGTAAACTTATTTAAATAAGAAAAGTTAAAACTATTTAAAATAATAAAGTCAAATAACAAAGTTTACCTTAGAAACTTACCCTGGGTATGTGTGTGTGTGTGTGTGTTTATAAAGTTCTCGTCAGAACTGAAAGTCTGCACACACACACTCTCACTGTGAATGTTCTGTAGGAACAGACGAACTGTGTGTTTAAAGTGTTTTCTTCTCTCCCTGCAGAGCGAGCGTCAGAGCTGTAATTGGATCTGTAAAAGCGTGAATGTTTCCTCTGCGGCCCAAAGTGGCTCCACTGTAACCTCAATAGTTAATGGAGACAAATGTTTCAGTGCATCCTGGGAGATTTCTCTAACGGGGCGAAGAACGAGAGGAAAACAGGAAGTGAAGAGAGGAGCTGCACTGTCAGAGCCTGAGGACCACCTTCATCTCCATCATTGCTCCATCATCGCTCTACCATCGCTCTATCATCTCTCCATCATCTCTCCATCATCCCTCCATCATCACACCATCATCCCTCCATATTCCCTCCATCATCTCTCCATCATCCCTCCATTAATCCCTCCACCATCTCTGTCATCACTCCATCCCTCCATCATCTCTCCATCATCTCTCCATCATCCCTCCATCATTACACCATCATCCCTCCATATTCCCTCCATCATCTCTCCATCATCACTCCATTAATCCCTCCACCATCTCTGTCATCACTCCATCCCTCCATCATCTCTCCATCATCACTCCATCACCTCTCCATCCTTCCATCATCTCTCCATCATTGCTCCATCAACTCTCCATCCCTCTATCATCTCTCCATCCCTCCATCATCTCTCCATCATCTCTTCATTATCGCTCCATCATCTCTTTAACATCTCTCCATCCCTCCATCATCTCTCCATTGTCGCTCCATCATTTCTGAATCATCTCTCCATCCTTCCATTATCACTCAATCATTGCTCCATCCCTCTATCATCTATTATCTCTCCATCCGTCCATCATCTCTCCATCATCTCTTCATTGTCGTTCCATCATCTTTCTGTCATCTCTCCATCCTTTCTCTTCTCCTTTCTTTGTTTCTCTGTCTTTCTCTCTTCTTACTTTCTTACTCTTTTCCCAGTTGCTCTTTCTTTCTCTCTCAGTATCTCTCTCTCTCTCTCTCTCTCTCTCTCTCTGAGGTGTAAAATCCTCTGTGTCTCTTTTTAAACTCTGATTTCTGCAGAGCTGCAGTTCTACAGAACTCTCGTCTCAGCACAACAGCAGCTTCACAAACTCTGAACTGATCACATCAACAAAACAGCAAAACACCATACAATAAAAACACACAAACTAACAAATAAACCAAACCATAAAAAAGCCATAAATGAACCATAAGCCGCTGCAGTGTTCTCAGTGCTGACACACTTCTTAGTGTTCAGAACACAAAAGTAGTGTAAATTGTTTCAGTTATTTTATTAATCAGAAAGTATTTGCAGAATTATGACAGAATCATGAGAACAAGCCATCAGTCTCTCAGTTTGGAACAAAATTATGAAATTATTATGTATAATAATTATTAATGTTGAACAGGTGAGGCGTCTCTACTGAATAAACCCTTTTAAACATATTTAACATAAACTTTTGCTGAACTATAACTTTCTTTTACCCTGTGATGATTGTAATTAATCCAGAAATCAGTTTAAACTGTGTTGGTGCTTAAATCTGCGGTGCAATGAGCTACACAATCTGATTGTTATTAACTCCAACCATTTTAATCATATTTCAACATTTATTCTCTTATTTCTTCTTTTGTTTAAAAAAAATAAAACAGGACGCTGGTGTGATATTAATGATCATTATGTGAGGACTGTTGAGACGATGTGCAGAGGGTGTTGGACGGTTCTGCCTGAAGTGAAGAGTAATTGAAAATGAGAGAAAGAGTAGACTGTAGGCTGTCAGGCATTCTGATATATTTTTAATTATGTTTCTTTTTTCTCGTTTAACAGGGCTGTGATGAGTGTGACGATAAGAACGGCTCAGCTGCAGAAAACCTTCTTCATTAAAATGCTGGATCTTCAAGAATGTATCGTGGTGCTAATTAAAATGGGTGGGGGAGAGAGAGAGAGAGAGAGAGAGAGAGAGAGAGAGAGAGAGAGAGAGAGAGAGAGAGAGAGACTACCTACACAATTGTCCTTCATTTGAAGCTTTATTTTACGGAAATGAAACTCTGCACTTAATTAGGAGTGAAGATGAATGATTCTCTCGAAGATGCTGCAGGTTTTGGCCATTTGGTGAAGTTATAATACGATGTGAGTATTTGCAGAAATTTAACATCTGTACATCTGTACAGCTGTTAGCATGTCTGGTTGTGCTGGTTTTTGTTGGCCCTGAATCTTTGACAAGAGTGGAGTGGCTGGAAGAGGTGAGAGGGGTTATTTTGCTAATCTACATCGTTTCCGTCAAACATAGACTGATCACATTTTACCATCACTGAACACCGAATACCTGCAACTTTAATTATTTGAATGCTCAATTATTTTAATTGCTATAAGACCTCAATCTCTCTGTACAGTTGACCATTTACAGTTTCCCCTATTTCCTCTACAGTTTCTCCTACTTCGAGTTAACCAAAATGGTTAACTTTACAGGAGAAGGAAAAAACATACTTTACTTTTAATGTGAGTCAATGGAACCACACATTTTTCCAAGTAATTTTGGGCAGTTTTGGTCCATTTTCGTCCATTCATTATGAAATTTACACACAATGTAAAGGGCAAAGGGTGTTTTCAAATTGTCAAAAACTGATAAATGACAAAAATGGAGATACAAGGTTTTGTTCCAACAGCAGCGATACATACATATATATGTTATTGTTAAATATTCTATTATTGTATATTCTGCACTCATTTTGTTTCACACTGTCATGTATCTGCACCTTGTGCAGTTCTGCTGTTGTGTGTTCGGGTCCTGAAGAACCACCTTTCATTCCAATGCATAAAAGTTATATTGAGGAATGACAATAAAGACGACTTGGTTGGATTTGGTTCTTACCCAGCAGACAATGATAAATCCCACTCTGTAACATGCTCACACTCTAAATCACTTCCTGCATCTGTTTCCAGTACAGCACCAGCAGATAGTACAACTCAAACATGCAGCACTTACAAAGCTGAACAGGTTTGAACTCTAGGCCACTAGACATGACTGAAAGAAGGTACAGCTCAAAAACATGCACTTACACCTGACAGTGATTGTTAGCTAAACTCAAATTTTAAAGAATGGGCTGAAAGCTATTGTAGCAACCTGCTGCTGGCTGGCGCTGGCTCTGAGAGAATCGGAAGGTGTGGCTATGCAGATGGCCACACGCAAAAGCTCTTGGTAACCCTCTAACAAAGGGCCTGTTGTGTTGTTTGATGTTGGTTGATGTTGGTTGCTGTTGTGTTGGGGAGTGAGTTAATGTGTGGATTTAGTGTGGGAGCATTGGTCACTGTCATGGTGAAGCCTGTGGCTGGTGGAGATTAGTTTGTGCAAAGTTATGTGCTTTGTGCTGGCATGTTCTATAAAGAGTACTTCTTGGCGCAGATCATAGCCAATCATGTATTACTCTCTGCTGACCTCACACTATAAAAAGGTCTGTGTATGCTTTTCGGGACACACAGTAGTTTTTAACCATGGTAAAATAAGCAATTCATGACAGCAGGCTTTTTCAACTTTTTTCATATCTGTTTTATAAGCCTTTTTTTCTGCCAAGTGTCAGACTTTGATTCAATGTAAGATTTCAGATTACAAAAGGGAACTTGGAATGCGTGCTGAAGTTCTTCTTCTTCAGTTTCTCCGTTCCACCTCAAGTCATGCAGTGGTTAGCTGGCACCTGTACAGGCACCAGAATGTAACTGCTATGCTATTTAATGTAAAACAGATAATTTAAATAAGAAGTTGGCAAAAGGGAAGCCTGGGAATTCTGGTTACTCGTGTGGAAAGCTTTGGTCCAACTTGGGTATAACACAAACTTAAAATGCCATCAAGCTTCGCAGGTTTTGGATAAACCTAGACTCTTAAAGTGTGTCATCTCCATATTAGTATCATATGCATTTCTTCTGTAATGTGGATGTTTTGTTATGACATGTATTTATTGCCAGATAAGGGCAATGTATCTCACAGTCTTCAGCATTGAGAAATTTAAGCTAAGTTACTGCTTATTTTGCCACTGATGCTGTATGGTATAATGTGAAAGCAGCAGGCAAAACAGTTCAGGCATGAGTCCAGTCTGATCTTGCTGCTGTTTTAAAGTGATTTTATAAAATTACAGGGGCAGCCTGTGTGTCTGTCCTCCAGGGACAATTTAAAGTTTCACACAAGTTTTGCCTACCAGCATATTAAGCATTTACAGCTCATTAAAAAGGGCACTAATAATATTGAGAGTAACTGCAGACCCCCTTGTGCTCGCCAGTGATTCTCAATGATTATCTGATGTATTTGGGTAATGCATGCTGGGTATTGTAGTAAGAAAAAATGTATATATGATAAATAAATACTAATACTACAGTATACTACAGAATACTGTATAACACCACAAATAACACATTAAACTGTAGTTTTGCAAAAGAGATTAATGTTAATGCTGTGAATTTATCTCTCTCTCTCTCTCACACACACACACACACACACACACACACACACACACATACACTCATTAGAAGTATCAGTGAGTGTTACTGCTGTCACTCTGCTCTGATGATTAATTTTTCCCATAATGCAGTGTGAAGATGCTGTTGTCTCCAGATGTTTGGATAAAGCTCCAGCTGTGCGGTGAAGAGGCCGATGAAGTCGCTCGTTATCGCTTCCACAAAAGAGTGCAATAACGAAGATTTCACTCCAACTCGTGTTCTTTAGACGACGTTTCAGTAAGAAATTCACTCCCATCACTGATAAATGACACCTACTGAATTATAAATCGCACGTATTTTCATGCCAGAGGGAACATTTTAAACTATTAATATAATGACTGTGAAAAAGTAAGTAAGTCTGAGATATTTTTCTTCTCTGAAATCATAGACACATTTTCTGGGCTTTTTTAAACTGATAGATTTATAATGACTTTGGGGATGCAGGAAATATTATTCTGAATCAAAGTGTGAGAGAGAGAGAGAGAGAGAGAGAGAGAGAGAGAGAGAGAGAGAGAGAGAGAGAAGAGAGAGAGAGAGAGAGAGAGAGAGAGAGAGAGAGGACGAGGGCAGAGGGTCACTACTGTTTAATTAGTCTCCCGTATGTAAATGTAATTATGACTGAATATTTAAATATACTTTAAGGATCACTTTTTCTGTTAAAGTTTTAATTCAGTGTTTTGTCATTTTACTGCATCATTGAGCTCCATGTAATTACAATAATAATAATAATAATAATAATAATAATAATAATAATAATAATGAGTAATAATGAGTAATAATGACCATGATTAAGGTTTAAAGATTGTGAAGAGTGTGTGTGTGTAATCAGAACAATAAAGTGGGACCACTCAGTCTCCACATCCAGCTTTTCCTAGCCCCTGATGTCCATCATTAGCATCTGCATTAAAGAGGAAAGAGTAAATGAACGTTTTTCTCCTTTGTAACTCAGAGATTTTAGCTTTCAGTATTTCAGCATTTCAGTGTCTCAGTGTTTCAGTATTTCAGTGTTTCATTGTTTCAATGTTTCAGTATTTCAGTGTTTAAGTATTTCATTGTTTTAGAGTTTCAGTGTTTTAGTATTTCAGTTTTATTCCAGTGTTTTAATATTTCAGTCTTTCATGTTTCACTGTTTCAGTATTTCAGTGTTTCAGTATGTCAGTATTTCAGCTTTCAGTGCTTCAGTATTTCAATGTTTCAGTATTTCAGCATGTCAGTGTTTCAGTATTTAATTGTTTCACAGTTTCAGTAGTTCAGTGTTTTACTATTTAAATGTTTCAGTATTTTGATGTTCCAGTGCTTAGTTTAGTATTTCAGGGATTCAGTATTTAGATGATTCAGTATTTCAGTGTTACAAAGTTTTAGTGTTTCAGTACTTCAGTGTTTGTGTTTCGTTTGTCAGTGTTTCAGTGTTTCACTATCTCAGTGTTTAAGTATTTCAATGTGTCAGTATTTCAGTGATTAAGTATTTTAATATCTCAGTATTTCAGTGTTTCAGTTCTTCAGTGTTTCAATGTTTTGTGTGTCAGTGTTTCAGTGTATCAGAGTTTAAGTTTTATTGTCTTAGTGTTTCAGTATTTCAGTGGTTCAATGTGTTGATGTTTCAGTGTTTCAATATTTCAGTGTTTCAGTATTTAGAGTTTTCATCATTTCAGTGTTTCATTATTTCAGTGTTAGAGTTTCAGCATTTCAGTACTTTGTGTTTCATTGTTTTGTTTGTCTGTGTTTCAGCGTTTGTGTTTCATTATTTCAATATTTTAGTATTTCGGTATGTCAGTATTTCAGTGTTTCAGTATTTGCTGTTTGAGGCTTTTAGTATTTCTGTATTTCATTGTTTCAGTTTTTGAGTATTTCAGTGTTTCTTTGAAATATCTCAACAAATACCCAACATAGAAATCCACTCAATAACCAGATTCAATCCAATTTTATGCTTGTGCGGTTCTCTTACAGCACGCTGATGTAATCTCTTGCCCACTCTATTGCTAAATCTGGCAATAAATAAATAAGCTGCCAGGGAGAATTTGAGAATTGTTGCTAGTTAGGCTCTGCTGGTTTGGGGGGTGATTGGGTGTAAGAGAGCGGAGCAGTGAATATTTTCATCTGGTCAGAAGATGCAAAACTACCTTCGCTAAGAGAGGAAGAGAAGAACAGGGGATGTATAAAAGAAAGAATCAGCAGTTAGCACATAAACTCATGAGCTTATTTAAACATGCTGTCTTTTCTGATCTAATCTACTTCCACATCTAGCTTTTGTTTCTGATGTGCAAGATTCCCTTATCAAAAAGACACTGTTACTTCATTAATTGTATTTTTTGTTAATAACCAGTCCATTTATCAGTTTATCAACAGTCTGAGTGTTAAGTGTTAAATGTCAAATTAACACATATCTTTTAGCTGTTTTATGGGGTTTTTAACAGGATATATCCTTTTCTTTGAAGCACTTGAATTGCAATTGTTGTATAAAAGGTGTTATCTACACTGTAAAAAGTGACTCATCAGTTCAACCTAAAAAAAAAATACTTTGTGGTAACAAGTAAATTAACTAGTTTTATTCAACCTGAATAAATACTTTCAATGAACAATTCTTTCAATTAAAGTAATTGAGTTGAATAAAACTAGTTCAGTTGCCTGTTACTACATGAAGTATTTTTTTAGGTTAATCTGATGAGCCATTTTTTACAGTGTAAATTAAGTTAAATTTAACTAAAAGACAAAAAAACAGTTTAGGTGAGAAAGTATGAGTTTGTGTTTTTGTGAACACCGGCTGTGTAAGCAGAGTCACTTTTACAGCATTTATGAGATTGGATTTTGTCAGTAATCTAAGCAACCGTCAAGCATGTATTTGGTTTCAGCATCACTCCAAAAGTGTATTGCTGCCATCTCACAGGAATGCTGCTTGCTTATTTCTGGTACGGCTGTCTGTTTTCACACATGCACAGACTGAGATATCCAAAAGAAATCAGAGTAAGAGTTTACATGCACTGAGAAATCTGATTACTGAGCTAAAATCCAGCTTCGTAATCAAAGACCTTACTCCGATCTAAGAAATCGGAATGTACTGTATACATGACCATTTGAATAATCAGATAACTGCAGAAGTCAGATTATGATCGGATTATCGAGTGCATGTAAACACACTCAGTGATTTACAGAAGTGGGTTATTTTATGTTCAAATCTTTTCCTTATGCAGAGCTAACAGACCACAGTATAACGATACCACTGAGCTAAAATGCTGTTGGAAACAGGAGATATATGGCATCACACAAAAGTTTTGTTTTTTAAAAGTGTGATTCGGAAGTTCATTCCACCATCTAGGGCCTCATTTGTGAAACAATCTTATGCATAGATTTGATCTTCAAATTATGTGAAAATTTTTTAATTTGACATAAAAATGTGCATAGATGAAGGTAAATTTTAAACTTGAGCACAGTGAGTTGGGAGCACGTTTTTATGAATCCGCAGTACAATTTCCAAGAACTTACCTTAAGATCGCATTTTGCATGAATTCAAGTATGTTTTATAAATGCTACCCCTGAACTAAAGGACTGAGAAAAGTCTTGTTGCTCATCTGCCATGCTTCTTGAAGGATGGTGGGTTGAGCTAAGCTGCTTTTGAAGCTGGAAGGCCTCAAGATTGATTTTCAACCATGGCCTTCAGCCTTCAGATAAGGACCAGTTGGTTCATTTTTGCTTTGTAGTCATCAAGGTTTTAAATCTCATGCAACTATAGAAAGCTAGTGAAGAGAACACAGTAGTGGACTGATGTGAGTGATTTTAGGAAGATTGAAGACGAGCCACTCTGCTGCATTCTGGCTCAGTTGAAGGACCTAATGGCTCACACAGGAAGACCGGCCAGGAGTTACAGTAGTCCAGTCTCAAGAAGATAACAGACAGAATAAACATCTGAGTGGCATGCCTGCTGGGATTCAGCTTCAGGTAATGGGCTGCCATCCATGAAGAAATGCTAGTCAGACATCTCTTCAGCTGAAGGTGGAAGAGAGAATGAGTTGAGTGTCATCACCATAACTGTTCTAGGAAAAGCCATTAGGAGAAGGTATTACATCACCAAGAGAGACAATAAAGAGAAAAAAGAAAACAGGATCGCCAGTGGAGAATCTGGATGTAGCAGATGGGGATCCTCCCCATGTAATTTAATGAGTGATCCTCTTCAAAAAGACTCTGACATGCAGAGCCAATGATTTCAACGTTGGCATGGATGGACAGCAGATCATTGTGTTTGACTTTCACAGGCTCTAGTGAGGTCAATAAACACTTTCTGTAGAGTGCCTATTTACTGCTGCTATCAGGGGTATCTAGTTAGGGCTTCTTCAAGATGAAGTCATTTATGATGGAAGTGATGAACGGAAGTAAGTCCAGGAAGACTGATAAGAGTAGGGGTGGCAAACTGTGGTTCTGGGGGCTGAAACAAGATCACATCATGTCTTAAGTCTGGTGTTAGAAACCAATCAGACTTAGGCCCAAACCCATTTTGAGTATCTGAGTATCTAAGTATTTTCTCTATTAACAAAAATTATGCTATTATTGTTTTTCCTTAGTTTAATGTTGTTTCAATGTATTATGGTCCTTTTCTTCATAACAAGCTTAAAAAATAGCTAGTAGTATGCTGACGTCTCGGTAGCCAGCTAGCTGTATTTCCCATTCCACCTTAAATGGTGCAGCAGTTCTGATGCCTGAGGTGCCATAATGTAACTGCTCCACCATTTAAGGTGGAATGGGAAAATTTGAACAAAAATCTGGCAAATAGCTGACTTCCTATCACCGAAGAATTAGGAGTGGGTGATAATAAATAAATGTCTCATCCTCCTCTTTGAAGGCATATGATGCCCTAAATTTAACAGCAACGTTTAGCAGCAAGGTTGGTGAACTTTACCCTCCTCTGCTATCACTGCAGACTGGCAGGGTCACTTACAGAGCACCGCTAGTAGCCTGTTAATGAAGTAATGTTCTTTTTAATTTGAGGATTGTCCCATTTGGTAGGGGAAGATTTCAGCCACTACCCATTGTAACTCAGTTTTAAGGGTCAAGGTGACACTCAAAAAACAAGGGGTGGGGGAAAAATAAGAAAAGTGATTGGGCCTTAATGAACTCTCAACAATATGTTGAAAAGAACAGACAGAATTCACTTAGTTCACAACCACACATTTAGAGAAACAGGTAGAAGAAAATCCAGAAAAAATGTGCATAACAGATAGAAACGCTACCGTTTGTTGTTGGTTTCAACACTTACGTATTACTGTTGTTTGCCAGTTTGTTTTATTGTGTTGCCTTGGTAACAGAGACTGTTCTAGCTGGTGATATGGCATAATTTGTAAACTCAGGTACTAAATAACTTGCCCTAGCTTACCAGTTTTATTACATTTAGAATGACTTTGAGGGAAGTTGCTTTGTGGAAAACTTCATTTTGGTAGTTGATATTAGTATCATACTACATTGCTTCTGTAATGTTGACATTTTGTTTTAACATATTGCTGCTGTCAGAAGAAAACCTTGTATCTCCATTTTTGTCATTTTTCGGTTATTGACATAATTTGAAAATGCCTGTTGCCCCTTATACTGCATGTAAATTTCATACCGAATGGACCGAAAGAAACGGCCCAAAACAACTTGGACAAAAGTCTGGTTCCTTTGACTTACATTAAAAGTAAATTAGGTTTTTCCTTCTTCCTGTAAAGTTACCATTTTGGAGATACAAGGTTTTCTTCCGATAACAGTGATATATGTATCACCGAATAGAGCAATGTACCTCACAGTCTGCACTCTGTGTAATTTAGGCTAACTGCGCATTTCTATGCTTCACACACTACAGTAATGAATGTACTTCTAATGGTTGAGCGCTATTTTTTTACTATTTCATGTTGTAATTTACAGTTTGGGACGCATTTAAGCATTTAGAACTTTTGAGAGAAAAAAAAAGGGGCCAGCTGATTCTCTCACTTTGTTTAACTAGGTTTGCCAGAGGGGTGGCCAAGCCTCATGCTATGGTGGCACTGACCACCCCTGCACGGTGGCTGAGGAAGGGAAGCACTGTATAAGGTCCAATGTCAACAGACTGACACATTCTGAAATGTCTTTCTCTGTAGTTCAGTGTGATGCTTTCTCTTTACTGTTCAGTGTAATACTCTCTCACCCCCTTACTCTACAGTGCGATTCTCTCTCTCTCTCTCTCTCACTCTACAGTTTGAAAAAAATAAAAATAAAAAATCAGCCATCCAATCACTTCAGCTAAAAAAAGTTTGGAGTGTGGGTTGTGAATAATCACAGATCAGCTATATGTGAAAATAATTCACTGAAATGCTGACTCTGCCCATGTCTCCAATAAACTGTAGCAAAACTCTTCACAAAGTTTTGAGATTGAATGTGATCCTGTTATCTGTAGGGGACCTTATTGTCATGGTGATCCCATTCTGCCTGCACTTTGACCTCTGTTCATCATGACTGTGATATTTGGAGATGCTAAAATGAATATAAGATAAACATAAAAATATAGTGTAAATACATATACTATGTAAACATACTGAATTCAACACACACATCCTGTCCACAAGCCGACCTTAGAAATGTCTGCCTGTACCGCTGTGTGTGTGGAAGACAGTCAGCATTCAGAAATAAGGAATGTCGGATTATATATTATCCAAAATGATCCCACAAAGACTTCTTAAGAATTATAACAAGCGAGAATGATTTTGTTGGATTCCGTTTGAATGAATTCATAAGAAAAGCTACAGCCGCTAAATCCACCCCAACCTTCACTGTGTGTAGATCTTAAATGAGCTGGGTTTTGTGCTCTCTTTTAAAGCTGTAAAAGTTTGAGGCTTTGCTTCATTAGTTGATTGTCTTCTATCTTCCCCTGAATGATTCTGACAAAGCAGAACATTCAAAAAAATGTAGAAAGATCTCCATCCTGGTGAAAATCATTCTGAGCAGTTTGGTTTGCAGCTGTCATCATTTTCTTTCTTTTTATCTAAAATGTAGACTTTTATCTGAGTGTGATGGCATTTTTCTTTTTTATTCCCAACCTTCTTCATTAATGGACACCAACCTTGTTGCTGGACATCTACTTCCCTGAAGAGTTAATTTCCAACCTGCATCTAACATGCTGCCTCCTCCTTATCCAGCCATTCAAGTACTTCTGAAAAGAATTATCTGGAGCATGTTTAGCAGGACAAGGGTTGGTGACCAATGCTCTACATCCTCCCACTACAGAGACTTTCTCCTGCTGCTGTACCTCTTATTCCTCAATCCTAACAGCAAATTCTTTGTATACACACATGCTCCTGTAAAACCTGACACACAGGAAAACACAAACAGCGGCTCTGTAGAGAAGTTAATAAGCTATCTGTCATGTCACATATCCTCTTCACTCGATTATACAGTAATTGAATCACAGTTGGAATGGCATCGACTATTATACCTGTGAGGGATGGGCTATGTGGTTAAGTCATCATCTTTATTGCCCCCACTTAATCTCTTTTGCTCTCCTCCCTTCAATAACAGTGGGCTCTCCTTAATGAGCTTAAGCAGAGGCATCCTCCGAACGGCCCGGCAGCGTCCGCCCCGCCGCCGCTTCAAACGATCTTCAACCAGGCAGCCGTCCCTCAAGGCGCAGATTTGTAGCGATGAAACCAGGGCAAACCTAATTATCTGAAGAGATCAACCACCCTTCACACGCACTCTGCGCTTCCCCAGCAGGTAAATCTAATAGCAAGGTGCAATATCTGTGAACGATGACATCATTATTTTTCATTAGTGTTCCTCCACAACTAACACCATCAAACAACATTCAGCTAAGAGCTGCTGTCTGCAGCCAATCGAATTATTGCTGCTTAGCCCACATTTCCTTTTCTTCTGAACGTGCCTTTGGCCGTGTTTGGATGAGGAAACAGAGTCGCCCCTTCAGATCACGAAAGAAGATCCCAGCATGTTACCCACTACTGCTCTTACATAACTGGACCTTTACTTATCACTGCAGTGGAACATCTGAATTTAAATCCAAAACCATAACAGGTCCTCCGCAATCTTCCTTTGCAGTTATTTGGCTAAATAAAAATACATTTCAAAGTAATCCAGTTTAATATCATAGAACCGATATTATTTTATTTACAAAAGTATTGGGACACCTACTCACCCCTTTACACCTGTAACAGCTTCCACTCATCTGGGAAGCTTTCCACAAGATTTTGGAGTGTATCTGTGGGAATTTTTGCCCATTGATCCAAAAGAGCATTTGTGAGGTCAGACACTGATGTTGGACGATATTGATCTAGTTCATCCCAAAGGTGTTTGATGGGGTTGAGGTCAGGGCTGTGTGTGGGCCAGTCAAGTTCTTTTGCATCAAAACTCACCCAGCCAGGCCTTTTTGGACCTTGATTTGTGCACTGGGGCTCAGTCATGCTGGAACAGAAACGGTTCTTCACCAAACTGTTCCCACAAAGTTCGAAGTGTACAATTGTCCAGAATGTCTTGGTCTGCTGAAGCATTAAGATTTCCCTTCACTGGAGCAAAGGGTCCTAGGCCAACCCCTGAATAACAACCCTACAGCATTATTCCTCCTCCACTAAACTTTGCAGTTGGCACAGTGCAGTCAGGCAGGTAACGTTTCCTGGCATTCATCAAACTCAGCTTTGTCCATAAGACTGCCAGATAGAGAAGCGTGATTCATCACTCCACAGAATACGTTTCCTCTGCTCCAGAGTTCAGTGGTTCTGTGCTTTACAACCCATCCTGAGCTCATCAGTACAACCCATTCTACTGCCAGTGTTTGTCTATCAAGACTACAAGGCTATGAGTTTAATTTGATCCACCTGTTAGCAATGAATGTGACCGAAACACCTGAACTCAATAATTAGGAGGTGTGTCTCAATACTTTTGTTTATATAGTGTAGATCTCCTGGACCAGGCTTGGTGACCACTGGTGTAAAGTGTTTGCCTGTATTGATCAGTAATGTGAGAGTGTTTCTGGAAGGAGGTCCAGACTGAAAGCTACTTGAAATGGTTTCTGTGTTTATCTCTGTGAGAGAACTAAAGACTCTGCTGCCTCTTTGACTTGCAATAATTGGCAGTAAAGCCTGGCTGCTGACTGACCCTGAGTTGCTCAGAGACCATGTTCAAGCACTTAATTTCTGACCTGTCCACCAAATCTTGTTTTATATTTGGGTGTTTACAGCACAGCAAATGAGAAAGCCAACAGTTTGTTAACTTTTGCTTAATTTCTCATTTAATTTACCCATATTAGCTGTGCGAATGAAGGAATGGAAAAGCAATACATCTGTTGCTATCCATTAGGTCTGGAGATGTGCGCTGGACGCTGGAGCATTTAACACAAACTTACTCTCCAATGCTCTGGACCTTGGACCTTGCCTAATGGCTGACATTCATGTAACTTTTTCTGCATAAAATGTAATAAGAAAAAATGGTAATGGCATTCAAATCGCAAAATGTTGTGACTCTGTCGGTCTACACTGCCTGCTGAAGTCTTTAAATGCAAAATCTCATTCACAGATGTAATGGTATCTTTTGAAGAAGCTCACAGATAGAGTGTATTTCTGTAAATCTACAAATTCTGTAAATCTACTAACTGTAACTATGGATTTCAATGATTGAGGAACCACTCATGTTCCAACCCCAGATAAATCTTTTTAAATTAATCTTCACATATTTTAATTGAAGGGTTTAAATGCTGTAATGTATGTTGAGTAAATCTGTTGACGCCAAGTCACAAATAAGAGAGCAGCAGTCACAGACCAAGATCAAACTGCCAATTCTGAAATAGAACTGGAGAACATGGAAAGTACTGAGAGTTTTCTTTTACATTAATCTTACTTATTCTGTTGCATCTGCTGTTATAAGAAAACAATTAAAAAACGTCTACCTCACTGTGTTCTGCTGTTTATCAACATTAAACATTCAGCTCAATCAGTCAACACTAAACTCTAACTAAAACACAGAGCGGTGTAAGAGCTCAGAGTCCACAGGCAGGTCACACTGTTCCATACCTTATTAATATCTGATGGCTGCGGCTCCTGTGCATTATTTAACATTAACAATAGCGTCTGTTCCATAATACATTAAAGCAGATGAGCTGCCTTCTTTTTAATCACTCACACATTTCTACAGACATAACATCAGCAGAGGAACTGGGTGAAAACATCTCTAAAGAGGAGAGAACTAGGCAAGAATGCCTCTAAAGGAGAGAGAACTTGGTGAGAACATCTCTAAAGAAGAAAAAACTGGGTATGAACGTCTCTAAAGATGAGTGAACTGGACAAGAACATCTGTCAAGAGGAGAGAACTGGGTGAGAACATCTTCAAAGAGGAGAGAACCGGGTGAGAACATCTCCAAAAAGGAGAGAACTGGGTGAGAACTTCTCCAAAGAGGAGTGAACTGGGTGAGAACATCTCCAAAAAGGAGAGAACTGGGTGAGAACATCTCCAAAAAGGAGAGAACTGGGTGAGAACATCTCTAAAGAGGAGAGAACAGATCATAAGTGAGGCATCACATGGTGTTTGTGAACCTTTCAGCCTAACATGAATTTTAATCTGATGAGATTTATTGTAAGATTACAAGGCCTGCACAAATCTGATTCTGTAAATCTACTATGCGATGATGACAGCAGAAATCCGCCTCATCACCAGGACTATTTATTTAATGCATCTCATCTAAGGACTTTAAACAAATGTTAAAATCAAAATGCAAATTTTACCCATGTTTTGTGATGTGCATACATACCTGGGTGTCTATATGAATAGTAGCACTGTTGTGTGTATCC
The DNA here is from genome assembly GCF_904425465.1 of Colossoma macropomum. Taxonomy (NCBI): domain Eukaryota; kingdom Metazoa; phylum Chordata; class Actinopteri; order Characiformes; family Serrasalmidae; genus Colossoma; species Colossoma macropomum. The sequence goes on from NW_023494788.1 coordinate 38,538,438, forward strand.
TCTTCTAAAGGGCCATCGGGATTCACTCTAATCATATAAATATTATCTTAATTTAATTTTAAAAACTAACTAATCACCCAGTTAATGATACTGGACAAACATTTTGTTAGTTTATTTACAGTACTTGAATCATTTAGCTCTACAGAAATATATAACTGTATATCATCGGCGTGGCTGTGTTAATTTGTTTTTTAATAATGTGAAATAATGGAAGCAAATACAAAGAAAAAAAAAAGCAGGCCTAATACAGAACACTGTGGAACACCATAAATGTCATAGCCAGCTTTAAAGATATGTATGAAACCACTTTAAGGCAGTTCCAGAAAGGCCCACCCAATTTATAAAACGATTTATAAGAATTTCACAGATTACTGTATCAAACGCTGCATTTAAATCTAAAAGTGCAAGGACGTATACTTCACATACTGGTTTTGTAAATTTTCTAATTTTAAATCTTTTGTTTCTATAAATCTACTAATTCTGTAAATTTACAGACTCTCTTAAAATCTTCAAATTCTGTAATTGTACTGATTCCATAAATCTTCAAATTCTGTAAATCAACAAATTCTCTTAATTTACAAGTTACAGTTTAGGTCTTATTCTGTAAATCTACTGACTCTTTAACTGTACTGACTATATAAATCTAGTGATTAATGTGGCTCTGCTGTTTGGTATTAAAAGGTGACGGGTTGCATCTGCACATGGTGAAGGAGGAGCAGGTCACAGCAGCATGTAGCAGTTCACTAGCTGTGGAGCTGTGGACCAACTTCAGGAGCTGGTTATTAATGAACCAAAGTGGCATGCAGAACGTGTAGTCAGTGAAAATTGAAGAGCTGAAGATAAAATGCAAACTTTAAAAATGAAAAAGCTCTTTTTCCACAGTGACTGAAACACAGAGCAATAACTCCAGCCCTGTTTCTGATGGTCAGTTTGTTGTCCTATTTCTGGAGGAATTGCTCATCATTTTAGTGCTTCAAGTCTATAACTGGGCAACAGCCTCCAGCTCCATATTGACTGCTTTTAGATAAGTTTAAAATAAAAGACTCTGTGTTTGAGAAGGTGTTTGTAGTAAGTGTGTAATGTTTGTGCAGCAGGTGACGCTGATGTTGATATTGGAGTTGAAAATGGAAAAAAAAAAAAAAGCTTGCAGCAAACTTTAAAGCAGTTTCCAAGATTGTATCCACAGTCTTGCCATGTTTACGGAACAAATTAATCAAATATTTAACTCTTTGTATACAGTATTATTGCCATTATTTAAAATGAAAATAGTCATTATTTAAGGAATCATAAATGACATGTTTAGTTTAGTGACAGGTTAATTGCAATTACATTCTGTGTCAGACACTAGAGACTGTAATGTCCAGGCCTCCTGCTAGGCCACCTACAATCACTAGGAGGAGTCAGAGAATTGAGACGAGCTGATGGAGGCTAACGAGGTGCAGCTGTGAACACTCTACTTAAGGAGAGTTCTCCCACAGCTCACTGCTCAGTCTTGAGTTTATGCTGACAGGTGCATGTCTTGCTGCTGAGCCAGTAAATAGTGGTTTCTCAGGTCTCAAGTTTATGTTGAACTCTGGGTTCTCTCCCAGTTGCTTTCCTTGTGTGGAAAAAAAACAAAAAATGTCCTTTTCTACTAATGTCCTGTCTACTTTCTCCCTTAGTTTTCAGAAACTAAGGGAGAACTAAGGGAGAAACTTCTGCTCTGGTGGAAAGCACACTTTGTTTCATGCAAATCGCAAGCATCAAGACATATCTTCTGAAGAGTCACAAATAATCAAACTGCTGCGTACTCATTGGCAAAATGGTACTTTTAAGAGTATCTATATTTTGTGAATTTGCACAGTGCAACAATAAATGAATATTTAACTGCTAGTTAGACAGCTAACATTAAGACGCCATAGGCTACAAAACACAACCAAAGTAAACCTAAATGAACAAAGTTCTTAAATAGCTGATCTGTCGCTCCCTTGCTGAATAAATCAGTAATTTTTGGACACTTAGCTTTTTCTTTGAGTGCATTTCTTTTCTTTTTTCCTTTTCCTCTCCACACCACCTTTCCTCTTTTTTTTCCATTTCTTGGTGAGATGTGATAAGCACAAACTCACTGGCTTTACTGCATTTGCGTGAGCAGGTAATTAGTTTGTGTTGTGTGCGTGCATGCATGCGTGTGTGTGTGTGTGTGTGTGTGTGTGTGTGTGTGTGTGTGTGTGTGTGTTTTTTCCCTACATCACAACAGAAAGACGTGAAACAGGACTGCAGAGACAGTGTGTGATCACAACCTGTACTGTGATATTTAGTTCATGATACGTTGTAACATCATCTGGCCAGGCCTTCCAGGTCAGCTGATGGGCCAGACCACCGGGAAATCTCCCGTTTCTCCAATGGCCAGACCTACTGACTAAATAGTAAAACATTTTTTTTTTTCCTTTTCCTGTAAAAAACATTTTAGAGATGAGAGGTTTTGTTCTGACAGCAGCGAAATATTTTATATATATATATATATATATATATATATATATATATATATATATATATATATATATATATATATATATATATATATATATATAAACAAGACAAATTAACTAAGCATAAATGTCTTTAAATATAAAACTATAAACTCAATTGATCCGACACACACACACACACACGCACAGCTCTAAAATGTGCTTCTACAGTAGGTTGACTGCATCTGTTCCTGCTTATCTGAATCACCTTACTGTGTGTAAGAAACCCTTTAATTCCTCGGATAAAACTTGAGTTTTCACACTGAGAGAAAAGCAGAAATCTGAAGGTTTAATATAAGCAGCACTCTGAGCTTTCACTGAGCACCTGTTTGATCATGTGACCTACCAATATAGCCCAATCAGGAAGCGGATCAATGACCATTTTAGCCCACACGGCAGACTCAGATCAGCCAAGCTGTGAAATGGAAGAGAATGTCATGCAGGAAGGTAAGAGGAGGGGCAACCTGTCTGATGATGTTTGACCTTTTTTTCACTATTGTTTATGTTGGTTATGGTAGTAGTGGCTAATAGTACCTCTTCGTCCACCTAAACATACATAGAACTGTCCAAATTATTATCCATCAATATAATTAATCATAACAGGACTCTGAGTGATTTTAATCTTCATGTTGAGAACAGATCCAACAGAAAAGCCACTGAATTCATGCAACTTTTGAGCACATTTGATTTTACTCAGCAAATATGTAACTCACCAAACACAATGGCACTCTAGATTCAGTTGCCATCTCAGATCACTAATCATGCTTCAGAAAATCAAAACAAACATTTTTTACACCTCAACAGCTGCATTACATCATAAACCTCAAGTACACCATATAAACTGAACAGTGGACTGGAAGACAGTACTGATTATTCGAGATGAACATGTGTTGGATAAATATGGTGGCTCTGTACTTGGCTTCCACTTTTATTTTCTTTGTATGTGATGCCAAAGTTTCAGTTTTATAAGATGCATCGAGATAATTTCCATAGTTATTCAGATGTTCATGTCTGTAGTGGCTCTTGTAACACATCACTGCACTGGTAATCTGTCTGTCCAACACTGCTAACTGGATGAATAACAATGTTTTATAAAACAAATATAGACATGACAGAAGTACTCGTAACTGGTGGTAAAGCAAAAAGAAAAATAGGTTTGTAACAAGAAGAAGCTTCCACTCTTCTGGGAAGCTTTCTACAAGATTTTGGAGTGTGTCTATGAAGAATTTTTGCCCATTTATCCGTAAGAGCATTTGTGAGGTCAGACACTGATGTTGGGGATCTATGTGGACCAGTCAAGTTCTTCCACACCAAACTTACCCAGTCATACCTTTATGGACCTCGCTTTGTGCACTAGGGCTCAGTCACACTAGAACAGAAAAGGGCCTTCCCCAAACTGTTCCTACAAAGTTGTCTAAAATGTTATGATCTGCTGAAACATTAAGATTTCCCTTCACTGGAACTAAGGGGCCTAGTCCAACCCCTGAAAAACAACCTCATAGCTTCTCCTACACCAAACTTTACAGTTGACACAATGCAGTCAGGCAGGTAATGTTCTCCTGGCATTCGCCAAACCCAGACTTGTCCATTAGACTGCCAGATAGAAAAGCGTGATTCATTATTCTGCAGGATGCATTCCACTGCTCCAGAGTCCAGTGCCAGCATGCTTTACTAACTAGTCTATCTACTGCTAGCGTTTGTCTATTGGGATTGCAAGGCTATGTGCTTAATTTGATCCACCTGATAGCAATGGGTGTGGCTAAAACACCTGAACTCAATAATTAGGAGATGTGCCCCAGTACTTTTGTCTATATAGTGTATCTCCCAAAATATTTTAGGCTAAGAACTTCTAGAAACAGGCCAACCGCAGCAGTGCTTAAAGTGTTTTTCATTCTGTCACAGTAAAAGCACAGAAACTGGTCTTCTGTTAATTCACATTTTAACTTGAATAACTCCAACATTATGACTCTATTATAAATTTTTGTATCCTAAGTTAAACAACTTTGATTTACGTTATGTTTCAGGACTAATTATTATATTATTAATTGTTATTAAAAAGCTCATGTAATATTATGAAAGTTGATGGTAGACCACAGTTAAATTAATTGGAACCAATTACTCCATTGTGGACTGTTCAAATGCAAACTTTACAGTTTTATACTGTTTTCCTTTTTCATACGGAGTATAGTTTCTTTTCTAAACCCAATCTCTTCAAAAACTTTCTTTCATTCCACATAAAGTCTTTAGAAAAGCCACATCCAAAATTTACCATTAAACATTCACACAGAAGTCTGTATTTCTGCTTTCTCCTCTCAGGCTTTCTGATCTTTCTCTATGTTCCTGAACTATAGCATTCAAAACATATTCAACTGTTCAAGGTTTCATCATGACTAATGTCTTACTCTGTGTGAGGAAGTCTAGATTTAGCTCACTCTAAGCCTTTTTTTTGGTGTTTTAGCTCCTTAGTGCTCTTAGTCTTGTTTGTGTATAGTATAGTAGCCATTGTTTCATCCTGCTTCTGTCTAATATATACACACCTGACCTGTGTTCTGAGCATGGACTGTTCTAATGACCATATAAATGAATTTCTCCCAATAAAACACTCTTGCACATGCATCCTGCCTCACAGTGTATTATATTTAATTTAATAATTTGCAGTAAAATAAAGCTCTGCTGATCGTTCTAACACAGTTTTAACAATAAATGGTCTTAAATGCTGGAGTTAATGTATAACTGCGAATTCACCCTTTAATGCTGAAGATTGGCATGAAGACTGCTGGTCACTATAGCAATGCATACATCAATCTGGCCTAGCTAGTAGCTAACAAAAAAAAAAGAGAGGCAAAGAGAGAGATTTAAGACTAACATATATAATTTGGAGATGAATGGACTTATTTGCATTTATAATCACTCCAGCTGGTTTCCTGATATGTTCAATCTGCAAAGATAAACTGTCAGACACTAAAGTTATGAAGGTGAAGTCAGCTTCTCATCTGCTAGCTTTTTGTTCAAATTTTCAAATGGTGCAGTAATTACATTCTGGTGACTCAGGCACACTAAAAGTGGAATGGGAAAATTCTAATGAGAAGCTGACTTAAGCCTCAAGAAGAGTCGAACTTTGAGACAATTTGCAAGACATTTGTTCTACTTTTTTTCCTGCCTGAGATGCGAGAAAAGCCGCTATAGCTGAGCTAAAGTTTAAAGCAGGGCAAAGTAAGTCTACATTTTTTACCCTCTACTAGCACAATAGCACATACTGAGACATATTTACAGCCAAGATGGTAAAATGGGCATAAAATGTTGTGGCTCCCAAGGTGGTTTGATTTTTGTTGAAAGGATAAAATGGCTCTTCTTAACATTTGGGTTGCTGACCTCTGCACTGGATGTTGGAACATTGCTGTGAGGAATTGATTCAGCATTAGTGAGGTCAGGTACCAGTGTTGGATGATAAAGCCTGGCCCAAAGTTGGCATTTCAGTTCAGCCTCATGTCGAGTGATGTTGCGTTGACATCAGGACTCTTTGGAGGCCAGTTAAGTTGTTCCACACCAAATTCACTAAACCGTTTCTTTATGTAACTCACTTTGTGCCTGGGGTCAGGGAAGGCGGTGTGGATGGAGGTCCTCCCCAAACTGTTTTACAAAGCCAGAGCACATGGTTCACTACAATGTGATATGATATAGTATTAAGATTTATATCCCCTGAAACTAAACCAAAGTGAAAAACAACTGAATTCAGCAGATTATAAACTAAATTTATTTCATGCAGTTAATTAAAAGTCTGCTGATAATCTTCTGAATATATTCACTGCTGCTGCATCACTGATATGTTGTTGATATGCTACTGAGAGTCTGTTGAGTGTTTATTTAATCTAAAAAGGACCACTCAAAATAGTGTCACAAAAAAGAATGAAGGTCAATCCTACCACGCTGAAGAATGAAATAACATGAGATAAGAGTCCTCAAATAGCTCAGCGTGGATCCTCTGCATGCAATACCAACAGTGTCTCAATGGTGAGCTCACCATCAAAGAAGAACTCGCATTCACAAAACCTGACCTGTGTACAAGCAAGGCCATGACTCATCTTAACATTTCCTATAACCGCTTACTAGATTAATGTCTTGCATTTTTGTTCTTTATTTAGTGACAAAATAAGGGTATCTGAGCTCATTGCTAACACAGTGGCATTGATGAATTTACTACTGCATCAGCACTTTATCTCTCCACATAGAACAATGAAACAAATGTGCGATAATGAAACAAGCTTACAAGACTTAAAAACCAAAAGCAAGAAATAAGAACTCTGTCTACTGACTTGTAAAATACAATATAAATCACTACATTACTTATTATAATATGTGAATACATTAAAATCAAGCAACATCTTGCTTCCAAATTTGCATAAAAATACGCAACCAATTCATATTAACAATAAATTCAGAAATTAATCCGTCTTTACATGGAAGAGTGAGACATTAGAAAGAGATGCTGAAGTAGAAGCTGGCAAAAGAGGAACAAAAACTTTCTTCACAAAACCAGTACCAGCGCAGAATGACTGTCACAAAATGTCTAAAACGTTTTCACCGTTTCCTCTAATGGCTCCTGAAATGCAGCTGCTGCGGTCAGACTCCACATGGCAGGATCTGAATGGAGGATTATTCTTCCCTCGCTCCGTCTGCTGAGGAGAGAACTTTAGGATTTGTAAAACTCCACAGCAGCACAAGACCAGCAGATAGAGCCTGACTAAGTGTCTTTGGCAATGCAAACTTAAAGTAAAAAAAAAGAAGGATCTGTGCTTGGCTTTGAAGAAGCAGAGCGCCTGTCTAATCCTGCAGCAGATTTCGGCACAAAAAGACAACGAGCGCAGGAACAATGGCAGAGAGGACAAGAAAAAGAGAAAAAATCTTTACAAAGCCTCGTCCTTCATCCCTCTCCACTTACCTCTCTCTCTTCCCCCACTTACCTTTTTCTCTGTCTTTCTCCTTCTTTCCTTCATCTGTGGCTCTCACAATCACTCTCATTTCTAAACTCACTCATTCACCTCTCCTCTCAGCTCCCTCTCTTCTCTTATTGCTCCCATTGTTAGTGTCTTGATGTCCATCTAAAAGAACTCTAAAGCTGCAGCCATGGGCATGATCAGGTCACAGCAAGAGAGAGAGACAGAGTGAAAGAGAGTCAGACATCATTTTGTTTCAGGCTGAATGACGAGTTTGAAGAAAGATCCTTTGCTGTATTTGTCCCATTGGTAAAGAGCTGGTGTTGTATTTGCCCCGGAGAGGATTCTATTGCTGCCGTTGTCCCTGGAGAAAGATCGGGTGTAACATGTGCCCTTGGAGAAAGATCTGGTGTAATATGTGTCCTTGGAGAAAGATCTGGTGTTGTATATTTCCATGGAGGAATGTCTGGCGCTGCATTTGCCTTTGAAGAATGATCTGGTGCTGCATTTGCTTCTTGAGAAAGGCCTAGTGTTCTATGTGCCCCTGTAGAATGATCTGTTGCTGTATTTGCCCCGGCAGAGAGATCTGGTGCTGTATTTGTCCCCTTGACCCCCTGGAGAAAGGCTGATTTTGCAGTTGCCTCTGGAGAAAGATCTGTGTGGTATTTGTCCCTGGAGAAAATATCTGGTGCTGTACTGACACCTTGGAGAAGGCCTAGTTTTGCAGTTGCCCGTGGAGAAAGATCATATACTGTATTTGTCCCTTGCAGAAAGGTTTGGTGTTGCTTTAGTCCCCAGAGGAAGGCATGGTGCTGTATATGCCCCTGGAGTAAGATCAGGTGTTGTTTTGTCCCAGGAGAAAGATTTGGTGTTATGTTTGTCCCTGGAGGAAGATCTGATGCTGTTTTTATACCCTGGAGAAAGACTTGATGTTATACTAGTCCTTGGAGAAGGATCTAGTGCTGTATTTGCCCCTGGAGAGAGATCTGCTGCTGTTTTTGCCCCTGGGGGAAGATTTGGTGCTGTATTTGCCCCTTGGAGAAAGATCTGGTGCTGTATCTGCCCCTGCAGAAGTGTCTGGTGTTGTATTTGGTTCTGTATCTGAAACTGCTGTTTATTAGGGGAGTGAAGGGGAGGCAGCTGTTAATCATGTTTGCTTTGCCTCCAGCGCTCATTACCACAAATATTAACACTTAACGGACAGCAGAAGGAAACAAAAACACATTATGCATATATATTGTTCGCTCGCTTTGACATTTTCCCTGTTATTCAGAAAGGTGTGAGGGGCACACTGTGAGCACAAACAGTCCTCTAGTCTGGAGCATCCTGTCGTTATGAGCATTATTCCTCAATGACTTTTGTAAATATTCAAATGCCGCTCCAGGCTGAAGGGTTGTTTATAGCTAACAAACAGCAGCTGTGTACGGCTGTGAATTAACACGGCTCTTTTATTGAAGCGCATTTTGGCGCGCCTGCTTTTCACTCGCTGTCTCGGAACTCATTAACCGAAACGTGATGTGTGCTCAACAGCCCATTGAGGAGCGGAGCAGGACATTTTCAGCCAAAGAGCTGCTCCTGTCAAACCCACTGAACCTCTACAATCAGTTCATGGAGATTTAAACAGGAAACATTCTCACAAATGCTGCACACATACAGATTTGTGTTTGAGAGCTTCTCATATCTAACTTTGATCTGATGTTTTATACGACCCTCAGGGCAGACACTTAATTAGAATGTTTTAAATATAACAGATCTCTCTTTCATTGTTTACAAGACTTTTGTCTGAAGTATCCTCTGTTAAGGGCCACTGAGTTCCTCATAATGTCACTGATAGACTTGCTGTGAAGCATAAACTCGCACGGTTTATTGATCGTGTGTTATTAATCGGTTATACTGCTTCATATGTGGCGACTGAAATGTGTTCTCTGTTTCTATGGGAACTCAGCGAGCTCTTGTATTTTCATTTCACCCAAAAGAGCAGATCTCCCACTGCAGCTTGAGGAGCTTAATGAAGCAGCATGGACACCTGCAGTTTATGAGCCAAGTGAACACAATAAACCTCATCTAGCAGAAAAATCAGCTGCGTCACTTCACCTTCGCATTCAACTGAAGCAGATCCTTCACAGATTTTGGTGGACATCTATGAGTGCGTTTACATGTACTTAATAATCTGATAAGTGCAAAAAATCAGATTTTGTCAGTAATCCGATCAGTGCGTTTACATGCACTTGAGTAATCAGACAATGGGGAAACTCTGGGTCTACATGAGCCAGGCAGTAATCGGATTTCTGCTTGCAACCAACCAATAAACTTACAGAAGAAGACGTGACATAAACATAAAGTAAAACTCAAACACAGCTTTGCGCATTGCTCCACTTTACCTAAAAATATGAACATTATCTAGAAGATGAAGAATATTGAAATCTTTCATTTCATCAAGTATTTACTTGGTTTCAGGGCTGCTGCAAAAGTGTATTGCTGCCATCTCGTGGCAACGCTCCTTGCTTATTTCCGATACCACCATCTGTTTTCACACATGCTCAGACTGAGAGATCTGAAAGAAATCTGAGTAAGAGTTTACATGCCCTGAGAAATCTGATTACTGAGATGAAATCCAGTTCTTATTATCGGATTTCTTAATAGGATTTCTTGACCTTACTCTGATCTAAGAAATAAGAGTGTGCTCTTTACATGACCATTTGAATTATCAGATAACTGCAGAAATCAAATTATGATTGGATTATTTAGTGCATGGAAACACACTCATTGACTGGTTGTATAAATATCATTGTTAATTAGCATGTTTAAAAAAGGTGTATATAATACAGAATATCTGCGAATAGTGAAGTAAAACTGAGAATGCATATTCAGAACTGGAGAATATTAATTAAAGGAGCAATTTGTAAAATTTTTAGTTTAAGACACTCCAAAATTAACTAAAATTACCAACAGAATGTGAAGAAATAACAGTTTTGATGTTATGGCAAAGAAGTCTATGTATAATTTTGCAACGTTATCTACTGAAGTTAGCATGCTAACCAGTTAGCCCTGGCCTGTCCTGTCTTGTAATACCACTGTGTACCTCAAGAAGCGATAGTGAGTGTAAAATGCAGGGATGTGGCTAATGCAGGGATGTAGCTAAAAAAAAGTCTCTGCCTACAGACTAAAAACTCTGTGTTTCAGTTCTGACATGAAAACGTGGAATTTATTTTTTTAAATTTTAAAAATTTAACTCATGAAAAATCTAGTTATTTCAACTTTGAAAGAAATCAGAAAGATCTTTTAAAAAACTATTCCTTATCTTATTTTTGAAGCTGCTTTTTAGACAATTTTTAGGCACTAAAGTTGACACTGGAGGTGAGAAAAAAGAGACAATGGCCAGTATTGCAAACACTGGACAGGTTCCCACCAAATTGGGCAGGTTTTGGTTGGATGTGGTGGAGTGAAATAAGTGCTTTGGCAAGTGGACAAAATTTATGCAGATTTGTCATTATTTTGTGGGTTTATCAGAAATATTGAGAATTAACAAACTGCATTACCTAATAATGCAGCTTGAATTTTAATAGGCCTAATTTCTCCCCATATCTGATCAGTTATCGAACTCTGTCTATGCTTAATCAATGCCTAACACAGCACAGGTTATCCAGTTCACTCAATATTACTGACTATACAAAGTTCAGCATTAGTATAAAACTAGAACAGCCTGTAAGTGAAGACATAACAGGCACTGACAATGATCTGAACGCTTAAGACAATGGCGTATAGCAACAGTTGCTGAGCAGGGATTGGGAGGCTCTCTTGGCAGAGATTGTAATAATTCTGATATTAAATACCGTGACAGTTCTCACAGAACACAAGTCCGATTCTGTTATCTTAAAAAATTCTGGGTCGGCCTACGATCGATCTGGATAGGCTGGGTAACCTGTGGTGATGTGCTTGAATTTTACGAGCAGAATTCAGAAAATCTGTGTCCAACAGCTTTTCCTTCCACCACAGAGGGGTGCTAAAGGACACTGAGGCAGTGAGACCTTCACGCTTAATTAAATTACTACCCAGCACAGTGGACCAGTACAGCAGGTTTTGCATTCCTGTCAGTCAACCATCTTGGATTGAGAGTGTCATCACTCAAGAAAGGAATTAACTAATAATAATAAAATAGTTAAAAACTGAATGAATGATGATGGTTAATGTTCTTATGTTTCTCCTTGTCTTTATTAAGAAAACTTTTCCTTCTTTCTTACTGATTTTTCAGCAGTTGAGGAGAGAGTTTTGAACAGATATACAGAAAGCTCACTTCAGCGGTGGAGGAGAGTTACAAACTGATGATCCAACAAGGCCAGTTACCTGGACCAAAACCTTAAAGCTCTCGTTGCAAAGCTGAATGTGGACATTAATATTTGACCATCTACACTTTCCTCGTCATCCATTCATCATTTCTTTCATTTGATCATGAAGGTGGTGGGTTTCCTCTTAGACTCTATTGCCCCCCAGTTCATTAATATTACATTCTCAGCAGATGATGGTTAATTTATGATGCCTAAACTTTTAATTAGAAATGTGTTGATGCTGTTTACCATCTCCACCTCTAAAAGAAGAGATTGACATTTGTGATATTCCAAATGGCTCTGTATGCATTATTAATTTCTTCACCCCTCTCTCCATTGCACCATCCTTTCACATTTATTGGAGTTGGAAGGTCGAATCAGGCAGACAGGCAGAGAGAGATTTTTCCTTTTTTATATGGAATAAAAATCATATATTATGTGTAGGGAAAAAAATATAATTAATCTCTTACTGTAAAATCAGCCATATATTCTGATTCTCTTTCAAAGGAATGCCATTGTGCTTACACATACTGCATTTATGCATCGCCATGAAAATTCTACTCAGTTCTACAATTACTCTTTTAGAATTAAGACTATCATTAGATATTATTATTATTATTATTATTATTATTATTATTATTACTATTAGAGGTACAGTTAAGTCACAGTTAGAATTAGAGGCACAGTTGTACTTAATTAAATTCAGGTATACTGTTTAAGTTATGTGTTAGCTTTAAATTGTGGGGTTTGAGTTAAGCTTAGGTTTATGTTATTTTTGGAGTTATGCTGGTGTTTGAGTTATATTTGGGTTCCAGTTATGCTTGAGTTATATTATTGATTACATTTGAGTTATATTTGGCTTTGAGTCATTTGTGATTTCAAGTTATGTTTGTGTTGAGTTATATTTGTTTTTGAGATGTTTGGGTTTGTGTTTATATTTGGGTTTGAGTTATGCTTGAGTTTGAGTCATGTTTAGGGTTGACTTACATCTGGGTCTGAGTTATGTTTGGGCTGAGTTATATTTGGGTTTAAGTAATGCTTAGGATTATGTTTGAGGTTTGGCTATGCTTGGGCATGACTCATGTTTGGGTTGAGTTATATTTGGGTTTGAGATTATTGGGTTATGTTTGGGTTTGAGCAATGTTTAGGGCTGAGTTTCATTTGGGTTTGAGGTATTGTGGTTGAGTTATACTTGGGTTCAAGTCATATAGGGAAAATCTGTGAAACACTGCATGGGCAAAAAGGGCAACAACAACAGAATAATGTTTTTCAATATAGAAAAAAAAATAAAGACTTTTATTATCTACGATAAATATTATCATTAAAAAAAATCAGAGAATTCAGATAAATCTCTCAATGGCAAGAACAAAGCTGAAAACCAATATTGGGTGGCCAACAAATCAGAATTTATGTTTTCTGGAAATCAGGGATGCCGCGTCCGCCAAACAAGAGAGGAGAGTGACCATCCGGCTTGTTATCAGCACCCTGTTCAATAGCCAGCATCTGTAGTGGTATGGGGGTGCATTAGTGCACATGGCATGGGTGACTTACACATCTGTGCAGGCACCATTAATGCTGAATGATATATACAGATTTTTCAGCTTTTTCTGGAAAGGCCTTGCTTATTTCAGCAAGACAATGTCAAACCACATTCTGCATGTTCTACAGCGGCATGGCTGCACAGTAAAAGGGTCTGGGTGCTAAACTAGCCTGCCTGCAGTCCAGACCGGTCACCCACTGAGAACGTTCTGGCGCATTATGAAACAATAAATACATAAATTCAGACCCCGAACTGTTGAGCAGCTGAAATCTTACATCATATGGGTTTGGGTTTGGCTGTTGAAGAAGCTTAATGTTTCAAACAGCCATGAAATCTTTTTATTTGTTACATATACTTGAATTTTATTTGTTTTGTTTTCAGATTATACACAGTATCACGTTTCACTATCAGCCATTTCATTTTCTCAAGGACACTCTTCTGCAGTCCCGTCTCGATTCTCTCTGTTTTCTCTCTAACAGCTCGGTTTGCGTCAGTGGCCTTCAGAGAATGCAGCCTCATATTAAAGCTGAGCTAATTCCACATGATTAAAGCAGTCGCTCAGTCCATTTCACCGTCCTTCTTTCAGTCGCACTAATGACTCCTCCAGGAAAAACACTTCCAAATGGATTATTTTCAAGATTATAAACTCTAGTTAACATGAAGATCAATGCTGGTTGGGTGTTTTATTGAGTAAAACAACAATTTAACATAAAATCAACACATCTGCTAGTTTTAAACAGCTGGAATTTGCCAGTATCAGACACAGTAACCAATAACAATGACCAAGAAATGAATTGGCTAAAATTGATTGTCTGGATCAAATGCGTCATTGTAGTGCAGCGTGTTAGATGCAGGTTGGAAATAACTCTGCAGGTAAGAAGATCTTCAGGAAGAGGGTTGGTGACCAATAATGAGAAAGTAGCCCTTTTTTTCCCTCCTGAATGGTAAGATAGCTCCTCACCTTGTTTGTGATGCATAGGAGAGCTGATGTGTGTGTGTGTGTGTGTGTGTGTGTGTGTGTGTGTGTGTGTGTGTGTGTGTGTGTGTGTGTGTGTGTGTGTGTGTGTATGCCATGCATTTACTTGTGTGTATTTTTAAATATTCAGATGTGAATCAGATTTGGTGTGAAGGCCAGGTGACAAATAAATCATGAGAGATTGAACAAAGCTTCACACAGAGGGCAATGAATGAATCTATTCAGGAAGTAGCTGGAAGGATGAAAAAAGGAAACTGAGACTATTTTACTGATGCTTCCACACATACTTAGAAAGTGCAGCCAAAGTGCAGTGCAGCCAAAGAGCAATGCATCTTTTAAATACTATAGTGTGCACAAGAAAGTGTGATGTCTGAAGTGAACTGATTTAAGAGGGATTCATTATTGCTGTTATTAAGTCTGTTATTTACTGTGAATTAATGTCACAGCTCTCTATTCCACACTTAGAAGAAACATTTTGATTTTATTGTGTAGCATCAGTCTGTGTGCCTTCCTTGTGATAGACTGGCAGCCTGTCCAGGGTGTTTCCTGCCTTCTGCCTAATGACCACTGGGATAGGCTTCAGCACCCCGTGACCCAGAAGGATAAAGGGCTTAGATAGTGTGTGTGTGTGTGTGTGTGTGTGTGTGTGTGTGTGTGTTTAGCATCACTGGCCTGTATTTATATTTACATTGTGTCATATTCATATTGCTTTTATTAAAGTTATTAGTAACAGGTGTTACAAGTTATTGTTTAAATGTTAAAAAAGTTATTGTTGGAAAATAACAGGTCAAGATGTCCTTCCTGAACACCTGACTGTACAAAAGAAGTCTTATTTTTCTCCATTTCTAGAGGAGAAAGTCAGAAGAACAGAATGCAGGTCTAAGACAGAATGTTCCAGAATAAAAGACAGTGAAAAAAAAATCAACCATATAGAGAAGAAAATCCAGTGGTGGAATCCAGCTGTTTTCTCTTCTCTACAGAGACAGAGCAGAAGTTAATCACTCCTTCCTAAACACACGGAGAGCTTCAGAGCTTCTTTCTGATCATTTGTTACCAATGTTGGAATCAACGACAGTTTAAAGAAAATGTATTCATTCTCAAATAATCTCTTTCCTTCATGATTATCTTCCACATTCTCAGCACAGCTTTAATCTGCCAGCATTAAGCACCTTAAAAAGAACACAGACGGATTCGCACTAACGCTTAAACTCTACAACAGGAAGCAGTGAGTGGATTTAAGTGAGTGAGGGCAGAGAGAAGAACTTTACTCGTGGTGTTCAGGATGGAGGGAGAAACATGAGGCTGAGAACTGTTCAGAAAGTCAGATTCTCCTGAGAGACACTCTCCTGTCACCTTCTCCAAAATCAGACTGTCCTCATTTTTAATAAGTTTCATGACCTCCTAACCTCTGGCCGCTGCCTCCCACAGCAATGCTCATTAGAGGGCTGCACCCACCTTTCTGGATTAAAGCTGCTTTGGGACAGTGTCTGCCAGAGAAAGAGCTGGATGGATCAAACTGAACTGAACTGAACTGCCCACTAAAAGTCACACTCAGATGCATCTATTCAGCCCTGAAACCAAACTGTGTCACCAAACTGTGACAGATTATACTTTGTTACTCTGGTTTGTGATGGTGTGACGTGATGTGATGGTGTCTCCTCCCTGAGAAACAGCACATGATCTGGATTGGCCCACACCTGCTCCAGCTCCACCCACTAATGATCACCTAGTGAATCCAGCAGTAAACAGAAATGAGACCCAACGGCACAAAACCCTAGGGGGTCGGGTGGGGGGTGTGGGGGACACTCCCCCCAAGCCTTGAAACTATGTAAGACTAGGCTTCCCTCCCACAGCGCTCAGCACCTGCTGTACAATGGGAAAAGAACAAATAAATATTAGGGCAAAATAAATACCACCAACAAGAAAACAAATTAAACACATCAGTTCTAACAAGGCAGAAAAACAAACAATCATTAGTGCGACTTTTAGTACAAGGATATCAAACGCAGAACAAAGTATCAGCTAATATTGTACTGTAAACATGTGAACAAATCTCAGTAATTTAAATCAAAACCTATAAAAAGGTAAACACAACCAAAATAAACATAAAGAAAAACAATTAAACCCATGAAACATCAAGAGCTGATAGAAAAGATTTGCAAACAAGCAAAATGGCTCTCCTGAAGAGCTTCTTTCCCCCAAAAGAAGCTCCACCAAAGAGGCAGAATGTTTCCACCTTAAGACAAAAACAATTTTCCACACAAATGAAACCAAACACTCGGTTACCTCAAAGACATGCTGTCAGAAACCACTCCATTCACATCAGAAACCAGGCAGAAACCACCAATTCAGCAATAAATAAGAGGCCTGGATCTCTCCAGATTGTGATCAGCAGGTAATGGAGAAGGGCAGGTTCTCACTCAGAGAACCTCAGATGTTGATCTGTGAACATTTCTTATGGGAAATATCATTAGACAAAAAGAACATGAGATACGTCTGATTGAGATAAACATTATAAGAACCAGAGTCATCAAAACTAAGAAGCTCAGAATGGATGAGAAATGTTTCTGTTTTTAGTTCAGTTCAGATAAACGTGCATTATTATCTTTAAATCTCAATAGAAGCTGGCTAATCGCTAATGGTATTGTGTTTTCCTCATTTTTTTTCTTCGTGGTAAATTTTATTTTGAAATTCTCCATATTTAATTATCTTAATACCGGTATGACAACGTTAATATATTGTTGTTCGGAAGAAAACTTCGTATCTCCATTTTTGTTGTTTTTCAGTTTTTGACATAATTTGAAAATGCCTGTTGCTCTTTACATTGCGTTGTGTTTCATGATAAATGGACCAAAAGAAACGGCCCAAAATGACTTGGAAAAATGCCTGGTTCCACTGACTTAAATTACAAATAAAGTAGGTTTTTCCCCTCTCCTGTAAAGTTATCATTTTGGACATACGAGGTTTTCTTCCAGCAACAGCGATGTACATTCAGTGTAACTTGTTGCCCAACAGTACTTGGTTTGCTGTTTTTCCTCATAAAACCGACTAAAACTATGTTGTGGCAGAGCGTGAACTGATGTCATTAATAGGCTGGTGGTGCATGTCAGGCTGAGAGTGCATGTCTGCAGCCAGATCCTTCTCTTAAATCTGAGCACAATTTGAAACTTTATTGAGATCTAAAACTCAAGAGTACACACATGAGAGATTACTGAGCTTTTTTTCTCAGGAGAAACATCTGAGCAGCAGGTAGAGACTTCAAAAATAGTCTCCTTTGTATCTTTTCATCTGATCTAATAGGTCCTCAATCACCAATATCTTCTAAGTTTTTCTTAAATTCGATCTTAAGAAAAAGTCTACGTCAGATTTATGGCATGTTCTTAAAGCACATAACTGTTCGCATGTGAGAACAAATCCCAAATAAGAAAACATTGGTGAACATCAGAATTTTAGTGAAAATTTCATAAATGGGTTTTAAGAAGAAATTTCGCTAACACTTTCTATGAATGTCACCTTTGTAAGCATCTATAAACACATTCATAACATGTTATAATCCATTCATAAGACATTATAAACATAGCTATAAATATTTATAAAAATGCATTATACGTTATAGCTGTGATTATTATGCATTATGATTGTTAACATTATACATTATAAGTACTGATCATGACAAGTTATAAGAGCTCATAAGTCGTATTTGTCCGCTCTAAGTAAAGTGAAGCGTACTGTACTAAAGCCTCCTCCAGTGTTAAGAGTGAGGCTTCAAGTTGAAGTATTTACTGAAGAATTCACTGAAACACTAAAACATTCACAATAAAGCACATTACAGGCTTCAAATGTCAGATTTTAAACTAGTGCTGCCATCAGTGCTTTAAACAATGTGGGAAAAGTAATCTACACCACCGTTAGCTTGGTATTTGTTTTTACTTTACGCTCTCCAGGCTGGGACTGACTTCTTTGGCACTGACAGTATAACATGTTATTAACACTATTTATAAGGCATTATATTAACAATTCATAATGTATAATAAGCATGGCTATAAAGTGTAATTCAGTGTCATTCTTTTTTATAAATATTTAAAACCATGTTTATAATGCCTTATGAATACATTATAACATTATAAATGTGTTTATAAATGCTTACAAATGTGACGTTCATAGAAAGTGTTACGGAAATTTCTTCTTAAGAACAGTTGGTGAATGAGGTCTATTGTTTTCCAGGAGAAACCGCAGAGATATTAAAAAGTTATCTTTTAGATTTTTCTTCCCCCACACAGTCCCTTTACCCAACTTTTGGAAACTACTCTTATGAATGAGTTTGGACGCTGGGCCTGAGGGTCAGACTCCATATTAGCAGGTCCCTGTAGATGAATGAGGGAACAAACGAGTGAATGAACTGTGAACAGGACAAAGCTGTAATCTGAGAGAGTAAACTGAGATTACCCAGCAGATCATTAGACTCTAATAGTTTTTTAATGAGTTTGTGGAATGCAGTTGTGCAATAAAGGAAAAACTCCATTCGGAGACACTTCAGAACAGAAGTGGCTTTAATGAAATGTCATGGGAACGAAACAAGGGAGCTGCTGATTAATCTTAATCAATGTCTGAAATTGACAACTGGGAAATACGCAGAACTTTCCAGAGACGCAGAACTGGATTACTTTAATAATGATTTTAATAGAGCCACGGTACCAAGTGGCACTTTTTGGCAACTTGCCTTTATTACAAATCCATGAGACAAAGTTCCTTTCACCGAAACTACTTCTTCTTTATCTTCTTCTTCCAATATGGTCTCCAGTAGATGCTTTTCATTGAAGTCAAGCCTGTCGCCAAATACTTTTGACTCATTTGGCTCTAACAGCTCACATGTCATTTTATGGAGAGATTCTTAAAACTGGACAATACTCATAGCTATTTGCATGTTATTTATTTATTTCTTTCATTATTTATTTTTGATAACTAACTTGCTGGCAGATAAACCCACAAACAATTCAAAAACTAAAACAAAAACCAGTTAAATCAAACAAAAGCATCAAAACTAGTTAAACAAGTCCAATAAAAAAAAACAAAACAATTAAAACCAGCAAATCAGTTAATAAAAACAAAAAATAAACCTACTGAACAAAACAATTTAAATAAAAAAACAATTGAACCAGTGAGTAAAACAGTACACTTAGCAGATCCAGAGCACTCTTAGCACGTCCTGCTGTACATACAGTTTAAATGCTTTGCATGCTTCTTAAAGTGTACAGAGCAAAAGCCTCCCTGATTATAGCCTTCAGCCTGCACTGATTAAATTCAAATGAAAAAATTGTAATGGAAGGTGAAAACAGGTCGTCCAGCAGGATTAGCATAGAGGAGCACAAGGTGAGGTTAAGAGTGCCATTTTAATTAACATAAAGACTCTAACCTCTCTCTCTCTCTCTCTCTCTCTCTCTCTCTCTCTCTCTCTCTCTCTCTCTCTCTCTGTCTGTCTGTCTCTCTCTCTCGCTCTTTCAGTCTTTCTACAGAGTACTAAGGTGTGATAAAGGTAAGTGCTGTGTTGTGTCTGATGCAACGTTGGTTGGGCAGTCAGGCGGATTTTGGTTATGTTTGAAGTCAGCTGGGGTTTGGGTATGTTTTGGGTTAAATTGATTTGGTATATGTTTAGTGTTTGCTGGGTTTTGGTTGTTTTTTTAGTCAGCTGGGCTTTTGTTATGTTTGGAGTCAGATGGGCCTTGGTAATGATTAGAGTCTGCTGGGGTTTGATTATGTTCATTTGGCTGGGTTTGGTTCACTAGCCACACCCAGGCATGATTACTGCCAGACCTGTAAAATCTAAACATCACTTACATAGAACCTGTCTGGCAGTGTGAAGTAGGATTGAAGATCTCCAAAAGCAGCACATGATGCCACGTTCTAAAGAAATTCAAATACAGATGCAAAAAGAAGTCATTGAAATCCAGTCAGGAGAATCACAGTGAGAGCCATTATCCACAAATGAAGAAAACTTGAAGCAGTCCTTCCCAGGAGTGACCAGCCTACCAAAATTTCACCAAGAGTGCAAAGATGACTCATCTTTGAGGTCACAAAAGTTCCCAGACAAACATTTGAAGAACTGCAGGTCTCACTTGCCTCAGTCAAGGTCAGTGTACATGGTTTCACAATAACAAAGACACTGGGCAAAATTGGCACACATGTGAGAGTTGCAAGGCTCAAACCACTGCTGACCAAAAAGAACACAAAGGCTCGTCTTGCATTTGTCGTAAAACAGCCAGATGGCACTCAAGACTTTCGGGATAATATTCTGTGGACTGATGAGTCAAAGGTGAAGCTTTTTGGAAGACATGGGTCTTGTTACATCTGCCATAAAGCTAACATCACATTCCATGATATGAACATCATTCCGACAGTCAAACATGCAAACATGGTGGTGGTAGTGTGATGGTCTGGGGCTGCATTGCTTCTGTAGGACCTGGACGACTTGTCACATTTGATGGAACCATGAATTCTGCTCTCTATCAGAAAATTTACATGCTTTGGCAAGACCTTAAATGGGCAGTTCATGCTCGAAAACCCTCCATTTACTTTTTCCTATGGGTGATATAGGTTTTGAATAAATCTTTATTATCAGTAAATGGAATGATCATTTAAAAGCTGCATTGTGTGTTTACTCGTAGCCTCTATCTTTTATATTAAAATTAGCTGGCTGATCTGAAACATTTAAATATGACAAATATAAGAACGTGAGAGGCAAATAATTCACAGCACTGTACCTTTCTGTGTTTGCCCAAAGAAATGCATTTAAACTGGAGAAACTAAACATTGACCACAGTAGCCCCTCATAGTGTTCACTGTTCTTGGAGGGTGTTTTTCTTTCATGCACTGTAAGAAATCAGTGTATTTAGGAATCCAGAGTTTCTGACTGTCACTTTTCCTCTTTTGTAGGGAATCAGTGAACCAGCAGAAATAACACAGTTCACTGAATCACATTTACATTCAAACACATTAATACAAGCTTTCACTCCAACTCTGTCAAAGCTCCCAACACCAAGATTATCTCCACTAATCACCTTAACCTTCAGCCTGAACTTGCTGTCTACTTCCATCTAATCTGTTCAAATGAAATCAAATCCTGCCCGTCTCTCCCTAATAGACCTCTAGATTCTGTGCAAAACTCAACTCCCATAACTCAGATAAGGAGTTTTTTTATTGTTGAGCGAAACCAAGAATATGAGCAAACTTCGGTTCTTTAATAAACACTCAATTGTTGATTGATTAATTGATTGTTGATGCTGTGTTGCTGAAGGGTGAGTTACAGTATTTAAATGACCTCATGTGTGAAGATTTTATTTTTAAAAGCTAGGTGAAGCCGAATTGAATATTTGGAAAAAGCTTAGCATAATTTACTATGCAATTCTGTTTTAAAAGCTGCACTATTTAAAATTGTTTTAGTTAAAACTGAAAGTAGTATCATTACTGAGTCAGGAGAATAAAAGCATGCTAAAATATGGTAAGTGTGTGTTGCTGTCAGTCGCTGTGTAAAGCCTGAATTAATCATTTAAAAGTCAGAGGCATCGGGTTGGGAGCTTTTCACATCACATCTTTTCGTATTAACGTCACACACACAGGCTCAAAAAGAAGGTATGGCTCAATGTTTAGGTGTCAAATTATCTCAGAACACAGCTAATTCCAAAATTGTGAGTTCAAATTATCTTTTAATCATCAGATTCATTTGCTTGGGGGAGGGGGCTGAAGCACAACTCACGTTACAAAATGTTCCTGCTGCATGCAGTTACACATTTCCACCAGAGAGGTCTCCAAATCCCCAAAATGTACATAGTACAGCCTTAAATGATGAAGTTTTCCTTTTTTACCTGAAAATATATAAAGATCACAAAAGATTTAAAGCAAAAAAGCATTTAAAGTGCATAATGAATAGTGAACTGCTGTTACAGGAGAGACAAGATGGAAATTGAGTGATTTATGAACACAGTGGTCTATCTATACACTGGTAGAAATAAAGGTTCTGTGCAGGTACATTTTTCATTCATCAAAGAACAAACAATGTAAATGTTCCCTCAAAAGTACAACAGTAGTTTTAAGGTCCAATTGTGTACCTTAGATAAGTTTTTCCAGGTGAAAAGTACATATTTGTTGCTTTTCATAACCTAATGTTTTAAAACAGATCAATAAAATAAAAAGCCTGGAGACGAGACAGGGTGTGTGGAGTCAATACAACTTAGAAAATATAATTCCAATGGATTATGGTACAGTGATGTTCCCTGACTGAAAGTACTGAGATGTACCCTTGAAGGGACCACCCCAGTGACAAGAGGGGTACTGCCCCAGTGACAGTTTAGCACCTTTCTTTCTGAGTGTACAGGTGAGTAAACAGTAATAAATGAAAATTAACAAGAAAATTGTGGAATTTTGGGGGAAAATCTGTTCATGCCATCATGGTTTTTTCACTGATTCATTGCTGGTGTGTGAGAGTGAGGATTGGTAATTAAGACATGATTTGTTACATTTCATTTAACTTTTTCAAAGAGAAGTTCTGTGTTCGATTCATCACTCACACATAAGCTGTTAGTGCTACAAGAAATGAGTGCAAATTTAATGGATTTTTTATCTATTAGGAGTGGAGGGCGTCCTCTGTGTCTGTTGCCCTCGTATAAATTAGAAAGTATTGTAAGCTACAAGCTTCTTTAATGAGAGAGTGCATTTTCTTTTAACCTTCATTAGCTAGAACCAGAACATCCGCTCACATTCTGAACAAAACCCTTTTGGCTTAAACTTTATCCTCTTTGCGAGGGTGAAGTTCACCCGAATTTAGCTCCGTTTCACACAAAGAACAATGTCACCTGAATGACATCAGCAGTCATCCTCATCCGCCATTGGCTGAACAAAGAACATTATTTCACTGAATTGAGGGCCAGAGTGTGGAACATTAAAGCCTCTTACAATTAAGCATTTAAAATGGTGATTGTAACTGCCAGTTCAATAAACTTTCACTGAAACTCTGAATTTTCTAGAAGAATATTCATCATGTGGCTTTCCTTTACATGCGCATGAGCTTCGGCAGTCTCTGGTGGTTTTTGAAGTTTAGGAAGAACGGTGGATCACAGCTCCATGAAAAATCCACCTGTGTTTGTCAAAGCTCTGAAGTCATAAATAAACAAATAAATAAATAAATAAACAAACTTGACTGAAATATTGAGAAGAACGAGGATCAGACACACTCTGTCCACATGTGAGTGAGAGGACGACTCAGACTGACTGAAAAAGTGACAGAGCAAAAGAAAAAAGGAGGGATGAGGAGCATGAGGATGTGAGTGTGGTTTCCTCTTGGGTTTTCTAGCTCTCCAGAGAAAACGAGCTGCAGAACAAAAAAAGAAAAACATTCTTCTACACAGCCTCGGTTTATTTCATTTCATATTTCCATCTCATTCTGGTGATGTTTTTTATTTTAGAAAAAAATCCTCTTACATTACGGTGACATTTCAAACTCCTGAATCCTCAAGAATAATAAGAAAATGTTCCTGATGTTTTAGTTTCCAACTCAGGTTTTCAAAACTTCAAATCATCTGGAATCTTGTAGTGAAACCTCAGAGTTTGTGCTCTTGTTTCTCATTCATTTTCCAAATGTACTCATTCAAATGTACTCAGTTATTCTGAGATGCGTTTTGCATATTTCTTTTGTGAATGATTTTACACCGACTGGCTAAGGAATGTCTGCAAGTGATGTTCAGAAGATAAAACTGTGGTCACTTTTTTCTCACCATAGTAATACAAAACTGGCCATAAATGTTTTTTCTTCCTTACATACAGTAAACACAATATAATTAATTATGAAAGTTTCATAAGTACAATAAATTAACTACCATTTATGCATTTATATACCAGTGACAATGAGTATTTTCATCCACAAAGAATCCTTTACACTGAAACTGTATTATTCTGTTTATAAAAAATGTTTTTGATTAAATAACATAAAATGTGGTCAAAATATCTGTTAATTTCCATCACAGCCTGGAGAGAAAGCGAGAGAGAGAGAGATAAAACACAAAGTATTTCTCCCTCTTGACTTCTTCTGTTTTTGCATATTTATCACACTTAATTGTTTCAGATCAAGACAAAGACAGCCTGAATAAAAACAAAATACTTTAATTTATTGAAGGACAAAAGATATACAACACCAACTGGCCCTGTGTTAAAAAGCAATTGCCCCTTTAGTCATTCAATAAAACAATTAACCAAATTTGGATAAATTAATCCAGACACACCAAGGCTTCATTACTGACATCTCCGTTCAATCTAAACAACACTTAAATAAAACCTTTCCAGTATGTGATGGAGACCAAAAGGCCTTAACAAGCAGCACACTTTGCTGCAATCAAGCGAAATTCCAGAAGAAATGAGAAACTTTTTTGGTTTGTTTCATTAAATATTTCCATTTGAAAAAAAAAAATAAAATGAAAATCTTCCCAGAAATGGCCAGCCAACCAAATGATGGCTTATCCAGAAAGTCATAAAAAACTCACAAAAACATCTAAGGAACTCTAGGCTTCACTCTGCTCAGATAAGCTTTAATGATTCCACCTTTAGAAAGAGACTGGGGGGCAAAAATGGTATCCATGGGATAGCTGCAAGGCGAAAAACACTGCTAACCAAAAGGCGAACACAAAATCAGGTCTCACGTTTTTCAAAAAACACCTTGAAGGCCCCCCAATCCTTTTGGAATAACGTCCTGTGGACTGATGAGTCCAAAGTGAAAGTTTTTTAGAAGAGAGGGTGCTGTTACTTCTGGCATAAAGCTAGCACAGCATGCCACAACAAGATCATCATACCAGTAGTGAAGCATGGTGGTGGAAATGTGATGGTGTGGGGATGCTCTTCTGCTTCAAGGCCTTTGCAGCATGATTAACAGAACCATGATTTCTAACATTTTTCCTTCAAAAAATGAAATGATCTTTTAGAAACTGTATGTTGTGTTTCTTCATGTTCTACTGTGTCTCCTTGAGTTTTTATTACATTTCGTATAAAAAATCTGATACACTTTAGAGCCAAATGTGCAAAAAATAGAGGAAATCAAGAGTGCAAATACTTTTTCATTGTACCGCAACTGTAATAAACTAGTAACACTGTATGTTATAAGCCCAGACATTGTTATCTGAATGAACCTTTCTTATTAAATTCTAAAAAACCTTTGTTTCATGAATCAACCCTTTCAACTGAACGTTACAAAATCCAACTCATCCCAAAGGTATTGGATGGAGCTCCATCACTCCAGAGAACGCAGTTCCACTGTTCCACAGCCCAGTGCTGGGGGGCTTTTTACTTCCCTAGCCCATACTTGGCATTGGACATAGTGACCTCAGGCTTATGTATGCTTTTCTATGGAGATTATACAAGCTGTGTTAGTAATGAGTGACATTAAAGTGTCTGAATTCACTCATTAGTAGGACTGTCTAGACACTTATTTATCATTTATCTGGGTTTCCTGATTTTGCAGTTTAACATTGATATTGTGTCATTTTGACTGTATGTTTATTCAGCAATATAGACAGTTAACAAGAACAGGATGAAGCAGATAAAGACCAAAAGATCTTAGTCTCACCAAACAGTTCATTGCTTTTCTCCCTTCATCTTCTGTCTTGCAGACCATTCCATCCATGGCCACAGCAAATTAAGGAAACCTCTGGGGTGACCAAAGGTCCCAGAATCAGGTTCAGGGCAAGGGGGGATGTGTTTTCGCTTCAGCAATCAACTCTTCCTCTGGCTCAGGCTAATGAGGAGGTGAGGGGGTCTGGCTGAAGGCCACTTTCTACATGTCCCTCAGGAAGACATGGACAGAACACAGTCTGGGAACTGAGTGATGGTGTCTGGAAATAGAAATCAGTGCTCTGTATGTGAAGGTAACAGTTTGATTGTGATTTTTCCAAGGAGATATCTCATTAAAAAATCAACATGCCCTTTTTTCTCACATCTAGATTTCAGTTGCAGAATTTATGAGAGCTGCTGGTTTTCATATTCTTTCCTTTCAGAATCTTTTCATAGGTTTTTTTCCTCAACCCTGCAGTGTAAAGTCAAGAGAGAACACCTTGATCCTGAAACCATGGTTCATGTGATTTTAATTGAACCTCAGACCTACTGCTCCCTTCTCCCAAAACACACCCACCTGTTTCAGAGGCTGCGACAGTGGTAAAGAGAAAATATTCTGTATAAAAAAAAAAGGTGTTTTTGATGTCTTTGAGAGAAAATTCAGAATAAGAACGAAGGACAAGATACAGTCAAATCATCCATGTAATACATGAACCAAAATCCTATTCAAACATCATGGGAAGCACAGATTAATGTGTGTTTCTGCTTATTTTGGGAAACGCCTTAGGTAGAAGAGGAAGCGACTATTCGAAATCAAGGATACATGGAAAGAGACACTCCTACCAAAGCAGAGTCCAGTTACTTTGACTGATGACCCCTTAGCCACTCTTTTAGCTGATAAGCCATCCAATGTCATTTGGAACCAGTAGTAGTTTCTTGATCTCCTTTGCTGGGACTTGATTGTTACCTATGATTTGATATGATAGATTCTGTTAATGTTGTAGCTCGTGGTCAGCCTTACTTCGTCAGCATAATCTCACAGGAATGCATTGTAATGGCATGAGCAATCACATACATTATGGATGCTCTGGAAAGCTCTCCTCCCCTGTGCCTGTCAGTCTGGATGACAAATGTAGCAAGGTCCATCTTTTGCCAGCAACATTTCTTTCTCAAACGTTGTGCATGACTGCCATCAAGTGGCTTAGTTTGCCCATACAGTGCAATGATTATAAAATGGACCATCAATCTAGGGAGCATTTTGCCTAAAAACTGCCAATTCTCTCAATGCATTTGCCTGTCAAGCTTATATCCTGAATGCTAACATCTCACTTTTATGCTAATGTTCGGCTGTAAAAAGCTCGATGTGCATCTGTATCCATTTGTGCTAAGTTTAGCTAAGCTTGTGAAGTGGTTGTGATCAGATATATTGGCAAGCACAATGTTTTAAATATGTTACAAGATGTTCTTGTTATCTCTGGCAACAACAACAACAAAACCTTTGATTTCTTCCAATTATTAAGTGTTATTTGTCTATCTGCATTGATCTGGTTATTAAAAAAAAATGTCTTTATCAGCAAGTGCTGGGATTTTGGAGAGTTAAAAAAAAGACAACAAACTGATGCTGAACCTCCAGAAGTAGCGAAGCAATAAGACCAAACCCAGAATCAGCCGTCATGTCTAAAATAAAGCTCTATTTCTGTCAGAACCAGAAGCTGTTGTTTTATTTATTTATTTATTTTTTTTTGGTTTTCTTTCTTGGCTGTACTGAAAGCAGCATGTGGATCGTATGCAAAGATGGTTTGTGGAGGTTTTCTATATTTTTCTCTTGGTTTTCCAGCTGGGAACCCTTAAAAGGTCTCATGAATACGGAGTGGATGGGCACTCGTCTGCTTGTAAACAGATGTAGCTCTTATTGAGCCTGGGCCAGGGAAGCGCCAAATGACGAGTAACACAACATGTCATTATGCAAAAGACACCTCCTCAGGCTTTGAGCTCGTCCTGCGCTCCCTCTCTCCTCAGCCTCTCTCTCCACTCTCGTGCTTATCTCTGCCTGCTGCTTCAGTCGTTGTTGAGCAAAGACTTTTCCTCTTCTCACTAATCTCCAGCCTCACCCTCTTCTCCGCTCTTAGCATTGCTTCTTGAGAAGCAGCCGCCTTCTGATTTTTCACACTGACGCTGCCTTTGGCGTATACTGAGTTTGAACCTGAATCCAAAGCATGTATGAAGAATATTATGCGCAGTGGGGATGTATGTGTGTTTCTCTTTTGCTTGGCCTATCATTTCAATAGTTATTATCCCCAGTAGCTTCTGATTGGCTGCAGCAGGGCATGCTCCACTACACAAAGGCTGGGAGCACAGTAGAAGGAACTGGCTGCTCCGGTTGTCACACCTGTAGGCCAGGTCTTAATGGCATACTCGTGGTCCTGCAGTCCATACTTGAGGACCGTGAGGCTGTAGGGTGTCCTATTCCTCATTTTACCATTTAAAGTGGTGCTCACTAGCACCCTCTAGGTTCCCGTGCTGCAGCCTTCAATGAGGATAGGCGATATTTTATTGGTGCTACAGAACAGAGGTTTTACCAAAATAAATTGTTTACTCTATATCAGACGATATTTAAGGTTCACGTATTGCTATCGGAAGGCAAAAGTGGTATCAGTGCAAGCTTAATTTTGATAACAGCTGTCTGGCCAACATGGCCGAGAGAAAGATTGTCTTAACATTGTATGAGTCTGTCCCAAAAGCACAATTTTAAACCAGGAGCCCTCAAGGTCACTTGCTTGATAGGTCTGCACATTGTTGATGTCACCAAAGTGAGGGGACCACAGGGGTTGGGACACCATTTGGAACTGGTGTTTAGTTGACACTGACCACACCAAACACTTTGAGTTAGATGGCTCTTGTTTGATGTTAGTTGCAAAGACCAGTGAAGGAACCTCAGTAAAGGTAAATGGCCTGTTTTGTTTCTTCTGGTTTTGATATGGGTAGTTTGGGTAATTGATTTTCTGTCTGGGTAGTTAGCCTGTTTTTACAGCAATTAGCTCATGTTGAAATAGTTTTCTATGTCTTATACTGACATTAAAAGCTGGCTAGTTTAAGTGGACATAATCAAATAAAGAAGTAGATATCAATTCTTGCTTTCTGTGGATTTTTTGTACAACCTGTCGACGGAAGAGGTCATAACAAGATCTAATTTTCAAACAATCACAAGTCAGTTAAAGACTGAATAGACAAAACAGAGATATGAGAGCGTTTAATACACTGGTTCTCCAGATTTAATGTTAGTCAGGGTGTTCTACAGTTCAATGAAAATGTCCTGTAAAGTCCAGTTCAGGATAGTTTTAGTCAACTTAAACAAATGATTTGACTGAATTGTTTTGCTGCCATCTGGTGGTTTTTAAAATTAAGAGCAACTAAACTATTTACATTTCTCTGCTGTAGAAAAAGCAGCTTAATGACAACAGCAAGTTTAAAATATAAAGCATATAAATATAAAGAAGACACAGTAAAAAGTGTTTCTGAACATCTTTCAAGCAGTTGCTAATATTTACAAATACAAATACATAAGCAGGACTACATAATGTAAATGGTTCTTCTTTTACCCCATTAAAATATGAAGTATAAAATATTATATTAAAGTGAATCAAAACAAAAGTAAAACAAGTTATAATTGTATTCTCTAAGAAGAACAGCATGTTGAAAAACAAAAGTTGTAAACTTGAAAGTGCTTTTACTGAAACAATTATCTCAAAGGTTCCAGGTGTTCTGGATTATAGTGTGTACTGAGAACCACACACAGCTTCTATGAACATTGCAATCCATTATTTATTGATGTGTACACTACAGAACACACTGTAAGAGCTTATGTCTCTTGGGGTTGGAGCACCAGAGAGAACAAATGCTCCTACACTAGCAGCTGTTTCTTCTCCTTTTCCTTTTCGCTGCTGGAAGGAAGCTTAAGTCCTTTTTGTTGTTGGGACAATAACAGCCACAAACAGTGCTAGAGCTGCATTAGAGCTTAGATTGCAAACAAACAGCTATAAAGTGCTGGTGAAGTTGATTCTGCTACTGAAAACTAGTGTTTTTTGTTGGTAAACATGTTTAATATGAAAGTCATAACTAGGAACTGACATGATGTATATCACTAGCGTAAGCACAAAGAATAAGATGGAATAGACATTGTTATCAGATTATATCCAGATATGATCCCGATGCTTAACATTTTGGGCTATAGTTAGACAAAAATAAAGAAACAAAGATCATAATATTGCTAAAGTAACACATCCATTCTTCAAATAATGCTTTTGAACTACATCTCAAACATTTTTAGTGTGGATAAACTGTCCATACTGTGCTGTTCTCACAGCATGCAGTGCTGAAATGTAGGACTAACTATTTAACACTAAAACTATATTTCTACACAGAGAACATATTGAACATATAAACCTATTTTTGGCCAAACAAACATTTGTTTGGCTGCACTAAACAGTCCTGGTTCCAGCATTCATATCCTAAATTATTTAAGGCAGTGAAAGTAGTGAAGAATACAGTACAAATTAAAACTCAAGCAGAAGGAAATGCAGGTAAAGTCTGTTAAGAGTGGCAGTAAAGCAGTGAGAATCTCAACATGAAATTCTGTGGAACACTGTAAAAAATGCACAGCTTCTCATGTTTTATTGCCTTAATTTTCCAGCACTGCTGTCAACTGGAGAGATTAAACCATTCCACTGAGGAGAACACGTGCTGGAAGATTGTATACGTACTGTAAGCGCTTGAGGTTTTTTAACCAAGCAAAGCAAAACATGAAGTGGACCACCCTTGCAAAAAGAAGCATATTTAAGTTTATTAATAGTATACTTGAAGTACATAGAGAACACTAAAAATACTTTTTTTCATGTATATTATGGGAATATAAATAAAATATATTTTTCTGTATTTTTTTTATTCTAAGTACAACTTTCAAATTCTACATTATGCTGTAAGACAATACAGTTACAACAATAATTGTATTTCTTAACATTCTGAAACAAACTTAAATACAGGTATGTAATTTTCACCAAATTAAGTTTATTATTTAGAAGTATGTTTTAAAGCAGTGACTTTTAAAACACGTTTCGGTACAATTTTGTTTCACTTCAGTAGCACTACAGCTCACTCAGTTGGTTTCATGTGTAGTACAATTTGCTTTTTAAACATTGGTGAACTTCATTGAAAAATAAGTTTCTCCAACTTAAAACAGAAAAGCAATGGCAGACATAAAATATGTATTTTAACATTACTTAAATATATTTCAAGTATAAAGGTTCTGCTTAGTTATTCCTGAGTTCAGTTTGTTTTTGGGACTGTTTAGAGCAGGCATGTCAAACAGGGGACCTTCTGGGCAAAGTTCTGTGGAGTTCTTTTTTTTTTTATGGGGAACTGTTCAGAGGGTCTGAGTTAGGTTTGGTTTGGTTTGTTTTTGGGACCATTTAGAGGTCTGAGTTTGATTTGTTTTTGGGACTGTTTAGAGGATCTAAGTTTGGTTTATTTTTAGGACTATTTAGAAGTCTGACATCAATCTGTTTTTGGGACCATTTAGAGGGTCTGAGCTTGGTTCATTTTTTGGGAAAGTTGAGTTTAAAGGGTTTGAGTTCAGTTCGTTTTGAGGCTATTTAGAGGATCTGTGTTTAATTTGTTTGTAGGACCATTTAGAGGGTCTGAGTTCAGTTTGTGTTTGGGACTGTTTAGAGATTCTGAGTTTGGTTCATTTTTGGTAGAGTCTAGAGGTTCTGAGTTTGGTTGTTTTTGGGAAAATTTAGAGATTCTGAGTTTGGTTTGTTTTTGTGACCATTTAGGGGCCCAAGTTTGATTTGTTTTTGGGGCTGTTTAGAGGGTCTGAGCATGGTTCATTTTTGGGAGAGTTTAGAGAATTTAAGTTTGAATTGTTTTGGTAAAGTTTAGACGGTCTGAGTTTGGTTTGTTTTTGTGACCATTTAGATGGTCTGAGTTTGGTTTGTTTTTGTGACCATTTAGATGGTCTGAGTTTGGTTTGTTTTTTGTGAAAGATTAGAGGGTCTGAGTTTGGTTTGTTTTGGGCAAAATTTAGAGGGTCTGAAAGGTAAAAAGGATTTATGGTGCTGTCTTGCTGCCATCTTGACAAAGCTCTCCAGAATGCTTTTGCTTCAAGTGTGAATGCGTAGCTGTTGTACTGCTGTGATCAACCATTTCCAGTTTGCAGCGCTTACAGAGCACCACATTGTTGCGTTTCTGTCTTAAATACTCCCACACTAGCTTATCGTGGATGAGTTTTTTTGTACGCAGATTGTTCTCCAAGTGATCTGTAATCAATGATGTCAATTATGTCGATGAGTCGCCCCAGTCCTATTTAGATCTTGGCAAAAATAGACTTGCTGTATGAAATTTCCATCAACGTGTACTGACAGCTGAACAGAGAGACATTGGAGACATTGACAGAGAGAGATGAGATTGGACCATTGAAGAACAAAAAAGGTTACACTGTTTGAACATCAGAGAGAAAAATATTTCTGAATGAAATAAAACTATACCCAATAACAGGGAGTGAAAAAAAGACCTCATCAGAAGAAACTGAAGAAAAATTGGATGCACTAGCTAGCCAAGTCAGGTACAGGTGCACAACTCATTCTCAATCAGCTGACAGCTCAGCTGATCATCTGCTACGCATATGATTGGCTAAATTTCTCCGGACACTTATTTAAGCTACTTCAGGTCATTTTGGGTGTCGTTCTGCTGCTCTCCCTGCCTTAGGTTTTCCGTGTGTGCACATAGAAGGGCAAGGAAGTCCAAGAATAGAGCAATACCACCAAATACAACTAACTGCAAACTAAGAGCAAGAAGAAGAAACCTTGAGAGGAACCAAGATTCAGAAGGCTTTGACTTAAAGACTGAGACTGTGTCTGAGTTCCAAACACTGACTGGAAGGTTATTCTAAAGCTGGGGGGCTTTGTATGAAAAGGCTCTACACCCTCTACACCTTAATTCTAGGTAATAATAGTGAGCCAGCACCTTGTGATCTAAATAGGCGTAACGTATCATAATAAAGTTCACTCAAGTGCTGAGTGATGATGCCATTTAGAACTTTATATGCCAGTAAAAAATGTTGTGCTTAATGCGGAATTTAACTGGCAACCAATGCCGGGCTGATAAAGCTGGGCTGATGTGGTCAAACTTTCTAGTTCTTGTAAGAACTCTAGCTGCAGCATTCTGGACTAACTGAAGCTTGTTAAGGCTTTCCTGGAACATCCAGACAGCAGGGCATTGCAGTAATCCAGCCTTGAGGTAATACAGGTGTGAACTAGCTTTTCTGCATCTTGTAGAGACAGTGCATTTCTCAGTTTAGCAAGATTGTGAAGATGATAGAAAACTATTCTAGTAATATTGGTTAAATGTGCATCAAAGGACAGATCAGGATTGATAGTGACAAAGTTTTTTACAGATGTACCTGATGCAACTGAAAAGCTATTAACTTTAGGTATTAAATTACACAGTTTCTATCAGTTTTTGGACCAAGAAAAATAATCTTTGTTGTGTCTGAGTTGAGTATGAGGAAGTTACTCACCATCCAGCCTTTTATGTATTTTATACAGTCCTCAATCTTAAGTTGAATTTCATTCATTCAACTTTGATTCATCTGGTTTGTCTTATATACAATTGTGTGCCATCAGTCTATCAGTGAAAATAGATGCTGTGTTTATTAATAATGGTACCTAGCGGGTAGGATATATAATGCGAATGATAGAGGCCCTAAAACAGAGCCTTGTGGAACACCACGCTTTACTTTTAGCCTATGGAACAGAACCAGCAAAGATACATTTGCTTGGTCGGGGAATAAGAAGACATTTTTTTTTAGGATTTTCACTAATGCTTTCTGCACTGTAATGAGGCCTAAATCCAGACTGAAATTTTTCATGTGTGTGATTCTTATGCAAATACCATCCAGAGGGGCACCATTGTAGCATGTTTCCTGTGGTGATTTTTATCCAATTGGAGTGTAGCATGTTTGGCATCCAGTGATGCAAGCTTGTCTTCACTGTTTTATGAGAATGGCCTTATGTCATTGTTTTACCACTCCGAATCCTTCAGTGATGTTTAGATTTAACAGGTTTGGCAGTAATCATGCCTCATTATAGCTAGTGAAATTTAATCCAATAGTAAATTGAATTTGGTTAACTGGTTGATTTAGTAGCTAATGGGGCAATTACTTTTTCACATAGGGCCAAGTAGGACTGAACAGCATTTTTCCTTCAGCAAATGAAATCATCATTTAAAAACAGCATTTTGTATTTATGTAGGTTATATCTGTCTTATATTAAAAGCAATTTGATGACAAATATTCACGTTTGACAAAAGGGGCAGAGGAAAGGGGGGCACATACTTTTTCACAGCACTGTATGTGTTGAGCAGGTTTCCCCTGAGGCGTAAAGAGCAGCTCAATAAATTTGAATAACTGTTAATTTATTAAGCTGCAAATTTACAGAAGCTTACAGAACTGGAATCACACATTTAATTGGGCAAAAACATTGATGCAAATTACTCTATCAGCAACTTTCAAGACATAATATTAAATAGAACCTTTCTGGCAGTATGAAACAGTCTAAAAGGTCTCAAAAAGCAGCACATGATGCCACATTCTAAAGAAATTCAAATACAGATGTGAAACAAAGTTACTAAAATCTACAACCACAGTGAAAGCCATTATCCACAAATGGAGAAAACTTGGAACAGTGGTGAGTCTTCCCAGGACTTGCCAACCTACCAAAATTTCACCAATAGCGCGCTGACAACTCATCCAGGAGGTCACAAAAGATTCCAGACAAATATTTAAGGAACTGCAAGCCTCACTTGCCTCAGTTGAGGTCAATGTACACGATTCCACAATAAAAAGATACTGAGCAAAAATGGCATCAATAGGAGAGTTGCAAGGCACAAATTACTGCTGACCAAAAAGAACACAGATGAGTTGCCAAAACAACATCCAGATGACCCCCGAGACTTTTGGGATACTATTCTCTGGACTGGTTAGTCAAAGGTGGAACTTTTTGGAAGACATGCTTCCTGTTAAATCTGGCGTAAAGTTAACACCACATTCCAACAAAAGAACATTATATCAACAATCAAACATGCAAAAGTGGTGATAGTGTCTGGGGCTGCTTTGCTTCTGCAGAACCTGGACGACTTGTCATAATTGATAGAACTGTGAAATCTGCTCTCTATTAGAAAATCCTGAAGAACAATGCCTTCCTGTCAGTTTGTGACCTAAAGCTCAAGCGTAGTTGGGTTAGAGTCAAAGTCCTGATTTGAATCCCAAAAATTGTGAGCCAAAATTCCTCCACAGTGATATAAAAGACTCATTATAAGTTAATGTACAACCTGTTATTAGGTTTAGGGGACAATTATCTTTTCACATGGGTGATATAGGTTTTGAATAAATCTTTATCTTCAGTAAATGAAATGATCATTTAAAAGCTGAATTTTTTGTTTACTTGTGTTATCTTCTTATATTAAAATTAGTTGGATATTCTGAAACATTTAAATGTGACAAATTACCAAATTTGTCAGAAGAAATTTGGTGAGGGGCAAACACTTTTTCACAGCATTGGCTAAATTTGTCAGGGCCCTTATTTATGCTGCCTCCTCAGTAAACCTCTTCATACCCTCCTGCTGGACAGAGGATTGTCTGGTGTGATTCAGAAATATATAATATATAGTTTTTTAATTATTTTAAATAATCATGTGCGATTGTTATATGAAACAATTGAATGTGAGTTTGTGTCACAGAATCGTGAAACAAGTTTTTTAGTGAAAGAGAATGGCACAAATTGCAAATTGGTAATCTACCTAATATAGCTCGTTTTACCAGTAGATTAATCAATTTTAAAATATCCTATAAATATTTATATTTGAGGCATAAAAGACATATTCATGATCAATTTAAGAATGTATCACAAATTCAAGAATAGAAATAGTAAATTATCTCAAAATTAATTTTATAATCTCAAAATGAATCTCATTTTTCCAGATCTAAGATTTTAAATCTTGGCAATCACAGAACTATTTTTTGTCACCATCAAATCTCATTTTAGGAATTAAATATATGGTCATTGTTAAGTTTCTTTTAGAAGAAACAATATCAATCTAAATTGTGTCCATTTTAAATAGGACCACTGTGATTATTCCTTTTTTTCTTTTTTTTTTTTTTTAAAGGCGACTGTTTTTTTCTGATTCGTTTGAGCAGTTTATTTGCAGTCTTCCACAGTTTTGCATTTAAAATGCCTTTGTATATTTTGTACAGTTCATTTTTATAAGCTTACCAACATTATTGTAAAAAAAAATAAGCTCCAGACTTCGACATTAACAGCACCTTCATTTAACCCTTTTTTTCTTACCTGGAATTAAAGTGCCCAAAATATTTTTGAAAATAAGCAGAAAGAAAAATGATTGTTTGATTACATTTAAAGTGAAGTTGGAAGATTTACTTTTACATAAAAAGAAACATTGAAAATGCTGCCCTACATTTTTATGTCACTGCTGAAACACAGAGTTTTAGTCTGTAGGCAGAGCCTTGTTTTAGCCATGCCCCTGCATTTTAGAACAGGAAGCAAGACTGCCTCCATGTCCTTCATGGCCACATGGTGAGCAGTTAGATCCCATTGTTGTAAAGTAAATGTGTCACAAATTCTCAAAATCAGTGTGGAACATGAAGAATTGTCATATTTTCTGCAGGTAAGTACTTTTATGCATTTTAATGAAAAATATGATGATTATATGTGTGTACAGCTGATCAAATCTGTGTTTGCTAGTCATGTACTGGGTAGCGTTTTTGAGTTCTGCTCAAAATGAGCTAAAATTGGGTATATTTAGGGTAAAATAAATTTAATTAGGGTAAAAGTTAGGGCATTCGGTAAAGTCTGGGTAGCGTTAGGGTTGTTGTGGTAGTGACAACGTTGAATGTTAAATCATTTATTTTAATAAAACAAACCGAATGAAGGTATGGAGTCATTCAAAGTGAAAGAAAAAAAAGTCTTAAATCCAAGATCAGTTAAAAGTCCCAAATGTGTTTTTGATTCTTACCTTGAAACTGTTCAGCGGAATGATCTGCATAAGGCTGGTTTGTTTTGTTTGTAAATAAAGGTGTGAAATTAAATGGTGCATATTTGTTTTATTAATTACATATGGAAATCAGGTCTGAAAGTGATCTTCCAGTGGAGATTTTATGAGGTGGCCCTCAGGCTCCTAGACTTAAGAAGAAAATGTCATTCAGAATGAAGGACAAGCCCCTGCTACCCAGCAGACAGCCGAAAGATTGAATCTCATCTTGTGCTTCATTTCTGTGTGTCTCGAAGGATTCTGAATAATGCGTCTCAATCAGTCTGCTTTGCCTCGAATCCCAGTGCTGCCACTCCTTATCACCTGCTTTCCACTCCCATTAAATACAACTCGCCTCAGCAGCGGCACCCAGACACCGCCACCATTCACTCATAATTGCTTTTAAACAGTTGGTGGAGGGTTTGTTTCAGCTGACTGATGGGATATCTTCTAAGTTAGAAAAAATGGGTTTTTTGATCATCCTGAGTGAAGATGCGGTACATTAACATGGTTTTCACTGACAGATCTAGCCACGGCATGAATGATTACTGGAGACGTCTGGTGTGATTTGAAACAGTTTTCACATGAGATCTGGGAATTTGCTTTTATTTCCCAGGTTGGTTATCTGCACAGTTTTCCAATCAGGCATTTCAAGCTGTAAACAAACCTACAAAAACAGAATTTAGCTGGAGAGGCGCTTCTCATTTAACTTTAGTTCTGTCCTTGCTTCATCAACAACTTCAGCTTGAAGAACAGCACTTCTGTAAATGTTATCTCTATAATTACGTTGCACGATTGTGTACATAAAGTTTATGTATTTCACAACCAAATTAACTTTTTTTTAATCCTGGAGGGTTCCCAAAACTAAAAAATAAGAACATGTGATGTTGTCCTTAAACGTGCATATATAGCAAATATTAATTCTGGAAAAAAATCTAAATGTTGTGTTAGTTTAGTTTGTTTTATCCACCAATTGATAAGTTTAATTAAAGCTGTTGCATAATGACAGTTAGTGGAAAGAGTACAACAGTGTCCATTTTTGATTGGGCAGAATAGTGAAAGCATCTGGGAGTATCAATCTGCATGGGACCTTCATTTTTCCGTAGAATCATGAAAATATCATGCGTCCATAATCCAGTGCTGCAATGTTAGATGGTGCTATTCCACAGGGTCGGTCTAATGGACGCTCCAGTGGTCACTTTGGCAATCTATTACCAATCCCAGATGCGTCATCTGTTCAAACTCAACAGAGAGGAACCCCAAGCCCATCCCAGCTGCCACCCTGCACACTGGGCCCAAAAGAGCTCTAGTCAGTTTTTGATAGCCATGTAAACCCTAAAGGTCATAAGCTACCGTATTTAGCATGTGTGGTTGGCCCCAAATACCTAGCCAACATTTCCACATGGGCCCCACATGGGTTAAAACTGGGCTGCTAATTGGGCCCCCTTTTGGGCAGCAAAAGGAAGGAAGTCCTCAAGTGCCCATTCAAACCTATCATTATTTCACCAGTGACAGACAGTGATGATGACTGACAGCTGGTTTCGGAAGCAGGAATTCAGTGCCTTGTCCTCAACCCCTTTTTTTTTATTTATTTATTTTTTTTTGAACACCCTGATAGGAATACAAGAAAACATAATAATCAGGTTAGGCTGTCTTTTTGTGATGAAACTTTCATGCAACTTCACAATTAAAACTTAATTAAACTAAATTTCATTTGCATTGCATAATATAAGGCCTGCTGTTGAAACTTGATAGGTAGGTGCAATCAGGGGTGCTGATTTAGGTTAAACATGGAGGGGTTACATAATCGAATGAAAGACAATTTTCAATTTTGAGGAAGGAACAAGGACATACAGCAAACGTTTGGGTCCCACTGCTCACGTTACATGTTTTGTTGATTTGTAAAAGCAGGAATCCTAGGATATTACAATTATTCAAAAATTATTTCATTTTTGGCATTATACACCTTTGTGAGTTATATAGTGACAAAAAATTGTCACTGATGCCGCAGCAGCTGGAAT
Organism: Colossoma macropomum; assembly: GCF_904425465.1. Taxonomy (NCBI): domain Eukaryota; kingdom Metazoa; phylum Chordata; class Actinopteri; order Characiformes; family Serrasalmidae; genus Colossoma; species Colossoma macropomum. The sequence continues at coordinate 38,577,427 of NW_023494788.1, forward strand.
CTAAACTCCAACATCTGAGTAATTCAAAATATTTCAGCCAAGTTTAACTCCTTAAAATCCCAGGTTTATTACATGCTAAGACTAATTACTCAGTAACTACAGGGACTTCAATGAAAACTGGTTGAGCTATTCTTAGGTTGTAGAAGCGTGTGATAAAATGGTGGGCTCTGTCAATTTAAGGGATTAATTAGTTTCTGCAATTTACCAATAAAATGCTTATAAACTACCTTAAAAATCAGGAGTAACAAAGTATATAATATGCTCACTTTGCACTACTGTCATTTCTGCAAGTCATGTAGCAGGAAAATGGGGAAAGTGATTAAATTAGCCTTTTGTTGTATGCTGAATTATTTCAAATGATGAGTTAATTGAAATGATAATTCAGTGATGAATACAATTCAAATTTAAAATACAATAAAAACACAAAATCCTTATGCCATTGTTTTTTACCAGCTGTAAAAGACCAACATTTCAGTCTATGGATTTGTGAGGAACCAGTGCATCGAATATGTGCAAACACAGTTTCACTGCTGTTTTCAGGATTGTTCAGCTTGTTCACTACCATGGCTTCTCTCAAGCTTTGCACTAGGATTTGGGGGGTTTTTCCCCTCCAACTTCAGTTTTGAGGAAGGCCAATGGACCACAACATAGTTGGCACCCATGGCTGCTATAGTTGCAAACAAATCTCAGCCTTGTGAAACATGTTTCACGACACAATCAGTCAAAACCTAAATGACATACCATCAAACGACATCATTTCAGCTGAGTGATTTCAATAGACATCATGAAAAAGCCAAGAGTATCTTCAAATCCTGTCTATGCGTACGTGATTAGCAGTTTGTCATTTTGTCAGTCACCTGAGCCCTGATGACAAACAAGAACTTTGGAAAGCAAAACAAATAACACTTATTTGCACTTAGTCAGGTTTCCATCCTGCTGTTAAATTGTGAGTAACTGAAATGTTGCCAAACACAATGAAAGGTAGGTTAAGTTTCTCTCACCTCTGTGCAAGAGCAAAAGCCTCTGTATGTTACATTCGACAAACACCTCTGAGAAATATGCAGAAATCTTTAACATTTAGCAGCTTCTTTTTGGTGTTTTGTTTAATTTTGTGGCAATATTTTAGATCGTTAGAGCGCAAAATGCAATGGCAAATATAATTGCTGAAAGGAATGCCCATTGATTAGCTGCAGTCTTATACTGCCATGATAATACATGTTTTAATTTGGATGGAAGTCCAGCTACAGCTGATTGAATAGCTGCTTTGGTGGAATGCAGTTAACACAATTTACACTGAGTGTTTTCCAGAGGGAAAATAGCATTTGGCAAATCACTGAGGTCATGTTAAAAAGCATGTTGAAATGGAGCGTTTGTATGAAGAGTATAATGATATTTGCATCTCTGATATTTTCCTTTTTAAAAGTCTTATAAGCTTGAAACTGATCATATATCAGTGTCTTCTCTCTGACACACTTGATTCACATTTGTAGATTCAGTTTTGTGCCTGATGTCCACTTTGTTTTCCTCTGAGTGTGCAAACTCCAAGCCCATCCTGATGGGTACACACCTGGTCAACACAGCAGTGATGTTGGAAGCAGTGCCTTGTACCAGTGCAAGGTCCACAGCAAAGCCTGTCATCCAGTGGCTGAAGGGGTTTGGAGAGCCACTAGAACTCCACACCGGAGGTCAGGGGTCTGCACTTCATTGTATGGCCCTCTTAGCTACTAAATCAACCAGTAAATCAAATTTTAATTGACTGTTGGTTTCAATTTCACTAACCAGACCCAGGCTGGTCCTGTTGAATCTAAACATTACTTAAATAGAACCTGTCTGGCAGTATGAAGCAGGCTAGAAGATCTCAAAATTAGCACATGTTGCCATGTTCTAAAGAGATTCAAATATAGATGTGAAACAAAGTCACTGAAATCAGTCTGGAAAAGGTTACAAAGCTATTGCTGAGGCTCTGGGTCTCCAGCGAGCTACAAGTAGAGCCATTATTAACAAATGGAGAAAACTTGAAACAGTGGTGAACCTTCTCAGGCATGGCCGGCCTACCAAAATTTCACCAAAAGTGCCTCAATGACTCATCCAGGAGATCACAAAAGAACCCAGATGAACATCTAAAGAACTGCAGGCCTTACTTGCCTCAGTTAACATCCATGTACAGGATTCCACAATAAGAAAGATACTGGGCACTAATGGCACTAGTCGCAAAGTGCAACCACTGCTGACCAAAAAGAACACAAAGGCTCATCTCATATTTGCCAAATAACATCTAGATGACCCTCAAGACTTTTGGGACAATATTCTGTGGGCTGATGAGTCAAAGGCAGAACTTTTAGGAAGAAATGGGTCCTGTTACATCTGGCGGAAAGCTAACATTGCATTCCACCAGAAGAACATCATACCAATAGTCAAACATAGTGGTTGATGGTCTAGGGCTGCTTTGCTTCTGCAGGACCTTGATGACTTGTCATAATAGATGACCCATGAATTCTGCTCTCTGTCAGAAAATCCTGAAGAAGAATGTCCGTCTGTCAGTATCATGTATCTTCAAATTAGTGATTTTAGAGGACACATGAAAAAAGCTTCTTAACTTTTAATGTAAGTTAATAAAAGATTTTATTTCAAGTGATTTTGGATCATTTCTATCTATCCATCCATTCATCATGATTTTTTCACACAGTGTAAAGGACAGCTGTCATATCCAAAATATATAGGAAAATAAAATCAATGAAAATGGAGATGCATGTTTTTCTATGTGCATTGATGATGAGTTAGTCTTAGGCACAGCAAATTAAAAAAAAAATATATATTTCTAAAAGATAAAGACAGGGCAGCTCTGCACAGCTCTGTGAAAAAAAAAAAAAATATATATATATATGAGAAGGCCCCTAAGTGTGCTAATTTTAATTCATTCAAGCTACGAACCCCATCATCAGCCTCCTACTGAGGGGGGCATTGATAAAAGATGAATTTTGATTAATTTTCCACATTCAGTCAGCCACAATGATTGGATGGCAGATGGAAGCTTTTAGCCTTAATGTAGTCTGTAATTTTCAAAAGAAACTTTTGCAAAGATTTTCAAGACAACATTTTCAAACACTAAAGTATTGGAAAAAACAAACAAGTTTTGGAAGAGGGCCGCACCTGAAATCCTTTTTCCAGCCTAACATCCTATACATTTCCACCTGTACCTTCTGTTTCCAGTTCCTCTATCCGATCTCTCAGTTCTACCTCTGTTATTCACAAGGGGGTCTTCCTAGAACTCCAGCCCAAATTCTAAGACTGCCCTCTCTTCCTACATTCATACAGCCTCTTCTCGTACTACACCAGGATTTGCAGGGTGTTGTAGCTTTGTTTCATGCTGAAGAGCATCACACAGTCCTCATCCTCACACCCACCAGACACATTATAGAAATGACATACAAATAATCAAATAGGAAGTCTATTCCCTCACTGGGAACATCACCACACACCACAAATCTTTAGCCTAGTGCTGAAAAAATACTAATTTTAGTGGTCAGGTAAGATCCTCCCTCAATAACAGCAAAAAGAACTTCATAATCAACATTAGCCTGTTTTCTGTGGCCTGTAGATGGAGCCAAACAGCAAAGCTTGTATTCACTCATCAAAATTATTTTATCTGATTTTGATAAGATATATGTTATGTAGGTCGTGCGACCCCCCCCTGCAGATCCTCAGTTGGAAAAGCCAGGGTCTCCTGCCCATCTGAGCTGGGGTCTCCCCTGGCCTTTGATCATCCATATCCCAGAAGCTGCTGATCTCGTGATCTCATGGCCACTATTGTGTTGTGGTTGTGCCACAGTTGGCTGAGGCAGAGCTCCCTCCTGCCCTGTTCTGTACCCCATTGAGACCATCACACCCAGACAAGGACCCCAGCTCTCTGAGCAATGGAAGCCCTGACTTTCCCGTATAGAGATTCTTAGGGGGATTGGTGTTCCCGATCCCTATCCCGAGGTATTGGTGCATCCCCCCAAAGATTTATTACAAAGTGTATATGGACATGCACACAAACACACACACACACACACACACACACGCACACAAACACACACACACACACACACAATCGCTATGGGTGCTGACCTGCTAACCTTTCTCGCTAAGCCTCCTGTCGTGCCTCATGTGGGCCTCCTGTTGAAGACCACAAACAAAGTGTAGGTCAGAAAGCTGAGTGTGAACTATATTTACCACAAGCAGATGATGCACCTGTTCTGATAAAACACATTCACTTAAGAAAAAAAGAAAACTCTCAACTCATACATTAAATCAATTTATTTAATATTTCTCATTTTAAGACTATTGTAAGTTTATTGTAAGATTATGTGACTTATTATTAGAAATGTATGTACTTGTTTTAAGTGATTATAGTAAATCAAGTTATCTCAGTGTATTGGCAGATGATTTTGCTGGTTTTAGCCATATTTCTCAGAACAAGCTAAATTACCTGCCAATATAATTTGACTTCTTAAAATCACTTAAAACTAATGAAAAAGTCTAGAAAGAATATAAATAATCTTATAACAATACATAAGATATATTGACAAGTTATAGGACAATTTCACTTGCTAAAGTATTATTTTTTACCTTAATGAACATATATATGGTGTTTCTCCAGAATGCCCTGTCTTTAGGCTTCTTAATGACATTGTTCATCTTTCTTGTTGCTGGTTGTCCTTTTCCTCTTTATCTGATCCAATCATACTCCACTGAATTAGTTCTTCTCATAATATGTCCAACATAAGAGATTCAGTTTGCTTATCTGGGTTTTCTTTGTCGCTCATCGCCAAAAAAGGTGTTCACAAGAGGCCTCAGTATTTTCATTGTCCTGCCTTTTTGTTGTCCAGTTGTCACATCTATTCAGGACCACAGAAACAACCACAGCCTCATCTGATCTTTCTTCTTACAGGCCCTCTCTAAAAGATCTTATCAAGCTCTTTCATCCTTGTTCTACTGAGTGTTGCATTTTTTTTGTGTGTGTGTCCTTTGCTGTTAATAATATTAATAATTGAAGTCAGTAAAAGCTCTCCACCACTTCTACATCATAGTCATCAATGGTTAAGCAGGTTAGCAGTATGTCCTATTCTTTCCCAACAATATAGCCCCCCAAAATATCTTTTTTGCAAAGATCTACATTTCCATATGTAGATGTACAATTAACATTATTATTATGTGCTTTTCAAGGATATCACATTTTGAGTTGTGCTTTGTGTATTTTTTCCATTTCTTTGATTTCTTTATTTAAGAAAGAAGTATGGTGCAAACTGCTGAGACTGGCATCTACCCAGAAACATTTGCTTTGGCTTAGGTTGACCAAATTTTGCTGATAGTAGAGTGAGTTTTATGAAGTATGAATGAAGAATGTGCTCCTTTGTACAGTGCTGGTTCCTACTACTTTGGGTAGAGACTGTTAGAAACATCTGGAATTTTAAGTGAAAGAATTTCTGAAGCTTGAATTCACATTTTTGAGTGTATTTCCATATTTAGCCAAAAGGTGGCAGCAACACTCCACAATAACACTCAGCTTAGCTCAATTTGAATAGTTTGCTATACAACGTCTGGGGGCCTGCAGGGATTCAGTTGGTGTGCAGTTGCTTGTACTTACATTTTGCAAACATTTAAGTGCTTGTTGATAAAAGAAGACTTGCTAGACTGGAATGAATACAGCACACACAAACTAGAATAGTGCATTTCCTGAAGAAATGCAATTGTTGAGATGTTTCTAGGCAGCTATGGCATGAGGGATGTGAACTGTATAATTGTTAGGGTGGTTTCCACATGGTTGCTAGTTGTTGTAAAAAATGAATGGGAGTCTATGGGAGAAATGAGAGATAAAAAAACAAGACATAGGGGTCAGTATGGCTCTGGATGAGAGCATGCAGACCTGCCCTGAGTGAGTACATGCAGTTTGGTGGCTGTCAATCAAAGTAAAGGTTAAGTCTTGGTTAGGGCCAAAAATGAATGGGACTCTATAAGAGGAACAAAGGATTAAAATATGACACATAGAGTGCAGGTCAGTATGACTGTGCAGTAGAGTTTGAGGACCTGCCCTGAGTGAGTACATGCAGTTTGGTGGTTGTCGAGCAAAGAAACAGCTCAGTGTGACAGAACAACATTGAATTTGTGCTCAGGGGTCTGCCCTGAGATAGTATATGCAAAACAGAGTATTTCAGTTGAGTTGAAGTACAATAGACAGATGTGCAATTTTTTATCCCATTCGTTCCTAAAGGGAAAAAAAAATCGGAATTTAATGAAGATTCTACAAAAACCGTAAGTCAGATCAAAGCACACACAGAAGCACAGCATTCCCGATCAGACCAAAAAATTTGAAGCTGGACCGGTGTCGATATCTTGAAAACTGCTGGATGGGTTAGCGGGACAAAAAAATCAGACAGAAAAATAAGAAAAAAAGAGAAGACATACTTGAGTACATTTAAAAATAAGTACTTTTATATTGTCACTCAAGAATATTTTTGGCTTCATATTTCTTTTTAAATTGAGTGAGATTCGGACACAGTCACAGTGTCCCTACATAAGTTACTGTTTCTATTTTATTTGCTTGGCTTACTAGATTAATAGATTGTCCTGTTCTTACAGTACTGAGGCAACACAAATGTTCAAGCATGTGATTCAGTGTGGGGCCAAGATTTATTAAAACACTCAATTTCCTTCCTGCTGATCAATATTTTTCATTAAACATCTAGACCTGAGGGGCACAGTAGCACACAAAGTCATCGAATGGTCATGTATTGGTTAAGGCCTACTGAAACACATGAAGACCAACTTCCTCAAACATCTGTGAAAGACACATTTTAAATAGATGCTCTAAGAAAGAATGTAGGTCGTTTCTCAGGCTCGTCAGGCTGACTTGTGAGTGACCAGTGACCACCACACAGTATACAGAAATAGAAAGATGGGAGGGGTAGACCACCAGATAAAGCTGTATGCAGACAGACAGCACAACATTCGAGACACGACATGCTTTTTTTCGTCTGGTCAGTGATGCCTGTGAGTACTGTTAACTCTGACGCTCAAGACATAAAGCATTTTTAAACACTTTATGGGCGACACATAGACTATGCTTCTTATAAATGTCTAGTTTTAGTAAATATTGGAGTAGACTGTATATCAAATGTATTTTAAAAAAGTTAGAAGTCAACATAAAACAATTTAGGTTATAATGTTTGACAACTTTAATACAGCACAGAAAGGATGGTGATACAAAGAGAACATATTTCTTTTTATATCATTTTGTAGCTGTGTAATAAATAATGCATTTACCTTATGCATTTTTATTTATGTGTCCAAAATATGTTTGGAGACAGATGAATACTTCTCAAAAAATCTTTTGTTTCAGATTCTAGAATCTGTGAAATTGCTAAACTTCAACTGATGGTGAGTTTGACTTATTAGTTTATTAGTATTTGTTATATTTGTCACACCATTTCCTGAACACACAAGTTCCTGAACATTGTTTTTTTTTCTTTCTTGCATATTACTTGCATATATGTTTCAATAAAAAAAGGGTCCATGCTGGTAATGTATGCCCAAATTTAAACACCTTTAGTCAAATATTTTATGCCATGTGTCTCTTTTCATTTATTAGAAATCATGATAGCCATTGCTTTCACATATTTATTCACCTGCAGCAGACTCCCTTTAAGTGAATGAAGAATAATGAATGACACCAGCACCACCAGCAGCAGTAGCAGCAGCTGCAGCAGCATGGATATCCACATCCCCATCATCGCCTGCCTCTGTGAAGCTTTATTAATGTCTATCATTGTAAATATCTATTTTATATGTACAAGGAGGCACAAGGAATTTGGGCAGCGTATTTACAGTGAGTGTTTTCTCTATTTATTTAATTATACATATTGAAAATGTTTTACTTTAGTCTGCATGTGTTTCTTAAAGATATTGTAGTAACATTTTGCTTGATCCCTGCTATATAACATTGAAATAACCATGTCATAAACATGTCATAGCTGATGTTTTGTGCTATAATGTGATATCTGCCATGACATGTTATTTGCTAATGTTGTGTAACAGGGTTTAGGAAAAGCATTACCAACGTTGTAATAATGTAAGGTGTAAATCAGAAACTCATAAGTCAGCTCTAATCTAAATCATACTTACTTCATAGTTCAGCTGCTTTGTGCATTCTGCCCTACACAGTCCATAACAGTATGTACAACTTTATATTCAACTATTTGTTTTTTCTTCTTGTCTAGACTCTGTAACCTCAGTGTTTTGTTGCAACACAAATGAGCAGCAAAGTGAGCAGCAAACGGCAGAACAGGTAGAGACCAAAAACTTTAGGTGGGCTTTTATAAAGTTTTATAAAGTAACTGGTTACATTGCTTTTCATGAGTTTATTCAACTGGAGTTCACCAAATTCTTTAATTTAGTCAAACGTTCTCTTAATTTTTCAGTTCTATTTCTCAGTTAATAGTTAGTAAATAATATAGTTTTGATTTCCCTCTAGCTGGGACTCTATCACACAACCCCATTCACATTTTTCCTTTTGGGTAGCCACTTATGGATGGCTAGGGCATCAATAGGGTTCAAACTCAATATTCTGTTGGGGTACTCCTGTGCACTACATGGAAGCACCTAGGAACACCAAGCTACTCTGATTTCATGTCCATATAGGTTTATTACACTGTAGGAATTTCATATCTCCAAAATGGTAACTTTACAGGAGAAGGAAAAAACATACTTTATTTTTAATGTAAGTCAAAGGAACCAGACTTTTTTTTCAAGTCATCATCATCATCATCATCATCATCATCATCATCGTTAATCGCTTAGTCCAGATAAGGTCGCGGTAGCAGCTGGGAGAGCAGAGAATCCCAGATGACCCTGTCCCCCACAACTTCCTCCAGCTCATTCCCGGGGACCCCAAGCCGCTCCCAGGCCAACTTGGAGATATAATCCCTCCAGCGGGTCCTAGGACAACCCCGGGGTCTTGTTCTGGTAGGCCGTGCCTGGTACACCCCCACCGGGAGGCGTCCAGGGGGCATCTGGATCAGATGCCTGAACCACCTCAGCTGGCTCCTCTCAATGTGGAGGAGTAGCGGCTCTACTCCGAGCTCCTCCCGGATGGCCGAGCTCCAAGACCCCGAGATACTTAAACTCCTCCACCTGAGGCAAGTCCTTTGCCCTTACCTGGAGTGGGCATGCCATTCTTTTCCGGGCTAAGACCATGGACTCAGACTTGGAGGTGCTGATCCGCATACCAACCTGCTTCACACTCAGCTGCAAACCGCTCCAGTGCGTGCTGGAGGCATCCATGTGATCCAGCCAAAAGAACAACATCATCTGCAAATACCAGAGACGCCACGCTCCGGCCTCCAAACATAATAACCTCCTGACCCCAGCTACGCCTTGACACCCTGTCCATGAATATCACGAACAGGAGTGGAGACAGGGCAAACCCTGGCAGAATCCAACGCTAACACTGAAAGAGTCCGACTTAATGCAGAGTATACGAACACAGCTCTCACTCTGGGTGTACAGAGATTGAATGGCCCGGGGGAGTAGTAACCCCGGCACCCCATACTCCCGGAGGACCTCCCACAAGATATCTCTGGGAACATGGTCGTAAGCCTTCTCCAAATCCACAAAACACATGTAGATTGGGTTGGCAAATTCCCATGCCCCCTCAACAATCCATGAGAGGGTGAAAAGGGTGACAGAATCTGCATTGTTCCTCCTCAATCTGAGGTTGAACTATCGGTCGAAGTCTCCTTTCCAGCACCTTTATACCTTTATTTAACCAGAGTAGTCACATTGAGATTAAAAATCTCTTTTACAAGTGAGCCCTGGCCAAGAAGGCAGCACACAAAACAATCAACAAAGAAACAACATGACCACAACCAACAGAATCAAATCAGGGTCAAAACCAAATTAAAAACAAAAACAAACAGAATGACAGTTCTTTAACAGTCATCTTAAATTCACTCAAGGAAATAAACTGCTCCAATTTTCAAAAGTTTTTGCAGATCATTCCATGCAGATGGAGCACTAACTGAAAGCTGCCTTGCTGTATTCAGGCCGTACTATCGGAACATCCAGCTGAATATAACTACTAGAACGTAAATTGTATCAAGACATTATTTGTTGATATGAAAGCAGACAAATACGAAGGAAGCTGACCAATTATTGCTTTATAGAAAAAAAAATATCTAGTGAATTTGTCTTCGCACTGAAAGTGAAGGCCATCCAACCATTTCATAAAGTTCACAGTGATGAGTTGAATCTCTAGCACCTGTTATAGATCTTAGTGCTGAATGACAAACAGAATCCAGTGAGTGCAGTGTTGTCTTTGAAGTATACCTATAAAAAATATCATCTAAAATATAATCTAGAATAGATAAAAATGTAACTTCAGCTATTTTTTTTTCGTGCCCGCTGAGTAAAGCAAAAACTGTTCCTGTAATAAAATCCCAACTTCAACTTATCAGTTGTTCCACATGCAATTTAAAAGACAGGTTAAAACCCAAATATTTATAAGATGAATTCTATTGGTCTGCCCAGCCGTGTATAAATTTGTGGCAAAGAAAATAACATATATTTTGTTTTTTGATCATTAAGAACATGCCTTAGAGAGCTAAGTTTGTGTTGAACATTCACAAATGCGTCCTGTAAATTTGAAAGAGCCTCTGCTGGTGATGAAGCAGAGCAATAGTATCATCGGCATAAAAATGCATATCAGCATTTAAAAATTATAGGAGAAGTCATTAATGTATATTGTGAATATATTGTGTATATTGTGAATTTTTGCACATTTTAGATGCAGGACTACAAATGTGGGTGAGATGAATTTAGTTTTTGACTAGATGTTTGATATGTGAGTTGGGTGAACTCTAGTGTCCTCAAATCAAATTTAGGAAAAGCTGTGTTATCACATATAAGACTAAGCTGAGCTGACTTCTTATTTTTTAAAGTGATAATCTTCCAACACTGCTGGGAAATGTGGTGTGATTGTTCTGATAACTTAGTCTTGGTATTAGGTGGTGGTACACATCATTTTTAAGCAACTGGTAATTGAATCATGTGAAAAATCATTGCATATACCGTTCAAAAGTTTGCACCTGTCTTACCAATAATTGCTGTTATTTTGTTCAATAATTTAGTCAGTGTTATGTATATAGAAATGTAAGCTATTTTAAGATGTTTTATTCAAATTTCATTTTTTGGGAATACACTGTAATATGTATTTATAGTAATATATTTATAGTAATAATTTGATAGATCTAGATTTGTCAAATATAAAGTATTCTAGTGTATGTTAATTTTATTATAACTTCATTCTCTGTGTTCTGTCATTCTGGAATCATCTACAGCTCTGTTCATTCTTCTGGACACGTTTTGTCATTTGTTACAGCTTCTTACAAATTAGTTGAAAACAACAGTTTGTTGTTTTGTTTTTTGTTTTTTGTAGATTGTCTAAGTTACAATAAGTTACCACATCCTCTACAGAGAGAACACTTCTGCACTTTTTAATACACAAATATAGTATATAACATATGGGGAAACAATCCATCACTTCTAGCCATACAATTCTTCTTCATGGAAGATAATAACACAACACTACCCCACATCACATACAATAACACAAATAAACACATAAACACACTTTAGACTAACAATAACAACTTACCTACACACTAAAGTCTCTCCTGCCGTGAACTTGGTGCTTCCCAAGAGCCTCTTTGTGCGGCCACTCTGCATGACCAGTACCATGGCAGCGTGAGCCAGTAGCCAGTCGCGCTAACAGAATCGTTTTATACATGTATTTGCATTGGATTCCAAACTTTTAACATGTGCTGTATAACTTAAAGTTCTCCTGACATGCATCACACATAAACAGTACATAAACAAGGAACATGTTTCTATGAAGTCTTCAGGAGGCTCTCATGGTCAGATCAGTAGACGCAGACATTTTTGTTCAATGTATGATAGATTTTAAAACATTCATTCACAAATGCACATTGAAATAAGTAATAAGTGTGTGTTTTATTCCAGGATGAGGCTGAAGATGCGATACAGTATTCCACACTGGATTTTACTAAAAAGAGAAAAGAAAGAGAGAGGCAGAGCGAGGGAGAGGGAGAGGAAACTCTGTACTCCGGTCTGGCGAGTCTCGGGTTGGAGTGAGATTCTCCTGTCCTTATTACTTACTGAATATTTGGAAATTAATTGTCTTCTTCCATTCATTTGTTCATGTGTAATGCCTAATATTTATTGCAATAAAGAAAGGAAAATTGACTCATCTCATTTGATCCTTTTAACGTCAGTCTGATCAGTACAATGAAAAACGTAAGAAAAGTTCAGTAAAATTAAAATAAAAGGCAACTTATTTCAACTTAAAAAGCTGTGAAGTGATTTACATTACTACTTGATTTATGTCATAAATAAGCTTTAAAATGTAATATTAAGATTATTCAATGAAAAGTCAACATTACACAATTTGTTCCAAGCACAGCTGAAACATGTTTGTTATCTGAAATTTGTTTTGCCAGTTATACACTGACATTATATTACACTGTAAGAAATTCTGCAACATTAACCCCAAAAAATTTAAGTAATCTGGCTCATTTTATGTGAAGAACATATAAAGTAAAACATTTTCAGTGACTTCTCACTGTTCACCCCCTGCACGTTTATATTACACGTGGTGTTGGGGTGAACCCGTGGGGAATGAAAGTGTGGAGGTGCTGCGTCCCTTCACTCTGTTGTCCTCCTACATGGTCTGCTGTTACTGTGTGTGTCTGTGTGTGTATGTGTTTGTATATGTGTGTGTGTGTGAGGGTGGACAACATGGGCAAGCCGCTGACTGGCTACAGCTGCTAAAGGAGAACTCTATGCTGGACACTTGTTTAAAATATCACATCTGGTGTTTTTACATGAATTGTTATGTCTGTATTGATTTAAAAAACAATAATGTGGTGGGTCCACCAGACCACTGAGTAACAAATACATCAAGGGTTAATAACAAGGGTTAATATTGAAAAGGTTGACTAACTATTTAACATGCATTTTGTAATTTTAATTTAAATGCATTGTGTGTAAATCTGACAAAATAAAAACACAATAAAATTACACTATTATATAACAAAGACATTTTGATACATCAAACAAAGCATTTTATTTAGACAAACTAAATAACATATGTTTGAAATATAGCACTGTGCAGAAGAGAGAGACCAGCCTTATTTTATTTCAGTAAAAAAAGCTTTTTACGCCTGACACTAAACAATGAACAATTAATGCTTAATAGCTGTTCTGACTTGGAGTTATATAAATAGATACCTACTTTGCATATATACATGCACTATATAAATAAATGTGCATAAAAAAAACACCACAGTGCCCACTGCACTGCACATGCCCACTAATGTAGAATGGAAAAACACAGAGGCCCTCATTCTGTTTGTATGTGGTCTGAGGTCATATTTATAGCGCTTTAGAGCACAAGCTGAGAAAGGTTTCTCTTCTTGTTTATTACTCATTCTGACCACAACAGAGTGTGTAAGTGCAACTCAGACATTGCTGACCTTTTTTGAAGTCTTCATGTCTGTCATTGTTTATTAATATACTGTATACAAAGAAACTCTTGTCAAAAAGCACATTTGTATTGTTGAGATGATTAAAAAAGCATTACAGTCAAGAAATAGACTTCAATATGTTATATGTTACATGTGAATTGGTGTGCAGAGAGTTTACAGCTGCTGAAGTTGCTGCAGCAGTTTAGGAAAGTAGTGATGAAGAGAACGTAGCATTTTGATATGAAACATATGAGTATCATATTATATGAAGAGCCATTAAAGAGAATTTAGAAAGATATGCAAAAATGCCTTTAGATCCCAGAGGGTTAATGACTGGGAATCCTTGTAGTGGCAACGAATCCTGACTGCTGGTCTAGCCACTGGTCTACAAGTTAATAAATACAATCAAGCTGTCATTAGCATGACTATTACTTCAAAAAGGTCATTTGATCAATCCATGATCCTTTCACATTGCCCAGCTAGCAGGAAAACATGCCCCAAAGTAGTCCTCCCATCTTAAAGATATGACATTATATGGGGGTTAGTCTTTAAAATCAGAGACTATGGTGGCACCACTGCAGGAGATAAATAAGCATGTTTACAACAGGCGTAGTAATGGTTACATTTTGGCCAGTGTCCATTTATCATGCTTTTTATTTAGACAACTTTAGTAGTGAAAGCTTATTATACAAAAATCCTTTTCTACTTTCATTTCAGCAGATAACAGTTTTCTGACAGCACTTCTCAAAAGCAAAGCATTGACAGAGGGGTGGCCAATGGCCTTGTGGTAGGCCAAATGAGCCCCAAATTGGCAGTTCACAGGTTCAAATCCAAGGACTGATTCTGATGACATTGTGCTGCTCTCGACTGGGTATAGTTGGGCAGCAAAATAACATTTTTTTCTTGTAGGGTCAATAAAGTACATAATGTCTATGTAACTGAAGTCTGGCCCAGAGGTAGATTCAAATCCCAGCTGTGATGCACCAAAGAGTGCTGCCAGCTGTGCCATGAACTAAGACTGCAGGTGTTTTGTGGGGGTGCGGGGGAGAGGGAACCAGAGGATCATGAGGAAACTTGAAAATAAGAAAAATCCTAAAGAAACACAGCAAACAGGCTATCAGAACCCCAGTGAAGCAATATTAGAACTCAAAAGAATAAACACCAAAGCTTGACCTGTCAAAGGTGCAAATCTGTCACTAGGCTGACAAACCAGGCTGCAGGTGGGGCCAAAGGCTCTGAAAAGAAAAGACAAATACAGGTCCCAAGAGAGGGAAAAGGAACTTTAAATAACAAAAAGAGTTCTTTATGTTTGCACTGGATAATCAATAGAATAGCATAAGAATAGACTACACAGTCAAAGGGCACAACCTGAGAGTGCTTTCCAGAGTTTTTAAGGCAGCTCCAGATCTTATGGGCCACAGAGTGAAAAAAAGGACCCACCCTTCATGAAAAACACTTTCAGTTAGTAATAATGACGGTGTAATTTGCTTATTTACTCAATACTGTCATGTATCAAACAAGCTAATGCTTTAAAGAAGAGCCACTCTGCCATCTATCATCTAAAGTTAGCCTGAAGTGCTTATAGCAGGCTACCTGTATAAGAAATTACTGGCTTAGTAAGAGACCCTCAGCATGTGGCAGCGTGAACCGAGCACTGAGCGGTGGCAACATCTTTTCTTAAGGGTGATCAGAGGTGATGCTGGATGCTCTGATTGCTAAGGAGGGGATCTCTGTCTCCCTCTGGTGGCTGTAGCTGGTCTGGTAGATAACTCAGGCCCAGCCTCAGCTGTTACAGTCTAATGTTGTGTTACTCTGAGTTCTGATTTGTTTCTGTATGGACTGGATGAAAATTAGTCAGCTGATGGTATTTTTATGCAGCTACTTTTTCTTTGGAAAACCAATTAACAACAAATAACATCCATTCATCCATCCATCCATCATCTAAACCGCTTATCCTTCTGGGTAACAAATAACAGTATTTATTTTTTTTTTTTTAATGAGAATACGTAAATATAGAAAATGTAGAAAAAGTCAAAGTGGTCTGACTTATGCAGTATCAGTCTATCATAAAAATATAAAGATACACGAATACATAGATACGATACATACATTGGATTACATTAGCCATCAGTAGGAAAGAAAGCTTATGATGTATAAGACTTCACATCTTTAATCTCACAAATTATTTTAAGAAAGCCGACCAGCACAAAAAGTATTCTTTACAGTTTGGTTTACACCCCAGAACAGAAACACAAGAAGAAATTCAGACCATATTTGCAAAATCAAGGAAAACATGCATTTAATATTTGATTCTTTTAGTTTCTATTCAGCTCGGTACAATGCCTATGTGAGCACACATTCATATACAAAATATTGTATAAAAATCAATAGAACATTGAGAGTCTCTATGACTACATTAACTCAGTGAGACCTGTTGTGTAATATGACTTTACTGAACTGCTCTGTAGTCAGAAACAGGGAAGAATCTCACTCGGGTGAAAACTTTCTCCTTTAGCGCTCCTCTCCTCATCTTCTCAGAGAAACGTAATGCAGTGAAGTCAAACTCCTCAGAGTCAGAGTCCTGTTTCAGAAAACAGAAGATCAAAGCTGAAGTGGATAATTCCAGGTGATAGAAACCACATGTCTGAAGAATTTCAATGCCTCTTCACCCCTTACATGGCCAGGACCCAACGTTTTATTATACACTTCTATAACCTAGGAATAGCTCAGTCAGTTTGCAGTGAAGTCCCTGTAGTTTCTGAATAATGATCCTGAATATCTAAAAAGTCTGGGTTAAAGCTTTCTCACAGAAAGGTATTACATAAAACAGTGATGTCTATGTTGCTTAATGTCTTACACATTTTTTCCAACATTTATGAAATCAGGTTTTGGGTTTTAACAACATATTTTTATAATCTATTCACAGAGGAGGAGTGCAGGCAGGGAGGCAAAATAGTCCCAAAAGACTTTCCACATTTTACCATGATTGACATTCCATGTAAAACTCAGACGACATGTGGGTTCACTGGTGGTCATAAATAAAGTGGATATATTTGTGTGTTGTAGTCGTGGTGACCCCGGTTCCCATCACCACCACTGTAGAGAAATATGTAAGTTTCTCTGGATTGAAGAGTTTTTAATCACACCACTCTGAATGACTTTGTTCACATCTCAACAATTGAATTATGCAGACATTTTATCAACATGATTTGCATATAACCTTTGCATATGACTCTGTCTTATACACATATAGTGCTGTGCACAAGTATGAGTCAACTCTATTGATTTAATTTCCAATCAAAATTAACAATATGTACAAGTTATTCACTTGTTGTGTAAATGTACAGGAAAATATACTTCTCATAAAATAATGCAAAAGCCTCAAAGTATAAGTATAGTAAGTGTAAGTATAATAAACACACACACACAAACACACATACATGCACACTCACACAATCACACACACACACACACACACACACACACACACACACACACACACACACACCAGAATGTCTATATTTTTATTTGTGTGAATATCAGTGTTTACTGATATTTATTCTAAGTGAGGAAACTGTCTGCTGACCCTAAACAGCTATACTGTGTATGAGCTGCTGTTAAAACCACGTCGTCTTCTGAAGGTGTGAAAATGTCAAGTCCCCATCTTGTGTTCAGATTGTGGTTACAGATCAACAGTTTACTGCAGTTCAGCTCTGTTTATAATAGACCACATAGAACTGCAGTGAGGTTTAAACTGCTTACAATCTAGGCTTCTTATTAACCTTAATTAACTTATTATACAGTAACTACTATGATTATTCATTAACTGTTGGTAATTATTCAGTAACGACTGTGGATTATTGATTGATGAAGGGTTGATTATTCAGTGACTATCACATTATTATTATTATTTAACACATAATTATTTAATAACTACATTAGTAGTAAATGACAACTATGAAACTACTATAAAACTGGTGGTTCTGTGGCATTATGAGTGAGGTATTGAACTGTTCACAGGCATACAGATGCTCAGAGTTTAAAGCAAGTTAAGCTGATGATGTGCAGTATGTGGTGCTAAGCTACATTCAAAATTGTTCTGGGCTGAGTTTCCTAGTAGTGATTAATCTTACAGATTATGAAAGCTGTTTTGAAATGAAAGTGCAGAAAACACATGTTAATCTGGCAAATTATAAGTTATTTGTTGTAGAATTTAACAATACTAGGTCTACAGACTGGCAGCTCCAGGAAAATAATTCAATTTAGAAATTTAAATAACAGAAAAAATTATGAGAAAAAACATCAAGAAATGTTCAAATTCATTTTACATTTGACAGTTCCTCTTTTGTTCATAGTCTAGCAATCAGCTTGATGTTAAGGTCTCCATTATGAGGATATTGCTATAATTTAAAATCACAATGATAACAAAAATAAATATTGTTGCTGTCATATCATTTGTGAACATCATTGTATCATTTTTAATCTTATTCTTAAAAAATCCAGTTTATGTGAAAATTTTATGGTGAATGGATCAAGATGCATTGCTGTTTTGTTTTGTTTTGTTTCCCAAAGGTCATTTTGTGTAGGAAATAAAATGGATATATTCGTGTCGTAGACACTGTGACTCCTGAGTCAGATTACACTGAATTACTTTTTTAAATATGCGCTGAAAGTCAGGCAGAAAGTTTGAAAAAAAATCCCATTTGAACTGTTTCAGACACTTCAGTGTAATGAGAATGATGGTAACATACCTGGACTTGAAGCACCTCTGAGAAATTGTGAACGACATACTGAGATGTTTTGCCTTGAAATGCATTGAGAGAGAAACATGTTAGAAATTCAGCCTCATGTAAATGAAATGTGTCATGTACTGAATGTTTCTGAGTAAACTGACCGCTGGAGCTCCCTCTCTTCCAGGTCCAGATATTCCACATTAAGCTTAAGCCCAGTGCCACTCCCATGACAACAACCAGAACATGCAGATGATGCATTGGACGATCTAGGAAAAAAAAAATGAGAGATCAAGAATAAATGATAAATTGTGTAGAAAATTTTTTAAGAGGATACTAGAAAGCTAATTATACCTTTTTTGTGAATATTTTAGAAGCAAAAACTTGAGCACCCCAATCAAACTACACTATATTGCCAATAGTATTCACTTATCTGCCTTCACACGCATATGAACTTGAGTGACATCCCATTCTTAATCCATAGGGTTTAATATGATGTCGGCCCACCCTTTGCAGCTAGAACAGCTTCAACTCTTCTGCGAAGGCTTTCCACAAGGTTTAGGAGTGTGTTTATGGGAATTGTTGACCATTCTTCCAGAAGTGCATTTGTGAGGTCAGACACTGATGTTGGGTGAGAAGGCCTGGCTCGCAGTCTCCGCTCTAATTCATCCCAAAGGTGTTCTATTGGGTTGAGGTCAGGAGTCTGTGCAGGCCAGTCAAGTTCTTCCCTACCAAACCCGCTCATCCATGTCTTTATGGACCTTGCTTTGTGCACTGGGGCTCAGTCATGCTGGAACAGAAACGGTTCTTCACCAAACTGTTCCCACAAAGTTGGGAGCATGAAATTGTCCAAAATCTCTTGGTCTGCTGAAGCATTAAGAGTTCCTTTCACTGGAACTAAGGGGCCGAGCCCAAATCCTGAAAAACAACACCACACCATAATCCCCCCTCCACCAAACTTTACAGTTGGCACAATAAAATCAGACAGGTACCGTTCTCCTGGCAACCGCCAAACCCAGACTCCTCCATCGGATTGCCAGATGGAGAAGTATGATTCTTCACTCCAGAGAACACGTCTCCACTGCTCCAGAGTCCATTGGCGCTTTACACCACTGCATTCGGCACTTTGCATTGTGCTTGGTGATGTAAGACTTGGATGCAGCTGCTCGTTCTTGGAAACCCATTTCATGAAGCTCTCTATGCTGTTCTTGAGCTAATCTGAAGGCCACATGAAGTTTGGAGGTCTGTAGCGATTGACTTTACAGAAAGTTGGTGACCTCTGCGCATTATTTTACGTGGCCTACCACTTCGTGGCTGAGTTGCTGTCGTTCCCAATTGCTTCCACTTTGTTATAATATCACTGACAGTTGACTGTGGAATATTTAGTAGCGAGGAAATTTCATGACTGGACTTGTTGCACAGGTGGCATCCTATCACGGTACCACACTGGAATTCACTGAGCTCCTGAGAGCGACCCATTCTTTCACTAATGTTTGTAGAGGCAGTCTGCATGCCTAGGTGCTTGGTTTTATACACCTGTGGCCATGGAAGTGACTGGAACACCTGAATTCAGTGATTCCTCAAAATGGCCTTTTTAAGTGTGTTGTCTGAAGTGGATTTGATAATTAGGATTAAGTCTATTTTTGCCTAGAAAAATCAAAAAAACATAACATGACAGGATGTTCAAATTTTTCATACAACTGTAAGAAACATTTTATACATGTTAAACTGTATAATCCACATACATAGAAATCAATCTCAAATTGCAAAAAAAGTTGAGACACTGTAAGTAATACAATTAAAAAGAGAAAACAGTGATTTATAAACCTGCTCTGACTTTTATTTGAACAAAAACACCAAGATGTCTTATCATCTGTATTGTTTCTTGTGAATATATGCTTGAGAAATTGAAGCTGCAACAAGTTCCAAAAAGTTAGTACAGGGCAATTTAAGATTAGAAATTTTTTTTAAATGTTCAACAAAACATATCAAACAGGTGATGTAATCATGCTTAGAAATAAAATGAGCATCCAGGAAAGGTTCACTCCTTTATGAGCAATAATGGGACCTTCTGAAATAAAGCAACAAAGCTCCTCAACAAGGAACATTTAAGGATTTTAGGTATTTTACCCTCTATGGTGCATAATTCCATTAAAAAATTCAGGGAATTCAGACAAAAATCTGTAAAGTTTATAACATTAAACATCAAATATGTCAATATATTTTTAATTGAATACAGGTCAAACAGAATTGACTAATCACTGCTTTCTGTTTTTATTAGCATTTCACATACTGTCCCAACTTTTTTAGAACTGAAATTTATAATTCAAACTTATACATCAAATAAGAGTATAAAGTACACAGAAACACTTACTCAGTTCTACAGATGTTCCGTGCCCAAAAATGATCTTCCCACAAGCAGCCACAGCGCAGTAGTAAGTTCCAGTATGGTGCTGGTCGAGGATGTTCTTAGAGAACTCGTAAAGAGAGCAGCTTGTAGAAGAGCTGATCTCACACTGACGGCTGCTGCTGTTCTGATTAGTGTAAATGATTTCAGGAAAGGATTGTCCTGCAGCAGCTCTGAACCAGAGCACTCGGAGTTCTGCTGCTCTGATCTCAGAGAGGACCATGCACTGCAGAGTCACCCACTCTCCTGGAGAAACTGACCCCTGTGCTGGAGTTTGGAGCACTGATATGTCTGATTGCCCTAGAAAATGCAGATAGTGCAAGAATTCCTCAATATTAACAGTGCAATTAAAATATAATAACTGCATATTAACAGCATAGTAAGGAACTAGTGTAATTTATGAATGTAAAGTGTGATAACTGATAACTGCTGATTTACAGGATATATTCACATTAGTTTCAATAATAACAATGTAGTTGAGAACGGACTCATGTAACAGAGATTCAACAGTTATAATGCATTGTTGGGGCTTTTTGTAAAAGAAATCTTACATGTTAAGAACAATGAGAACAGTAAAGAGGAAATCTGTTCTATTACCTGTGACCGCTAAGAATGTAGCAGTAGAAAATTCCAGCATGTTCTCTCTAGCTGATCCACAGAAGTACATTCCTTCATCTTCTTTAGTGACACGTTTAATACTGAGAGAAATGCCACTCGCAATTCTGTTCATTTTAAATCTTTTTGAAATGTTGAATTGTTTTGAAATCATGGCCGACTTTCCTTCTAACTGTGATCCCACTTCCAGTGGCGCATGCTCCAGTCTTTGTTTGTACCACATCCTAACATCTTCCCCTGAGTTGCCTTCCAATGTGCAGTTGAGAGTGATCGCTTCATCAGGCTCAGCTGAGATGACCAACGGCTCTGAATTTCTCACTGCTTGAGCAAAATCTGTAAAACAAAGATCAGCCTAAAACATCTTTAGAATAAATGAATAAATCAATAAAAATGAACATATGTACAAACTTACATATCATGTAGAAATATGAAATGATAATCCCAATCGTGTGTAGAGCCATCATCTACAAACACATGTTTACTTGAAGAAGAAAAACATTGGAATGAAAATAACTGAGCAAAGCATCAAGTCATATTTGCTGCCCGGTTAAAGTTAAGTTGAATCTCATTGGCTGAAAAAAGTCACATGGACAACTGGTGTTCAAATACACACACACAAACACACAAACAAACAAACACACACACACACACACACACACACATACATGCATAGGCTGGTTTGAAAGATGCCTGTGTGTAATTGTATATCACTATGTTTGGCAGTGAAAGATCACTGACTGTAAATGTATATTTAAATGGGTTTTAAAGCCCAGTGAAACTTGAGAAATCTAATTTAATACCTATTTCTAACTGCACTGAAACTAGAGCTACAAAAACATATTATTTGTTAATTTATTACTAATTATCCTACTTATTTCTTGTGTTTAATATATATATATATATATATATACATATATTTTGTCAGATAAAAATCTCCAAAATGGTAACTTTACAGGAGAAGGAAAAATACGACTTTACTTTTAATGTAAGTCAATGGAACCAGATATTTTCCAAGTCATTTTGGGCAAATTCTTTTGATCCATTCATCATGAAATATGCACACAATGTAAAGAGCTACAGGTACTTTCAAAGCATGTCAAAAACTGAAAAATGGCAAAAATGGAGATATGAGGTTTTGTTCCGACAGCAGCGATATACAGTCATATGCACAAGTTTAAACACCCCCAGGGTATATTACCTATTTTGCTGATTTTATAAATGCAAACATTTTAATTCATTCTCAACTTGAGCATGATTTTGTGTTCAATATTGTACTTCATAATTTCTCTTTTATATAATGGCAAATAAAATATAAAATGTGCATATCTTTTGCATAAACTACATTTTATGTAATATTTTCCCCCAATGTGTTAAATTCAGCAAATAAACAGTAATTGTGCATTAACATGTGTAGAAGTGTGTTCTCTATAGACGATGTGTAACTTATTTTTACTTTGAAAAAATCAACAAGAACATGACCAGGTGGCTCAACTTTTGCATGCGACTGTATACTCAGAACAAACTACAGTTATTAAATCAACTCAAAAAAACAATTATAGAGTACAAGTTGTTCATTTTTAGGGAATATTTCTGAGAATATTAGTTTCCAAAACTGGAGTATTTATTAAAGCATAAGAAAATGGGACAACCATAACAACCATCCCACGACCTTATAGACCACCAGAAGTTTTCATCTTTGATAGAAAATCAACAAAAAAAATGTAACTTGATCAGATAACTGACCTATCATGATAGTGTGTCTAATGTATTTAGAAATTCTATAGAAATTCTATTCACAGGGCGTCTAGCGTAATGGCAAAGTTTATAAACTCCTAATTGCATAGACATTAAGTGAACACTGATGTCTGCTAAATGCTGTAAATGTACTGAAATTTAGATTTTCATAATTCTTAAATCTTTAAGAATTTTTAATATAAAACAAAATTGAAGGTACATTTTCTGCATATATTATTTATTTTTTTTAGGTGCCTCAAACTTTCATTCTTTGCAGAATAAATGATGCTTATGATTTAAACACCTTGTTCACAATGTCAGCCATATAAAAATAACAACAAATCTATATAATTTATAGTACTTTTTATTTTAATTACAAAATCAGCAAGCACATTGAACATGATTAGTAAACCATTAGAAAGAGTAAAGGTGAAAAAAAGAGACATGTTTGTGTATTAAATTCCATAAAAATTTGCAACTGTCAAAACAACTCCAAATAAGTTTCAGTTCTCCAAGTAACTGAAGTGTGAGACTATCATGAAAAAGCAATTTCTCATCACATTCACACGTCCATGAAGTTTGCCACCTGTTAAAGATTATAACCACCACACACTCTAAGAACAGTGTTCTCACACAAGAGAACATAAACTTCATAGAACACATTCTCAGTTTACACACAGTACAGTGGGAACCTAATCAAAGTACAGTACTTTACTGTAGATCCTGGTAAATATAAACAGAAACAACAAACACCCTCACAGTCCAAAATCAAAAGAAATAACATAAAGATCACAAAAACTAACCTGGAGATCATGTGCAGCTCTGAATATCACAGTAAAATAAAAACATCCCCAAAATTCACTACTGCTCACTAAAGGAAAGAGATCTAGCGATGAGAACGATGAGCTTTAGCATTAGAGCTTCTCACTTGAGAGTACACAATGTCTTCAGGCTGTTCTCTCTTCACTCGTCCAGTTTTGGGTTTGTTCTCTTTGAAATGGATGGGAGCGTAATTCAGACTCTCAGCAGTCTGTGAGAAAGAACACGAAAGGTTCAGTAAGTTCTGTGTGGATTAAACAGTATCAGCATCTTCTGAAAGTGTTACAGAACACAGGTGTTACCTGACTGGTTGTGTTCTCTGCTGGTGAACCTTGTTGATTTATCCCTGTGGTGGAAAAAGAATATACAGTATCTCGTTTGGATCAGACAACTTTTTGCCAAGCTGACGTTTACACTACTTTTACCACATTTTCATTAAGTTTGCAGAAGCCTGTTTACTGCATGAAGACTATGTCCAAAGGTAAATTGTATGTACAGTGTTTATGTGTTAAAGAAAGCATATCATTCTAGTCTTATTCAGCTTACAGTGGTTTTCTGTTCTGTTCCGCATTGATTACAAAGTCTTGCTTAAGACATTTTCAGTTCGTTCAGTTGAGGCAGGCTTACTGAAAACACTATTACAGCTCAGTTAGTGGAGAACCATTTTCTTATACACTCCTATGTAAAACAAATAGGCCTTCTGGAAATTCCTTTTAATGATCGTGGCCTGCTCAGAGTCCAGATTTAAACCCTTTAGAGAACATTTGGTCTCACAGAATACAAACTAGCTTGGCAGTGTTTTCAGTGTTTTGTTTGAAGCCATCAATGCTGTGTGGAAAAATACTGACTCTTCTTTCTGTAAAAGACTGTCTGCAAATTTAAACATAAAACTTCAGCGTTTAAAGAAATTAAAGATAAAAGCTCTGCCACACTAACTTACTGCACCTACTTTGTTGTTAAAACTATTAAACACTGTGAATAATGTAAAGAAAAGACTGTAAAGTCCTCCACTCACCACTGCAGTGGTCACTGTTTCTCCTTTTACAGATTATAAAGGTTTGAGCAAAGATCACAACCAAACACACTCCCAAAGCTGTTCCCAGACAGATCACAACAGGATCCACAGGCCCCTCTGAAAGAAATAAACATATAAATAAGCAAGAAAATAAAGAAGTAAATGAACAAATTAATGAATGAATAACACTGTATATTTCTACTCTCAAAAATCTTGAATTTTTATGATGTGAATTCTAGGGGGACACAACAAGAACAAAGAACCTAACACCTTATATATAACCAGTGATTGAAAATTGCTTGAGTAATTGTACTTTAATACACTACTGAAGTATTATTTTGAAATAATTGGATTTTATTGAATATTATACATTTCATTTGCAATATATTTCCATTTCTTGCATTTTTCTTTCTTTTTTCTTTTACTCATTGTGTGTCTATATATATATATATATATATATATATATAGAGAGAGAGAGAGAGAGAGAGAGAGAGAGAGAGAGAGAGGTGGTGGTATTCATAGAAAATGGTGATGAACCAATCACAATTGTTCATTAATCATGGAATTGACGCATCACATTACACTCTGTGAACTTCGATTGTGATGGTTTTCTTCACCCGGACCTGTGAGGTGTCTTGGGATAAAAAGTATAAGTACATGCATTTATAACATAAATACAATATAAGTACATATCAGCACATAAAAAAACTGCCCAATAAAAATCTAGTATAAACATGCGCTTATGTTCAACTACACCACTGGTCATTAAACTGTTCACCACCATGTTATACACTATGAACTAAGAAAACTTCAAAGTAATTTGTTAAAACATCTAGATTTTTTATACACTTGAATATTTTTAGATTTTGATACTTTATTATTTTCATTCAAGGGATTTGGATTCCATTCCAAGTTATTAAGTACACATAAGTATATATAAGTATAATTTCTCTGTACTCTTTCCACCCCTGGGTAATACATTAGGAAATGTACTTGAATTGTTAGTTATGTATATATATATATATATATATATATATATATATATATATATATATATATATATATATATATTAGTGTTTTTCCAAGCAAATAAACACTTGATGCTAAACAGTAATATGATTTTCTCAGATGCTTAAAACTTCTGCACAGCACTGTACATGAAGTTCAGTTCTATGGTCAACATCAATCACAAACATGACCAATGAACTATAGCTTAAATATTACTCACTAAGTTCTACTGATGTTCCACTCCCAAAAATGATCTTTCCACAAGCAGCCACAGCGCAGTAGTAAGTTCCAGTATGGTGCTGGTCGAGGATGTTCTTAGAGAACTCGTAAAGAGAGCAGCTTGTAGAAGAGCTGATCTCACACTGACGGCTGCTGCTGTTCTGATGAGTGTAAATGATTTCAGGAAAGGATTGTCCTGCAGCAGCTCTGAACCAGAGCACTCGGAGTTCTGCTGCTCTGATCTCAGAGAGGACCGTGCACTGCAGAGTGACCGACTCTCCTGGAGAAACTGACCCCCGTTCTGGAGTTTGGAGCACTGAGATGTTTAACTGAGGTTTATCTGGTCAATTAAATAAAGACATCTTGTTTACAGCTGCAATGTATCACAATTAAACATGGTATTGTGTTGATAATTTTAAATGAAAAAACACTTTTACCCAATATTGTATTACTTTGGGTGCTATAATAATAAAATTCTGAATTTAAAAGATATTCTAAAATACTTGCATGAGTTAATAAAATTTTGATTACCTGTCACAGCCAAGAATATGACATTAAAAAATGTAAATGTGTTCCCATCACTTTGTCCACAGAAGTACATTCCTTCATCATCTTCAGAAGTTTCTTTAATAGTCAGAGAAAAATCTTTGTTTAGATCCAGTTTCAAATTTTCTGAAATGGCTTTTTTGTCAGTTAACTTTGTTACCACTTCCTTCAGTTCCTGCCCCAGTTGTTGCTTGAACCAAACCTTAGTGTTTGTTTCAGACTTTTCAACATTGCAAGACAGAGTAACATTTTCTCCAGCCGTAACTGAGATAAACATTCTCTCATTAAGATCCACGGCTTCAACAGGACCTACAAAAGGACAGGAAGACAGTTATAAACAAAAATGAAAACATTTTAGCAGCAGAAGTTCAGAAACTAATAGCAACTGAGGATCTAATACTTTTGAAAAGAGTTCCTAACTTACATGTTGTGTTGAGAAATAAACAAAGAATCCACAGTGGAGCCATCATCATCATCATCATCATCATCATCATCATCATCATAAGATGCTTTGCTTATTTGAGGTAAACTGGAAAGGAAACTTCTGACTAAAGCACCAAACTACATTAAGCTCAAGAGATAAATCTCATTGGCTGGCAAATCTCACAGTGTCACAAGTTTTCTTCCCACCAGCTGCAGAAGCCTAGAATAGACTTTGCAGCAGCTTTGTCCAAATATAAAACCGTTTATATTATAAATTGCATGAGTAATATCATTAATAACTTTGAGAAAGGGAGCATCAAAGGTCTGATTCACAAAATACTTCCTAAGAAAAGGTAGGTAGATCCCCTGGAGGGATAGGGGATGTGGTGTATTTTTTTTTAGGGAAATGATTTTTTTTAGGTACAGATTTGGTGCACTACAGATACTACAGTATGTAGTGAGCACCAGATACTATGTGGTGAGCACCAGATACTATCAAGTGAGCACCAGATACTGTCAGGTGCTCAATATCATCTTATGTCCCTGTCCACTTCTACTGAGACTGGACTTAACAGGCCTTTCTATCATCTTATAGCCTCAAAATAAACATTGTTCTGTAATAAACATGAATCTTTTTTCTATTGTTTACTTTTATTATTTATTTGTGTTATGTGTTTAGTTATTCATTAATAATACAGTCAAAAATATTAATAATATGAATGACTAAACATTTTTAAACAATGTAAATAATATTTATTCTTTTTGCTATATATGTAAATATATGACTATATTTAGGAAGTAGTAACTCAAATTCATGATATGGTGAAAGTGCACTATTGTGCTGAATAGTTCTGATATTTTTTGTTCCTTCAACATGTTTAAAAAATGTTTTCAGCTCCTTCAAACTGTGCAGTATTATGAACAGCCCGCTGAAGAAGTGTGCCATTAAGGCGTCTGCGCAGTCTCTCACGTTCCTGCTATCCACCACACAGGAAGTGACGCGACTGACCTCACTTGGTCCCCACATATATGCTGTCACTGGAATAGTGGGAGCATTTTCCTCAAGTAGGCTAATCACAGGTGATGCTGGTTGTCCTGATTGCTAAGAGGCTTTGTGTCTCCTTCTGGTGGCCACAGCTGGTCACTTCAGCCCCACAAAGGTTGATTTCAGAAACATTTCAGTTCTTACGAAGTTGCTTTAAAATATGTAATGACTGATTCTCTGTTACTAAAGTTCCTTTGGAACAATTAATAACTAACAAATTACAGTATTTGCTTCTAATGGTGAATATGTAAATATATAATAAAATGTAAAAAGTAGCAGTAAATGTGAAAAGTAGTCTAACTTATGCAATATTAGTGCATCATATAAAAATACATACATTGGACCTCAGAACAGTAAAGGAAAATTAAGACTTGTTTAATAAATAAATATTGACCTTTGTGAAACATAAGTCAAACACCATCAACAGCATTAAAACTTCTTTAATGTGTATATAAAAAATGCAGTTTATATCTGAGAAAACATGCCTAGAGTAAGGAGTAAGATTTACAGCATTGGTTTTCAAACATTTCAGAGCAAATACCACGTATGATCAAGCTAAAACCCCAGATTATCATTTATCAGTGAGATGGGTGAGTCTGTTTAGCTGAAGAAAGCTGTCCAATATCAGGGACCAGGGCAGTGAGCTCTAAACGCAGATCTGGCTCAGCACCCCTTTTTTAAGGGCACTGAGAGGCCGTTGTCAGTAGAGGGCGTCAAAGACTGCACAGCTTTTAAAGGGAGGTCTGGACACTCACTCTGTCAGTGACAGCCCTCTAAATTCTGACCTCAGTATCTCATCAGGTTATAACTACAGCATCTAAATAACTTGACCCCTTTCACATGACACAGCCACTCACAGAATTACTGACATGGTGGATGATGTCATGAGTACATTAATGGGGCAAATAAAAATGAGTAGATGTTTCTCAGGGCAGTTAGTTGAGTCTAAAGGTGTTGCCAATTTGGCCAATTTGTCATGACATGAGAGTCATTTTTATCCAAGGTATTAATTTCTTCATGTGAATGCAGTAGGTCTACTAAGAAGCCTCAGGAAGCTTGAGATTATCAACTTTGCACAATAGACACACACAATGGATGTAACATGTAACAAACATCAGAGTCAGAGTCCAGCAGAGCCCAATAAATGATTGGATTTTGGGCATATTTTTCACATTTAAAATCTCTAGTTTGGCTTGTTTTTAATGCTGTAAATTTAAAAAAAAATGAAGTATAAGTACTAAAAGACCAGATGAATATTTTGTAAAGATTAAATCAGTGTACACAGCAAATCTTCCAGGGTCATCTTGTGTACTGCTTGAAAACTACAAAATATGGTATAAAAATATGAATAGAACACTACGAGTCTACATGACTACATTCACTCAGTAAGATTTCTTTCCTGTTGTGTAATACAGCTTTACTGAATTGCTCTGTAGTCAGAAACAGGGAAGAATCTCACTCGGGTGAAAACTTTCTCCTTTAGCGCTCTTCTCTTCATCTTCTCAGAGAAACGTAATGCAGTGAAATCAAACTCCTCAGAGTCAGAGTCCTGTTTCAGAAAACAGAAGATCAACAATGAAATGGACAACTGCAAAATAATCAGTATAATCAGTAATAAGGAACTGGTATTTTTTAGAGCTTTTTACTCAATTGCTGAACACACTAAGATGAAAAAGTACTGATGATGTAGAAGATGGAATTTTAAGGAGTTTATAATAAGAGATGGCTAAATGACCTAAAGGAAAAGACAATTCATACTAAAGTACTAAAACTGGACGTGTGAGATGTGAAAAACGTTTTTCTGAACTGATGAATTTGAATTTGTTATTGGGATTGTGAAAAGAAGAAAAGTAACAAATTTTTAAGACTGAACTTTGTAGGTGTGTAAAAATATTGCTGCAGATTGAAAAACTGAAAGTAAAAAAAAAACTGGAACTGAAAGCTATGGATTTAAAACAGCACTTTGTTTTTGTTTTATTCTGTTTATTTACGGTTGTCCTAAAAAGTCAGGACCCTTCTGTCCTAAAAAGAAGGTGATTCACACATTTTATCTGTGTGAATATCAGTGTTTACCAATGTTTATTGTAAGTGAGAAAACTGACCGCTGACCCTGAAAGGCTGCACTGTGTATGAGCTGCTGTAAAAACACGTCATCTGAAGGTGTGATTTTTTTTGTCACATCTTGTGTTCAGATTGTGGTTACAGATCAACAGTTTACTGGAGTTCAGCTTTGTTTATAATAGACCACATAGAACTGCAGTGAGGTTTAAACTGCTCAATATCTAGGCTGCTATTTTACACATTAATCTTGAGACTTATTATTCAGTAAATACTATGAATTATTCTGTAATTAATGTTAACTACTTGGTAATTACATTCAGGAAAAACTATTATTTTGTGAGTAAGTTGAATTACTCAGTAACTCAGTACTACAAACTCACTCTTTTAGTCAAAAAAGCTGCATCATTTTAAACTGTGTGAGTTCTGTGGCTGTGAGTGAGGAAATTAAGTGATCTTACAGACATACAGATGCTAAGAGTTTCATGCAAGTGCCTTAGTTTCGTATTATCATCGGCATGGAGTTATTGTTTAGGATGATGATTTATAATATGTGGTACTATAATGGGTTCAAAACTAGAGGAGCTACCATTCTTCAGGTACAACACTGTTACTATTCTAAACACAGATATAATTTGTCAAATTAAGTTATTTAATATGAAAATTTCAAAAGCAGTTTCAAGAGTAATGATCACACAAAGAACTCATTCAGGAAATTGTAAAGCACATGTATTTTACATTCTTTTTTCATTACATGTTAATAGAATTTGCCAAAGTGTTTTTTTTTTATTCATTAAGCATTTGTTTTTTTATTAAGCAATTACTGAAGAAACCTTAGACTTATTTATAGCAGTTGTGATAATATTACTATAACTTAATAGTAATGGATTAAAACTGTTAACAGAAATAAATATAGTGACCATATACTGTCACAGTCATATTTTATAAATTAAAAAAAAAAAAATCACAGTGGATAATTCAAGAGAATTAGCCCAACATTAATTTAAAGCTGCTTATATGTACACATATTTATATATACTTACATAGGCTAAGCAGTTTGTTGAATAAGAATTAATCAACATTACACATGTAAACTCAGAAGACACGTATGGGGTCACTGGTGGTTTTGGATTTGGACATCGGGCTGTGGACATTTTTCTATAATGAACTATGACTGTGTATATGTTAAATATTGAATCAAAAAGTAAAAAAAAACCTGCTTCAGACACCTCTATGGAATCAGTGAAATGAGTATGATGATGATGTACCTGGACTTGAAGCTCCTCTGAGAAATTGTGGTTGACAGATTGAGATGTTTTGCCTTGAAATGCATTGAGAGGAAAATGTGTTAGAAATATTCGATAATAAATTGTGAAATATATTGTTTCTGAATAAACTGACCACTGCAGCTCCCTCTCCTCCAGCTCCAGATATTGCACATTAAGCTCAAGCCCAGCGCCACTCCCATGACAACAACCAGCACAGACTGGTGATGATGATCATCTAGAAAACAGAGATCAGGAATAAATGACAGTTTAGTGCAGAAAATGATTTTTAAAGAGAATAATAGAAACATAATTAAAATGTTTCTGTAAAGTTTGCTGATTTTCCAAGTGAAAGTAAGTTCACATACAAGGGGAATATATATACTACAACATAAAATGTAGACATACACACACGAACACACACACACACACATATATATATATATATATATATATATATATATATATATATATATATATATATATATATTAGTTTTATATAGTAGCATTTACTGCTAGGAAAGAAGGACACACAGCTTATGCACAATTCATTCTGCTTTTATACAGCACTATTGGCCACAGCTTCACCATATACCAACAGGCCCTCCACCCAGAGAGGGGTAGATAATCTCTGGCTACTTCCTCACTCCTTGCATCCAATTCCAGTAAACTCAGAATAAACAGGCAGAACATATTTCGTGAACAGTTACAATATTTTCTAAAATCAGCAGAAAATGTCCAACTGTAGATGTGTTATCTGTAGAGAATGTGTTATTATCACTTAGAAAAACAAAACACACAATTGGACTTAAGTTGTCCAAACTTTTGCACACCTCTGCAAGCACTGCTTAACAACAAGCAAACCATGAAAAATTAGTTTATAAACTGCAAGATCTACATTATAGAAACCAAATTCTGAAAAATGTAAATAAAACAGAAAGCAGTGATTGTTCTGTATTCAAGCAAAAACAGCAGAAAAATAAATGTATAATGTTTTATCTTATTAACTGTTTTTGTAAATATACGCTTATTCTGAAATTGATGGCTGCAACAGAAAAACTGGGACAATTTAAGGCGAGGAACTTTGAGAAATAATCAAAAACATCTTAAACAGAGATGTTTAAGTATAAAAAGAGCCAAAAAGTCCATCAGCGAATAATAAAAAAGCTTAAGAGCAACATTTAATCAAGGATTTTAGTTGTTTCAGCCACTACAAAGCATAATATCATCAAAAGACTCAGAGAACCCAGAACAATCTCTGTGGGGGGAAAGCAGAATTCATGGAATTGCATCAAATAACAAATCTGAAACTGGTTCAGTTGGTGTCTTCATTCCACACATGATTATAAAATGTTGTTAATGTGAAAGAGGATGTAACACAGTCACATCACAGTATGTAAATAAACAGTACAAAATAAATAAATAAATATTTATTTTATAAAGTTCACTATGTAAAACATCAGATATATTTTCATACTCTTTTCAACTGAATACAAGTCAAACAGAATTTACTAAGCACTGCTTTCTGTTTTTATCAGCATTTCACACACTGTCCCAACTTTTTTGAATTTTTAATTATTCAAACGTATACATATAAGAGCATAAAGGACATGGAAATACTTACTTAATTCTACTCTTGATCCATTTCCAACAATGATCTTCCCACAAGCAGCCACAGCACAGTAGTAAGTTCCAGTATGGTGGTGGTCGAGGATGTTCTTGGAGAAGTTGTACACAGAGCTGTGTGTAGAAGAGCTGATCTCACACTGCCGGCTGCTGCTGTTCTGATGAGTGTAAATGATTTCAGGAAAGGATTGTCCTGCAGCAGCTCTGAACCAGAGCACTTGGAGTTCTGCTGCTCCGATCTCAGAGAGGACTGTGCACTGCAGAGTGACCGACTCTCCTGGATAAACTGACCCCCGTACTGGAGTTTGGAGCACTGATATGTCTGACTGCCCTGGAAAATAGAAAATTGACAGTGTTGGAACAGCTTGAACAGTGTGTTTGCATATATATTAAAGAACTGTACACATTAAGAGCTTTGAAAACAATAGTACTATACAAATCTTACCTGTGACAGCTAAGAATGTAGCATTAGAAAAGTTCATTGTTTTCTCTCCAGCCGCTGCACAGAAGTACATTCCTTCATCTTCTTTAGTGACACGTTCAATACTGAGAGAAATGCCACTTGCAATTCTGTCTATTTTAAATCTTGATTGATCGAAAGGAGCTGAAATTATTGAGTCCCTGTTTTTAAACTTTGATCCCACTTCCAGTGGTGCATGCTCCAGTCTTT
The DNA here is from genome assembly GCF_904425465.1 of Colossoma macropomum. Taxonomy (NCBI): domain Eukaryota; kingdom Metazoa; phylum Chordata; class Actinopteri; order Characiformes; family Serrasalmidae; genus Colossoma; species Colossoma macropomum. The sequence continues at coordinate 38,611,187 of NW_023494788.1, forward strand.
GTTTGTACCACATCCTAACATCTGCATCTGAGTCCTCTACAGGTGGGCAGTTGAGAGTGACCGCTTTACCGGGCTCAGCTGAGACAACCAACAGCTCAGAATTTCTCACTGCTTGAGCAGAATCTGTAAAACGTTCAGTCTAGGTCAGTAATAAAATCTGAATAAAATTTCAAGCATACTTACAAAAATGTGTGGTGTTTTGTAATTTTATGAGCTTACATATTTTGTAGAAATATAAAATGATAATCCCAATCCTGTGTACAGCCATCATCTACAAACACATGCTTACTTCAGTAAAACAGTTTGAAAGGAAATTAGAGACTGAAGCCTCGGCCTGTTTTCACTGCCTGGTTTCATAAGCGAAAACTCACTGGCTAAAAACAGTCACATGATTTTTTTATCATTTGTAACCTTGTTTGGTCATAAGACATCTATTGGCCTTCTTTGAAAATCAATAATAATTACAAGTACATTCAGTCATAAAAATCATCTTCCCTGACTTTGTCATATGCAAAAGTTTGGGCACCCGTGGTCAAATGGCATGCTTAGTTGTGAAAATAAGTTACACAGAGAACAAAATTCTGCACATCTTAATACACAATTAATGTTTATTTGTTGAATTTAATATACTGCAGAAAGTAATACAATTCAAAGCATATGACAATACAAAACATACAACATGAATAGGACATATGAATCCCGCTAACATATATATATATATATATATATATATATATATATATATATATCGTCCAAAGAAACTCATGTATACTTCATTGTACTTTCATAACCTTATTGATATTTCAGTCTATTTAATTGCATAACAACTTAATAGGAATCATACACCTTCAGGTACATTTCAAATATTTGCACATATTGTTTAAGAACACTTTATTAAAATCATTCAACAAATAAATTTTGTTTATGTACACATTTGAAATTTTACTCTTAGTAGAATAAATATGGTGCCTAAACTTTAAAAGATTTTCTGCAACAAAAAATTCCCAACACAATAACAAATCTTTATTTATGATGCACAACTTTATTTCAGTTAGAAAGTTCTTTGCACAAGACGTTTGGTTAATAAGAAGATAAGTAAACAAGGGGATAAAACTGCTATATATACACAGAAATATTCAGAAAAATATTGTCTAAAAATTGTGTCACAATCCTGGATAATTCAATTAATAAACAAGCACAGGCATCATTGTTATGCACAGCAGAATACAGATCATAAACTTTTAGTGTAAGAATAAATGAAAAGACTGAAGAGTGAAGTTTCTTCCTTTACCTTCACTAAAACTACCAAACCTAAAGAGCTTTAGCTCTAATACATTGTGTACATAATATACTAAAATATTTGCACTAAAAGTATTAAGAAACCTTATTAAAGTAACTTACATGTGGACAGAGTTAATATTTTGCCTTAATATAAAAGATAATGAAAATTCTATTGTTTTAGTTTGTAAAAAAAAGTTTTTGTAATTTTAAATGCCACTGGATATACAATGTGTTTATGATTAGTTTTCATCTTCCATTTAAATTCAATACCACAAAGTTTCATTTCTCTAGGTGGCCAACATGTGAAACTTTAATAAAGAAAACAAAAAGTTTGGTTTAAAAAAAAAAAAAAAGCAACTTCACATCACATCCACGCTTTAATGAAGTGTTCGTGCATTAAAAACTACAAAGCTGAAGTGAAGCTCATCTGCAGCACTGAGTACATCAGTATAACAAAAATGACTGCAAACGTCACTTGTTTACTTTAGAACAAAATATCTATTACATTTACATATTTTTTTCTAACTCTACACTGGGCCCTAATCCTAAACTCAACTCTACCACTGGTCCAGATCCTAAACTCAAACTAAATCTGTTGAGAATTAATTGAGTTTCTCCAGGTATGTTCTTATCAATTTGAACGTATGTAGACAAATGTTACGGTGCATTTCAAACAGAGTGAATTTACTCAGTCAGCAATAATAAAAAGTAAAATATATTCTTACACTTTTGCTTCCTTGTTAAATATTAAATAAACAATGCAAAAATGGTAACTGTTCCAGACCATGTACTGATCATACTGTAATAGATTAAACCGGCAAAAATAAGCAGTGTTTTCCTCCATCTTAAGAGCGTGAAATAATAAAATAATAAATAATCCTGGTTTTAATTCTGGCTTGAAATCTTTTTTAATTTATTCTTTTTTTTACGTTTATTACTTACTTATAAATGTATGATTACTTATACACTTTAACAATTACTTATTATTATTATTATTATTATTATTATTATTATATCATATCACTGCAATGGACAATAACACTAGTCACTTAAAAATGTTTATTTATTCTTCTCAGATTATCCCTTGTTTAATATATTTGTACATAGCAGAGAGTTTTTCTTACATAGGTCCCTCCGGTCTCTATATTTTGCGTATAATTTCTGTATAGTTAATATATGTTAGTTTTAGTATTTTCTTTTGCATTTTCACATTGTTTTGTCTGTATATAATGCAGCCATGCTGTACAGTGATAACCTGAGCCTCACCACAAACATTTCAATGCATGAATGTCTTGACATGTTGTGCAAATGACAAATAAACTTAAAACGTGAAACATGAAGGTTTAGAAATAGTATGCATGCCACTGTGTAAAATACACTAGCAATAATTTCAATATTGCTATTATAAAATCATGGGTTCTTTTGTGGAATCCAAATGTGTTACTTGAGAAAGCACATATAATGTAATTTTTACATTTGGACTTCAGAACTTCAGAGTGACCAAGATTATGCTTGTAGTTCAAAGGAAATAAGAAAAAGGTAACTTCAGTAAACTGTGTAAATTTCAGGATTTGTTATGTTTGTGTTTTAATAAAAGTTTGATGCTAAAAAAGAACAAATTATGGGGGAAATTTCATCATTTTTTGAAATGACTTTTCTGTCAAAACTTTAGACAGCCTCTAAAAATTCATTACACATCTATGAATGGTGCACAATATCAGACAACATCAGGATAAACTCATGAGTGTCTGTTACAGGTGAAAGATTATAGTAACCACACTCACTCTAAAACATCCTCACACACTCCTTTAGAGAACTGAAACTTCAGACTAAACTGCATATTTTACACCCAGCTCTAAGCAAAATGGGAACCTAAACCTCACACACCTGCAGACACCAGTCTAAAATCAAGAGAAATAATAAGATTGCTAAATTAACCTGGAGATCATGTGCAACTCTGAATATCACAGTAAAATAAAAACATCCCCAAACTTCACTACTGCTCACTAAAGAAAAGAGATCTAGCGATGAGAACGATGAGCTTTAGCATTAGAGCTTCTCACTTGAGAGTACACAATGTCTTCAGGCTGTTCTCTCTTCACTCGTCCAGTTTTGGGTTTGTTCTCTTTGAAATGGATGGGAGCGTAATTCAGACTCTCAGCAGTCTGTGAGAAAGAACACGAAAGGTTCAGTAAGTTCTGTGTGGATTAAACAGTATCAGCATCTTCTGAAAGTGTTACAGAACACAGGTGTTACCTGACTGGTTGTGTTCTCTGCTGCTGAGCCTTGTTGTTTTCTCACTGTGGTGGACAAAGAATATACAGTATCATGATTGGATCAGACAACATTAATGTTTTGCCAAGTTGACATTTGCAGCACTATCACTACATTTGCATTTATAGTTAGTTTGCACAAGCATTCAATACATTTACATTGTATATCTAAAGGTAGATTGTAAATACAGTGTTCATATATTAAGTAGTGCATATTACTCCAGTCTTATTCAGTACACAGTGGTTTCCTAGAAGATGTTGCCTATGACTTTTAGAACTGTTAATTGCTGAGCTTCAACATATATTACTGATCTGTGGAAGTGTTATAGTCCAGACAACTTTGTTCAACTGAAGAAAACTTATGGAAAACAACTAAAACCTCTTACAACCCATCAACCCATCATAACCTCTTCTTTAATATTTTATACTAGAATAATATAATGTAATCTAAGGTAAAATATTTGTTTGGGCTAATGGGCATTATTCTATTATATTTTGGGTTGTTTGATTGTTATATTTGGATGTTCACTTTTCTTTAACATTATCACTTGGTGTTCTCAGTGAGGGAAACAACTGAACTGAACACTGTGATTAATGTAAAGAAAAGACTCTAAACTCCTCCACTCACCACTGCAGTGGTCACTGTTTCTCCTTTTACAGATTATAAAGGCTTGAGCAGAGATCACAACTACACACACTCCCAAAGCTGCTCCCAGAAAGATCACAACAGGATCCACAGGGCCCTCTGAAATAAATAAATAAATAAATAAATAAATAAATAAATAAATACATACATAAGTACGTATGTATGTACATACATACATACATAGATTGTCACCATGTTACCAATGAATTCTTCTGTTCTACCAGCGGTGAAAAATACTACTACAAAAATTGTGCTTCATTACTCTGCTAAAGTATTGCTTTGGAGAAGTTGTATTTTATTTTAATATTATTAAAACTGAATTAAAATTGAACTTTACATATTTACTTGCTTACATTTCAAAGAAATGTAAGCTACCTTACACACCCTGAACAAAATTTCTCAGTGATTGGTTAAAACAGCTACTTTTTACTCTTATATACATGAAGATTTTAAGATATTGTTACATTATGACTCTCACTCACAATATTTTCAGCTCTGTACTTCAAATTTAACTGAGTAAGATTTTATTTAAGTACTCATACTTTCACATCAGTACAGTTTCTCTGTTCATGTTCCCCTCCTGAGAACTATACTAGCAAATGTATAAGTGAGGCTCAGATAACATACAGTACAAAAAGGCAATGAAGCAATTTTTTTTTCTCAACAGTAAATGTGTTGTTGCTAAGTAAAAGCTCAATACTACATTAGAATAAATATAAATAAATATTGAAATATTGAAACAGTAAAAAATAAGTATTTCAAGTTTTCAAATTAGTATGTGGTATCTTGTGAGCTAGTTAGAAGAACATAGGCTATTGCATAAATTTGTGCAAATTCACTGTTACTGACTTAATTTAGAGAAGTACTGATTAGCCAAACCAGTTACTGGATGATAATTACAAAAGATACTGGGCTTCCAGTAAAGGCTTTCTAAAGCATTTGGCACAAAATTACTACATATTGAATTATTATTATTTGTGTTTATTTTACTATTACTGCTTTTCTGAGCAAATAAATACTTCATAGATAACTAGATTTAAACATATTTATTCCTAAAACTTTTACAAAGTACTCAACGTAAAAACGTTCTACCTTGAAATGATGGCAAAGGGCTAAATACTTTTAAAAGACAGCTTACGCCATATAATTAACTCAGTCAATAAAGTGAAAGGATGTCATCAGTTTTAATATCTACATCCATCACACAAGTCATCAATGACCAATAACTTTAAAATTCTTAAATATTGCTTACTCAGTTGTACTGATGCTCCATTGCTAACAATGATCTTCCCACAAGCAGCCACAGCGCAGTAGTAAGTTCCAGCTTCAGAGTTGCTGAGGTTGTTCTTGGAGAAGTTGTGCACACATTTGTGTGGAGAAGAGCTGATCTCACAATGACGGCTGTTGCTGTTGTGAGTGTAAATGATTTCAGGAAAGGATTGTCCTGCAGCAGCTCTGAACCAGAGCACCCGGAGTTCTGCTGCTCCGGTCTTAGAGTGGACCGTGCACTGCAGAGTGACCGACTCCCCTGGAGAAACTGACCCCCATACTGGAGTTTGGACAATTGATACATTCAACTGAGGTTGACCTGGTCATGAAAAAAAAACATTGCAAGATCTTAGTGCATATAGATTTTTTTCAGACATTCATATGGTTTATATGATAATGAAGTGTAAAATCATAATGTCATTACCTGCCACGGCTAAGAATGTGCCATTATAAAAGGTAATGGTTTTTTGGTCTTCTTTTCCACAGAAGTACATTCCTTCATCATCTTTAGTAGTTTGTACAATAGTCAGAGAAAAATGCTGGTTTATGTTGAATCTGTCTGATGAAGGAGTGGGGTCTTTAGAGATTAACTTCACTGCCACTTCCTGAGGTTCCTGTCCTGATCTTTGTTTGTACCAAACCCAATTATTTTGAGAAAGATTTTCCACAAATTTGCAGTGTAGAGTAACAGTTTCACCAGGCTTAGTTGAGACAAATGATGCCTCAGAAAGATCCACAGCTTGAGCAGAATCTAGAAGGTACAATAGATACAATCGGATCAGAGCTAAACTGATAAAAACAACAGCTAATGACATTTTAACAAGCACAGTTAAAAGTAAATGGACTTGCCTGTTATGTAGAGACATAAGATGAGAATCCGTATCAGAGCCATCATCATAAAAGAATCAGATCTTCATTAAAGTAAATTTGAGAGGTCGCAACAGACAAAAGCATCAAGTTAGCTTGCTGTACATGTGAGTGTAACCTCATTGGCTGGAAAAAGTCACAGCTTTTTTTTTTTTTCTGACTGCTTGACTAACTCATGTTTGGCCTTCGGAAGTCTTTTGGTCTTTTGTTCTTCTTTCATGTCTATTTAAGTCTTATGATGAATTGTTTTGAATCCATAAACATGAAATAAGCCCATCTGACCTATTATACCTTAATATAGCAGTTTCTGTTAAAAGTGTCTTCTATGAAATTCTAAAAACCCAGTAAAACAGACTCAATCATAAGAAAGAATGTGCTTGTAAGCTCAGCAAACAACACAGCAGACTGAAAGAAACTTTCCAAAACAGATGCTCAACTAGATCTGATGCACTCATCAACTTATCCGTAACCAAGTAGTAATAATTTGATTTCAGTATTTTTGGTGCAGTTGGTCATTAGTTCATGCTTATGAAAAGGGGAAAAATGTATAACTAATGCAGTAGAACTTGTGACCAGTTCTGAGAACACAATGAAGTGATCTCAGTCTTAGTCTTTGTCTCTACATCACGTTTTCTCAGTCTGAGAGTGAGGCCTGTCACAGTCACACCTTATATATCTATGGTGTTGAGAGGTCTGTAACATGTGGCATTAAAAGGTTGACCTGGTGAAGAAGGGAAAAGCAGTGAGGAATGGACAGGTCAGAGCTTTTCTAAGACATTTATTAAAACCAGCCACAAAACACTTACATACACCATCAACTGAGAACTTACACATTTACATGTACATTTACAGCATTTAGCAAATGCTGTTATCCAGAGTAACTTACAAAAGTGCTTTGTTGTCTTTTCAGAGAAACTGTCTTTGCTAGTTACAAATAGGTTAGAGATACTGCTAGAAACAAAACCCAAGTTGATACATAGAGAAGTGCTGTAAACGAGATGTGTGTTCAGTCTGTGTTTGAAGACCGCGAGAGAGTCTGCTGTTTGGACAGCCAGTGGGAGTTCGTTTCTCCTCCTGGGTTCCAGGACAGAGAAAAGTCTAGATGCTTGGCCATGCGTATTGAAGAATGGCAGGTCAAGTTTGAAGGGTTCAAGTTAAGCAAACAAGCAAGCAAAGTTTATTTATATAGCGCTTTTTACAACAGGAGTTGTCACAAAGCAGCTTTACAGAAAAATCAGCATTACAGAAAAAAAATCTGGGTCCAAGCCCCCATGAGCAAGCCAGTGGTGACAGTGGCAAGGAAAAACTCCCTAAGAGCAAGAGGAAGAAACCTTGAGAGGAACCAAGACTCAGAAGGGGAACCCATCCTCTTCTGGTCGACACCGGATAGCAAACATTGTTAGTATAAAGTATTATAGTACAAAAGGATTAAAACAGATGGAGCAATGGTTAATTTGATTAGTTGTAGTTTATGCAGCAGCAGCAACATCGGGAGGGTCAGTTAATGAGGGTGAGGATTGCACAGTGTTGTACAGTATGGGGCTCAATGGTTGTCAAGCCGGTCCAGAGGTACAGTTTGAGATTTGACCCTTGCCATTAGGACGGGAGGGGTTTGTCCATTTTTGGCTTTGTAGATAGGCATGAGGGTTTTAAATCTGATGCGTGCAGCTACAGGAAGCCACTGAAGGGAGCGCAGCAGTGGAGTGACGTAACTGAACTTAGGAAGACAGAAGACGAGCTGTGCTGCTGCATTCAGGATGAGTTGCAGGAGCCTGATGGCCTGCATAAGAAGACCAGCCAAGAGCGAGTTGCAGTAGTCAAGTATTGAGATGACAAGAGACTGAACTAGCACCTGGGTGGCCCTTTGAGTGAGATAGGGTCGAATCCTTTGGATGTTGTACAGTAGAAACTTGCATGACCGAGTCAGGTTCACAATATTAGCTGAAAATGATAACTGGCCGTCCAGAATCACACCAAGCGTTTTTACATCTTCAGATGGACCAGTCAAAGAGTTCTCGAATGAGACGGCGAGATCATAGTGAGGATCTGTAGTTCCCAGGGATGAATAGCAGCTCAGTCTTGCTAGGATTTAGTTTCAGTTGATGAGCCTGTTCACACACACCAAAAATAAAGCTGTGCCCTGTTCACACACACCAAAAATAAAGCTGTGCCCTGTTCACACACACCAAAAATAAAGCTGTGCTCTGTTCACACACACCAAAAAGAAAGCAATCCTCTGATCTGGATCTACCGCTGTCCTTTAGTTGCTCAGGTCAGAATCATTTCATTACTTGTGTTGTGGAAATACAAAACCAGAATGATGTTGAGAGTTGATGGTATGTTGATAAATGAACCAGCATATGACATCACTTGTGAGCTGAACCTGGAAGAACTGACTTGCCCACACAAATGCCCACCACTATCAGTGGTTGTCTGAAATGCTTTACCTCAAAGTAGCGCAAGGGTTCAAATAAAATCTTAAAATGCTCAAGGTCGTCTCATTCATTTGTAGCATGACTATTAGATAGTAAATGGCAAAAGTGAGCACGTTTTCTATCATAGCTTTGTAACATTACCTGCATCAAGACAAAAAAGGTTAGAATTGCATTTTCTTTCAATTTTAGAGAAACTTGAAGCTGTTCATAATTTCTTATTCAGTAGTTGTATTGGTCACACTGTATTTTGATCGTCCTCTATATATGATGTGCTGATGTTGAAGTTTAGAGACATCTACAGCCGTATTGTTGGAACTGCAGGACTACAGCTGTTAGCTAATCTATTTGTTGTGTGTACCCAAATGTCATCTCCTCAGCAGAGCAGCACTGAAGGAATTCCAAATGCTATCAAATGATTTGCATATTTCTATTCTTGGAAATAAATGGTTCCTTCCATTGTTTCCTTTATAAAACCAGTGTAAATACATTAAAAAAAACAAAAAAACAAAAAATATATATATGTATATAAAACCACCACAACAACATCAAAAGAAGATTTCTGAAAAAAATGTATTTAATTTCTTTAAGGTGACATTTTATTGACAGTCTTAAATTTACATTCATGGTAGTACATTTACATAAACATCACTGACTTAGGTTATGATATAAAGGATTCAACAAAAATACATGTTTATTTAATGTTTGACAGTTATTTGTTCATCTTTTCAGCTGTTTTCTGTATGCTATAAGAAAAAAAAAGAAAGCCAAAAAAGAAAGAAAGACAGCAAAAGAAACAAAGTGTCTAGAAAACACTGACAATTTTTCTCAGTATTTTTAACTCAATTTTACTTATTTTCTTCATTTTTCAGCAATATTGTGTTTCTGGATTGCTCTGTAGTCAGAAACAGGGAAGAATCTCACTCGGGTGAAAACGTTCTCCTTCAGCAGTCGTCTCTTGTCAGAGAAGTTTAAAGGTGTAAAACTGAACTCTTCTGCATCAGAGTCCTATTTCAGCATAAATAAACAAATAAATATACAAATGTCAATAAATAAGATCAGAGCTGAAATATACAATTCCATTAAGAGGCAAGTATCAATCACCACATTTATTTTCTTCATTTTATTTTTTTCCAAGTAAAGAAATAATGTATTACAATTTACATAAAAATGCTATATTTAAATGTCTTCCCTGTAGAGGATGTGTTAACATACAATCACTTAGAGAATCAATAAAATATGCAATTTGACTGGGGGTGTTCAAATGTTTTGCATAAAACTATATTTCTTCAGTTCACAAACCTAAGACTGAGTTATTTAGAAAAAGAAACAGAAATTGTTTGCATCAATGTGTCTGTGGGAAATGCATGCAGGTGAATCAGAGTCGGATGTGGGAACAATATATATTTGTCTAATGTAGCCATGTGCAGTATTCAGCTGTATGTTTTGTTCATTGTTATAATCCACAGTAAATACTGTGGCCTAAACCACATCAGGTCTGTGTGACCTTAAAGATGATCTGGGTGTAAATTGAGTTTGTAAAGAGAATTTTGGGGATGTAATTAGAGAAACAGTTTGGGTGACTATTGACTTCTAGTGTCTGTCAGCAGTGTTTGCCTCACAGCTCAAGATTACAACTGACAAAGGTACGTGAAAAATTGGTGGTGAAATTATTTACACTTGATTTTTCGTGAAACCATTAAGATTAAGCATTAAGCATTAATCTAAGTTAAACTGTTTTAATCACAGAAGCTTGTTTAATCACAGAAGAACAAGACGCTCTGCAGCAGCCTCACGTGAGCCTAAGGTCACCATGCCCAGTGTCGAGTAGAGGGGTATAAAGTAATGGAGCTCCATCCAGTACCTTTAGGATGAGGTGAAGTGATCCAGAACTGATCATCCAACATCACTACCCGACCTCACAAATGCTCTTGTCGCTGAATACAATCAAATACTTACAGAAATGTTCTGACATCTAGTTTGATCCAATGCATTTTGATATCTCTGACCTCAGAGGAACAATAGATGAGCGAGTGTCTAAAGATTTTTGTAAATATAGTACATATGGGGGTCAACTGATGATGTGTATCATATGCTCAAACATGGGACTTGACAGCTGGGCCTGAATAGCTGAACCGGTATGAACTGGTGTTAAAACCACACCGTCTTCTGGAGGTGTGAAAGTTTCAGCCTCTTTATCTCTTTATCTTATGTTTAGTGTGTGGTTGTAGATGCAGTCCAGGGTTCAAATTTAGTCTGAGGAGTGTGTGTGTGTGTGTGTGTGGGGTGAATGGGGGGGCTACCCTAAACATACAGCAATTTAAATTTGAAACTGTGTAAACTACAATTAGACTTATCATGTTGGTCTCATACTTTATAGAATAAAAACACAAAAATAAAAAGTGTGAACAGGAATAATGATATAAATAGTCCGTATTGAATTTCAGTTTTGTTTCCTGTTATGATGGCATTTTTTTCCACTGTGTTACTAAATTGCTTGGTATGATCTGCATGTTGCTGTATATATTTTATCGAAATTCCCCAATAATTGTAAATATGATTATGATTAAGAGAAAGAGACAACTATTAATAGCTCATCAAATGATTATAACACAACAAAGAAGTGTTTAAATTAACTTGAGTCCAGGTAAATGTTGCTTCTTTAGGTTGTTTATTTATCTGACTATAAAAAATAAATAAATAAATAAATAAAAATAAAAACCCACATCAGGATACATACAAAATTGGAGTGGACATTCACCTCATCTTTCAGCTCAAAAACAATGAGTTTGTGAAGAGGTAGTGAACATACACAGATCAGGCATAACATTATGACCACCTCCTTGTTTCTATGCTCATTGTCCATTTTATCAGCTCCACTTACTATATAGGTGCACTTAGTAGTTCTACAATTACAGACTGAAGTCCATCTGTTTCTCTGCATACTTTGTTAGCCCCCCTTTACCCTGTTCGGTCAGGACCCCCATGGACCCTCACAGAACAAGTTATTAAACTTGGTCATTCATTTAATGAGGAAAATTATCTAATATTAATTATCTGTGAGTGGGAAAATACGTGAACCTTTGCATACAGTATCTGATGTGACCTCCTCATGCAGCAATAACTGCAACTAAACATTTCCGGTAACTGTTGATTAGTGCTGCACATCGGCTTGGTGGAATTTGAGTCCATCCGTACAAAACAGCTTCAACTCTGTTATGTTGGTGGGTTTTCTCCCATGAACTGCTGATTCAGGTCCGTCCACAACATTTCTATAGGATTAAGGTCAGGACTTTGACTTGGCCATTCCAAAACATTAACTTCATTCTTCTTTAACCATTCTGTGGAATGACTTGCATGCTTAGGGTCGTTGTCTTGCTGTCTGAGCCACATCCTATTGAGCTTCTCATTTAAACCAAAAAGATCTATTTTGGTCTCATCCGTCCACAAAACATTGTTCCAATAGACTTCTGGCTTGTCCATATGATCTTCAAATAACTGCAGATGGGCAGCAATGTTCTTTTTGGAGAGCAGCGGCTTTCTCCTTGCAACCCTGCCGTGCACACCATTGCTGTTCAGTGTTGTCCTGATGCTGGACTCATGAACATTAACATTGTCCACTGTGAGATGGGACCTTAGTTGCTTAGGAGTTACCCTTGGTTCCTTTTTGAGCTCACAGACATGCCTTGCTCGTGGTGTGATCTTTGTTGGTCGATCACTCCTGGGGAGCGTAACAATAGTCTTGAATTTCCTCCATTTGACTGTGGATTGGTGGAGTCCAAACTCTTCAGAGATGGTTTTGTAACCTTTTTCAGCCTGATGATCATCAACACCTCTTCTTCTGAGGTCCTCAGAAATCTCCTTTGTTTGTGCCACAATACACTTCCATAATCATGTGTTGTGAAGATCAGATGGTGACACATCCATCCCATTGATTAAAAACACCTGACTCTAATTTCACCTTCAAATTATCTGCTAATCCTAAAGGTTGACATACCTTTGCCACTCACAGATATGGAATATGCCACTCACAGATATATAGTATTGGATCATTTTCCTCAATAAATAAATGCCCAAATCTAATATTTTTGTCTCATTTGTTTAATTTGATTCTCTTTATCTACTTTTAGGACTTCTGTGAAAATCTAATGAAATATATATATTTAAAAAAAATGTAAGGGGTTCACAAACTTTCAAGCGCCACTATACATAAATATGAGCTCCATTAGTTGCATAAATTTGCATAAATTTCTTTTCTAATATGTGGTTTAGCATCCAGTTTGATTAATGACAGCCCCAATCCTATCAGGCAAGTGTTACACCAGTGTGTTGAGATCCTGAGACAAATTTTGCTTTACTCCCACATTCCAGGATGACGACTGTAATCAATTTTTAATTTGGAACAGCACTTATTTACACACACACACACACACACACACACACACACACACACACTTTTTTTTGGTAACATACCTGCTCTTGCAGCACCTCTGCTAAATTGTGGATGACAGACTGAGATCCTTTAAATGCATTGAGAGGGAAATGTGTTAGAAATTCAGCAATGTGGTGATAAATTCTGTAACATTTTGTTCACCTCAATAAACTCACTCAGTTTTTATGAAGATTCTGACATTCATCAAGGTTTTAATTTATTCTTACATAAAAGCACAAGACAGAATGTACACTCCTGCATAAAGGTGAAAACAATTTTGAGGTTTAAGAACACGTCATGAATCTGACTTTTTTCTTAGGACATTTCTCAAGAACAACTTTGGAAAATATTGGTAAGGCCCATTATTATTATTATTATTATTATTATTATTATTATTATTATTATTATTATTACTGCCATCTGTTCTCAGTGACTAAAACAGCTGAACTGAACACTTTGATCAATGTAAATAAATGACTGTAAACTCCTCCACTCACCACTGCAGTGGTCACTGTTTCTCCTTTTACAGATTATAAAGGTTTCAGCAGAAATCACAACCACACACGCTCCCAAAGCTGCTCCCAGAAAGATCACAACAGGATCCACAGGGCCCTCTGAAATAAATAAATAAATAAATAAATAAATAAATACATACATACATACATACATACGTACGTACATACATAGATTGTCACCATGTTACCAATGAATTCTTCTTTTCTACCAGTGGGGAAAAATACTACTACAAAAATTGTGCTTCATTACTCTGCTAAAGTATTGCTTTGGAGAAGTTGTATTTTATTTTAATATTATTAAAACTGAATTAAAATTGAATTTTACATATTTACTTGCTTACATTTCAAAGAAATGTAAGCTACCTTACACACCCTGAACAAAATTTCTCAGTGATTGGTTAAAACAGCTACTTTTTACTCTTATATACATGAAGATTTTAAGATGTTGTTACATTATGACTCTCACTCACAATATTTTCAGCTCTGTACTTCAAATTTAACTGAGTAAGATTTTGTTTAAGTACTCAAACTTTCACATCAGTACAGCTTCTCTGTTCATGTTCCCCTCCTGAGAACTATATTAGCAAATGTATAAGTGAGGCTCAGATAACATACAGTGCAAAAAGGCAATGAAGCAAATTATTTTTCTCAACAGTAAATGTGTTGTTGCTAAGTAAAAGCTCAATACTACATTAGAATAAATATAAATAAATATTGAAATATTGAAACAGTAAAAAATTAGTATTTCAAGTTTTCAAATTAGTATTTGGTATCTTGTGAGCTAGTTAGAAGAACATAGGCTATTGCATAAATTTGTGCAAATTCACTGTTACTGACTTAATTTAGAGAAGTACTGATTAGCCAAACCAGTTACTGGATGATAATTACAAAAGATACTGGGCTTCCAGTAAAGGCTTTCTAAAGCATTTGGCACAAAATTACTACATATTGAATTATTATTATTTGTGTTTATTTTACTATTACTGCTTTTCTGAGCAAATAAATACTTCATAGATAACTAGATTTAAACATATTTATTCCTAAAACTTTTACAAAGTACTGAACGTAAAAACGTTCTACCTTGGAATGATGGCAAAGGGCTAAATACTTTTAAAAGACAGCTTACGCCATATAATTAACTCAGTCAATAAAGTGAAAGGATGTCATCAGTTTTAATATCTATATCCATCACACAAGTCATCAATGACCAATAACTTTAAAGTTCTTAAATATTGCTTACTCAGTTGTACTGATGCTCCATTGCTAACAATGATCTTCCCACAAGCAGCCACAGCGCAGTAGTAAGTTCCAGCTTCAGAGTTGCTGAGGATGTTCTTGGAGAAGTTGTGCACACATTTGTGTGGAGAAGAGCTGATCTCACAATGACGGCTGTTGCTGTTGTTAGTGTAAATGATTTCAGGAAAGGATTGTCCTGCAGCAGCTCTGAACCAGAGCACCCGGAGTTCAGCTGCTCCGGTCTTAGAGTGGACCGTGCACTGCAGAGTGACCGACTCCCCTGGAGAAACTGACCCCCATACTGGAGTTTGGACAATTGATACATTCAACTGAGGTTGACCTGGTCATGAAAAAAAAACATTGCAAGATCTTAGTGCATATAGATTTTTTTCAGACATTCATATGGTTTATATGATAATGAAGTGTAAAATCATAATGTCATTACCTGCCACGGCTAAGAATGTGCCATTATAAAAGGTAATGGTTTTTTGGTCTTCTTTTCCACAGAAGTACATTCCTTCATCATCTTTAGTAGTTTGTACAATAGTCAGAGAAAAATGCTGGTTTATGTTGAATCTGTCTGATGAAGGAGTGGGGTCTCTAGAGATTAACTTCACTGCCACTTCCTGAGGTTCCTGTCCTGATCTTTGTTTGTACCAAACCCAATTATTTTGAGAAAGATTTTCCACAAATTTGCAGTGTAGAGTAACAGTTTCACCAGGCTTAGTTGAGACAAATGATGCCTCAGAAAGATCCACTGCTTGAGCAGAATCTAGAAGGTACAATAGATACAATCGGATCAGAGCTAAACTGATAAAAACAACAGCTAATGACATTTTAACAAGCACAGTTAAAAGTAAATGGACTTGCCTGTTATGTAGAGACATAAGATGAGAATCCGTATCAGAGCCATCATCATACAAGAATCAGATCTTCATTAAAGTAAATTTGAGAGGTCGCAACAGACAAAAGCATCAAGTTAGCTTGCTGTACATGTGAGTGTAACCTCATTGGCTGGAAAAAGTCACAGCTTTTTTTTTTTTTCTGACTGCTTGACTAACTCATGTTTGGCCTTCGGAAGTCTTTTGGTCTTTTGTTCTTCTTTCATGTCTATTTAAGTCTTATGATGAATTGTTTTGAATCCATAAACATGAAATAAGCCCATCTGACCTATTATACCTTAATACTGCAGTTTCTGTTAAAAGTGTCTTCTATTAAACTCTAAAAACCCAGTAAAACAGACTCAATCATAAGAAAGAATGTGCTTGTAAGCTCAGCAAACAACACAGCAGACTGAAAGAAACTTTCCAAAACAGATGCTCAACTAGATCTGATGCAATCATCAACTTATCCGTAACCAAGTAGTAATAATTTGATTTCAGTATTTTTGGTGCAGTTGGTCATTAGTTCATGCTTATGAAAAGGGGAAAAATGTATAACTAATGCAGTAGAACTTGTGACCAGTTCTGAGAACACAATGAAGTGATCTCAGTCTTAGTCTTTGTCTCTACATCACGTTTTCTCAGTCTGAGAGTGAGGCCTGTCACAGTCACACCTTATATATCTATGGTGTTGAGAGGTCTGTAACATGTGGCATTAAAAGGTTGACCTGGTGAAGAAGGGAAAAGCAGTGAGGAATGGACAGGTCAGAGCTTTTCTAAGACATTTATTAAAACCAGCCACAAAACACTTACATACACCATCAACTGAGAACTTACACATTTACATGTACATTTACAGCATTTAGCAAATGCTGTTATCCAGAGTAACTTACAAAAGTGCTTTGTTGTCTTTTCAGAGAAACTGTCTTTGCTAGTTACAAATAGGTTAGAGATACTGCTAGAAACAAAACCCAAGTTGATACATAGAGAAGTGCTGTAAACGAGATGTGTGTTCAGTCTATGTTTGAAGACCGCGAGAGAGTCTGCTGTTTGGACAGCCAGTGGGAGTTCGTTTCTCCTCCTGGGTTCCAGGACAGAGAAAAGTCTAGATGCTTGGCCATGCGTATTGAAGAATGGCAGGTCAAGTTTGAAGGGTTCAAGTTAAGCAAACAAGCAAGCAAAGTTTATTTATATAGCGCTTTTTACAACAGGAGTTGTCACAAAACAGCTTTACAGAAAAATCAGCATTACAGAAAAAAAATCTGGGTCCAAGCCCCCATGAGCAAGCCAGTGGTGACAGTGGCAAGGAAAAACTCCCTAAGAGCAAGAGGAAGAAACCTTGAGAGGAACCAAGACTCAGAAGGGGAACCCATCCTCTTCTGGTCGACACCGGATAGCAAACATTGTTAGTATAAAGTATTATAGTACAAAAGGATTAAAACAGATGGAGCAATGGTTAATTTGATTAGTTGTAGTTTATGCAGCAGCAGCAACATCGGGAGGGTCAGTTAATGAGGGTGAGGATTGCACAGTGTTGTACAGTATGGGGCTCAATGGTTGTCAAGCCGGTCCAGAGGTACAGTTTGAGATTTGACCCTTGCCATTAGGACGGGAGGGGTTCGTCCATTTTTGGCTTTGTAGGTAGGCATGAGGGTTTTAAATCTGATGCGTGCAGCTACAGGAAGCCACTGAAGGGAGCGCAGCAGTGGAGTGACGTAACTGAACTTAGGAAGACAGAAGACGAGCTGTGCTGCTGCATTCAGGATGAGTTGCAGGGGCCTGATGGCCTGCATAAGAAGACCAGCCAAGAGCGAGTTGCAGTAGTCAAGTATTGAGATGACAAGAGACTGAACTAGCACCTGGGTGGCCCTTTGAGTGAGATAGGGTCGAATCCTTTGGATGTTGTACAGTAGAAACTTGCATGACCGAGTCAGGTTCACAATATTAGCTGAAAATGATAACTGGCCGTCCAGAATCACACCAAGCGTTTTTACATCTTCAGATGGACCAGTCAAAGAGTTCTCGAATGAGACGACGAGATCATAGTGAGGATCTGTAGTTCCCAGGGATGAATAGCAGCTCAGTCTTGCTAGGATTTAGTTTCAGTTGATGAGCCGCCATCCATGAAGAGATGTCATTCAGACATGCTGAGATGTGACTGGAAACCTGAGTATCAGAAGGTGGGAAGGAAAGCATTAGCAGTGGTAGGAGAGACAATGAGAGGATAATACATCACCAAGAGAACCAGTGTAAAGTGAAAAGAGAGGAAGACCCAGCCTCGAGCCTTGTGGGACGCCAGTGGAGAGCCTGCATGGAGAGGATGTGGACCTTCTCCATGTTATCTGATAAGAGCGCCCCTCCAGATAGGACTTAAACCACTTCCACATCGAGCCAATGATTCCAAGGTTGGTGAGAACAGCCAGGCTTAAGTTGTTCTACATTAATTACACATATATACCCATTTACAATAAAGCTGTGCCCTGTTCACACACACCAAAAATAAAGCTGTGCCCTGTTCACACACACCAAAAAGAAAACTGTGCCCTGTTCACACACACCAAAACGAAAGCTGTGCCCTGTTCACACACACCAAAAAGAAAACTGTGCCCTGTTCACACACACCAAAAAGAAAGCTGTGCCCTGCTCACATACACCAAAAATAAAGCTGTGCCCTGTTCACACACACCAAAAATAAAGCTGTGCCCTGCTCACACACACCAAAAAGAAAGCTGTGCCCTGTTCACACACACCAAAAAGAAAGCTGTGCCCTGTTCACACACACCAAAAATAAAGCTGTGACCTGTTCACACACACCAACAATAAAGCTGTGCCCTGTTCACACACACCAAAAATAAAGCTGTGCCCTGCTCACACACGCCAAAAAGAAAGCGATCCTCTGATCTGGATCTACCGCTGTCCTTTAGTTGCTCAGGTCAGAATCATTTCATTACTTGTGTTGTGGAAATACAAAACCAGAATGATGTTGAGAGTTGATGGTATGTTGATAAATGAACCAGCATATGACATCACTTGTGAGCTGAACCTGGAAGAACTGACTTGCCCACACAAATGCCCACCACTATCAGTGGTTGTCAGAAATGCTTTAGCTGCTGAGGTGGAAGGACCTTCTCCAGACTACTGCCAGGCCCTTTACTGAGGCAGGAAGTGGAATGGGAAAGAAAGAGATTAGGTCTGGGATGAAATTCCTCAAGGTAGTGCAAGGGTTCAAATAAAATCTTAAAATGCTCAAGGTTGTCTCATTCATTTGTAGCATGACTATTAGATAGTAAATGGAAAAGTGAGCATGTTTTCTAACATAGCTTTGTAACATTACCTGCATCAAGACAAAAAAGGTTAGAATTGCATTCTCTTTCAATTTTCGAGAAACTTGAAGCTGTTCATAATTTCCTCTTCCTAATTATTAATGATCAGGGCCACTGAAGCCTTACTTGCTTTGTGGAAGACAACCAGTAGTTGTTTTGGTCACACTGTATTTTGATTGTCCTCTATATATGATGTGCAGATGTTGAAGTTTAGAGACATCTACAGCCGTATTGTTGGAACTGCAGGACTACAGCTGTTAGCTAATCTATTTGTTATGTGTACCCAAAAGTCGTCTCCTCAGTAGAGCAGCACTGAAGGAATTCCAAATGCTATCAAATGATTTGCATATTTCTATTCTTGGAATTAAATGGTTCCTTCCATTGTTTCCTTTATAAAACCAGTATAAATACATTAAAAAAAATATATTTAAAAACCACCACAACAACATCAAAAGAAGATTTCTGAAAAAAATGTATTTAATTTCTTTAAGGTGACATTTTATTGACAGTCTTAAATTTACATTCATGGTAGTAAATTTACATAAACATCACTGAATTAGGTTATGATATAAAGGATTCAACAAAAATACATGTTTATTTAATGTTTGACAGTTATTTGTTAATCTTTTCAGCTGTTTTCTGTATGCTATAAGAAAAAAAGAAAGCCAACAAAGAAAGAAAGACAGCAAAAGAAACAAAGTGTCTAGAAAACACTGACAATTTTTGTTAGTATTTTTAACTTAATTTTACTTATTTTCTTCATTTTTCAGCAATATTGTGTTTCTGGATTGCTCTGTAGTCAGAAACAGGGAAGAATCTCACTCGGGTGAAAACGTTCTCCTTCAGCAGTCGTCTCTTGTCAGAGAAGTTTAAAGGTGTAAAACTGAAACAAATAAATATACAAATGTCAATAAATAAGATCAGAGCTGAAATATACAATTCCATTGAGAGGCAAGTATCAATCGCCACATTTATTTTCTTCATTTTATTTTTTTTTCCAGGTAAAGACAAAGAAATAATGTATTACAATTTACATAAAAATGCTATATTTAAATGTCTTCCCTGTAGAGGATGTGTTAACATACAATCACTTAGAGAATCAATAAAATATGCAATTTGACTGGGGGTGTTCAAATGTTTTGCATAAAACTATATTTCTTCAGTTCACAAACCTAAGACTGAGTTACTTAAGAAAAGAAACAGAAATTGTTTGCATCAATATGTCTGTGGGAAATGCATGCAGGTGAATCAGAGTCGGATGTGGGAACAATATATATTTGTCTAATATAGCCATGTGCAGTATTCAGCTGTATGTTTTGTTCATTGTTATAATCCACAGTAAATACTGTGGCCTAAACCACATCATGTCTGTGTGACCTTAAAGATGATCTGGGTGTAAATTGAGTTTGTTAAGAGAATTCTGGGGATGTAATTAGAGAAACAGTTTGGGTGACTATTGACTTCTAGTGTCTGTCAGCAGTGTTTGCCTCACAGCTCAAGATTACAACTGACAAAATGAAAAGTGAAAAATTGGTGGTGAAATTATTTACACTTGATTTTTCATGAAACCATTAAGATTAAGCATTAAGCATTAATCTAAGTTAAACTGTTTTAATCACAGAAGCTTGTTTAATCACAGAAGAACAAGACGCTCTGAAGCAGCCTCACGTGAGCCTAAGGTCACCATGCCCAGTGTCGAGTAGAGGGGTATAAAGCCCCCTGGCATTGAACTGTGTAGTAATGGAGCTCCATCCAGTACCTTTAGGATGAGGTGAAGTGATCCAGAACTGATCATCCAACATCACTACCCGACCTCACAAATGCTCTTGTCGCTGAATACAATCAAATACTTACAGAAATGTTCTGACATCTAGTTTGATCCAATGCATTTTAGTATCTCTGACCTCAGTAGAAACATTAGATGAACGAGTGTCTAAAGATTTTTGTAAATATAGTACATATGGGGGTCAACTGATGATGTGTATCATATGCTCAAACATGGGACTTGACAGCTGGGCCTGAATAGCTGCACTGATATGAACTGGTGTTAAAACCACACCGTCTTCTGGAGGTGTGAAAGTTTCAGCCTCTTTATCTCTTTATCTTATGTTTAGTGTGTGGTTGTAGATGCAGTCCAGGGTTCAAATTTAGTCTGAGGAGTGTGTGTGTGTGTGTGTGGGGTTGTGTGAATGGGGGGGCTACCCTAAACATACAACAATTTAAATTTGAAACTGTGTAAACTACAATTAGACTTATCATGTTGGTCTCATACTTTATAGAATATAAACACAAAAATAAAAAGTGTGAACAGGAATAATGATATAAATAGTCCGTATTGAATTTCAGTTTTGTTTCCTGTTATGATGGCATTTTTTTCCACTGTGTTACTAAATTGCTTGGTATGATCTGCATGTCGCTGTATATATTTTATCGAAATTCCCCAATAATTGTAAATATGATTATGATTAAGAGAAAGAGACAACTATTAATAGCTCATCAAATGATTATAACACAACAAAGAAGTGTTTAAATTAACTCGAGTCCAGGTTAATGTTGCTTCTTTAGGTTGTTACTGACTATAAAAAATAAATAAATAAATACATAAAAATAAAAACCCACATGAGGATACATACAAAAAGTGGAGTGGACATTCACCTCATCTTTCAGCTCAAAACAATGAGTTTGTGAAGAGGTAGTGAACATACACAGATCAGGCATAACATTATGACCACCTCCTTGTTTCTATGCTCATTGTCCATTTTATCAGCTCCACTTACTATATAGGTGCACTTATTAGTTCTACAATTACAGACTGCAGTCCATCTGTTTCTCTGCATACTTTGTTAGCCCCCCTTTACCCTGTTCGGTCAGGACCCCCATGGACCCTCACAGAACAAGTTATTAAACTTGGTCATTCATTTAATGAGGAAAATTATCTAATATTAATTATCTGTGAGTGGCAAAATATGTGAACCTTTGCATACAGTATCTGATGTGACCTGACTAAAACAGCTGAACTGAACACTTTGATCAATGTAAATAAATGACTGTAAACTCCTCCACTCACCACTGCAGTGGTCACTGTTTCTCCTTTTACAGATTATAAAGGTTTCAGCAGAGATCAAAACCACACACACTCCCAAAGCTGCTCCTAGAAAAAGCACAACAGGATCCACAGGCCCCTCTGACACAAAAAAAAAAAAAAAAATCACGTTACAACCTATTTTGTATATCACGAGTGAAACGTTCTGTACAACCAGTGGTGGAGTAATTGTGCTTCATTTCTCTTATAAATTATTATTTTTGAATAACTATATATTTATTTCCATATTATTGGAATTGAATTGAAATAAATGTAATAAATTCAAATTTAATACATTTTTAAAGTGAATCACTCAATTATATTTCCAAGACAAAATTAAACTTTTTACACCATACATTTTTAATTTCAGAACTTTAATAATGTTCCCTCCTGTGCAAATCAGCATATAATTTAATCAAAACAACCATTCAAATTCATATATTTATAAAATGAAACTGCCTACAACTCTGCTAATTTGTCTTTGTGTGAGGTACTGCACTGCACCCCTGACCCTTACACACCCTGAATGAACAATACCTCCCATTCCTTTCTTAAGACATCTAGTTTTTACTTTTATGTAATGTGTTAAGACTTTTTTGACTTTCACTCAAGCATATGTTTTTCTCCATACTTCCAAATATAACTAGGATTTTCATTTTCAAGTATTCATACTTTGACATATATACAGTTCCTCTTCTTATCGTAATGCTGGGTAGTACATTAGCAAATGAATTATAAAATATGACTAAAAAACTGTGTTCAAAGCTTTACTTGACTTTATGAGTGAGGATCAAATTAAGTACAGTACTGTGTAGAAACCATTTTGTCTCTACAGTGAAAGTGTTTTTAGCAGTAAAAACTAAAATTATTACATTAGAAGTAATATGAAAAACAATAGTACAGTAGAAAAGTAAATATTTCAGGTTTTCAAATAAGTGGTTAATAACTTATGGTCAGGTTCTGTTCCCAATTTCACCTTGAAGCTTCTGGCTATCGCATAGATTTGTCTAAATCTACTCCTGCTGATTTCATTTAATGAAGTATTGATCAAAAACAGGTATTGGAAAACTATTAATAATACTGGGATGTCATTTTTTTGGTTATGTTACTGTTTTAAAATGCACATAAACACTTACTGCACAAATAAACAGCATTTTTAATAAAAGATTCCAATACAACTTTCAAATACCTAAAACTTTTGCCCAGTACTGCACATAAATGTTCTCCCTTGAAATGATGGCAAAAAACTAAACACTGTTAAATGGCACCACATAAAATATAATTAATTCAGTTAATTTAGTGAAAGGATGTCATCAGTTTTAATATCTACAGCCATCACACATCATCAATGACCAATAACTTTAAAATTCTTAAATATTTCTTACTCAGTTGTACTGATGCTCCATTGCTAACAATGATCTTCCCACAAGCAGCCACAGCGCAGTAGTAAGTTCCAGTATGGTGGTGGTCGAGGATGTTCTTGGAGAAGTTGTACACACATTTGTGTGTAGAAGAGCTGATCTCACACTGATGGCTGCTGCTGGTCTGATGAGAGTAAATGATTTCAGGAAAGGATTGTCCTGCAGCAGCTCTGAACCACAGCACCCGGAGTTCAGCTGCTCCGGTCTTAGAGTGGACCGTGCACTGCAGAGTGACCGACTCTCCTGGAGAAACTGACCTCCTTACTGGAGTTTGGACAACTGATACATTTACCTGAGGTTGACCTGGTCAAGAAAAAAAAAATGCAAGATCTTAGTGCATATTGATTTTTTTCAGACAGGCATATGATTTGTATGATAATGAAGTGTAAAATCATAATGTCATTACCTGCCACGGCTAAGAATGTGCCATTATAAAAGGTAATGGTTTTTTGGTCTTCTTTTCCACAGAAGTACATTCCTTCATCATCTTTAGTAGTTTGTACAATAGTCAGAGAAAAATGCTGGTTTATGTTGAATCTGTCTGATGAAGGAGTGGGGTCTCTAGAGATTAACTTCACTGCCACTTCCTGAGGTTCCTGTCCTGATCTTTGTTTGTACCAAACCCAATTATTTTGAGAAAGATTTTCCACAAATTTGCAGTTTAGAGTAACAGTTTCACCAGGCTTAGTTGAGACAAATGATGCCTCAGAAAGATCCACAGCTTGAGCAGAATCTAGAAGGTACAATAGATACAATCGGATCAGAGCTAAACAGATAAAAACAACAGCTAATGACATTTTAACAAGCACAGTTAAAAGTAAATGGACTTGCCTGTTATGTAGAGACATAAGATGAGAATCCGTATCAGAGCCATCATCATAAAAGAATCAGATCTTCATTAAAGTAAATTTGAGAGGTCGCAACAGACAAAAGCATCAAGTTAGCTTGCTGTACATGTGAGTGTAACCTCATTGGCTGGAAAAAGTCACAGGTTTTTTTTTGTCTGACTGCTTGACCAACTCATGTTTGGCCCTCAGAAGTCTTTTGGTCTTTTGGTCTTTTTTTCATGTCTATTTAAGTCTTATGATAACTTGTTTTGATTCCATAAACATGAAACAAGCCCATCTGACCTATTAAACCTTAATACAGCAGTTTCTGTCAAAAGTGTCTTCTATAAAACTCTAAAGACCCAGTAAAACAGATTCAATCATAAGAAAGAATGTACTTGTAAGCTCAGCAAACAACACAGCAGACTGAAAGAAGCTTTCCAAAACAGGTGTTCAGCTACATCTGATGCTGTCATCAACTTATCTGCGACCAAGTAGTAATAATTTGATTTCAGTATTATTGGTGCAGTTGGTCATTAGTTCATGCTTATGAAAAGGGGAAAAATATATAACCAATGCAGTAGAACTTGTGACCAGTTCTGAGAACACAATAAAGTGATCTCTGTCTTAGTCTTTGTCTCTACATTATGCTTTCTCAGTCTGAGAGTCAGGCCTGTCACAGTCCCACCTTATATATCTATGGTGTTGTGAGGTCCGTTACATGTGGCATTAAAAGGTTGACCTGGTGAAGAAGGGAAAAGCAATGAAGAATGGACAGATCAGAGCTTTTCTAAGACATTTATTAAAACCAGCTACAGAAACTCTAACATACACCATCAACTGAGTACATATCCATTTACATTTACAGCATTTAGCAGATACTGTTATTCAGAGCAACTTACAAAAGTGCTTTGTTGTCTAGAGAAAGTATTTGTGCTATTTACACATAGATCAGAGAGAGAGAGCCAGTCCTGAGCTCAGATACTGCTAGAAACAAAAGCCCATATTGATACATAGAGAAGTTCTGTAAAAAGAGATGTGTCTGCGTTTGAAGACCATGAGAGAGTCTGCTCTTCGGACAGCCAGTGGGAGTTCCACCACCTGGGTGCCAGGACAGAGAAAAGTTTAGATGCTTGTCTTGAAGGATGGAGGGTAAAGTCAAGCTGTAGTTGAAGCTCGAAGGGCTCAGTGTACAGTTCGAGATTTGACCAGTGGCATCAGGAAGGGAGGGGCTGGTCCATTTTTGGCTTTGTTTGCAAGCATCAAGGTTTTCAATCTAAAGGATGCAGCTGCAGGAAGCCTCTGAAGGGAGCGCATGAAGTGATACATGGAGTGATGTAACTGAACTTAGGAAGACAGAAGACAAGCTGTGCTGCTGCATTCAGGATGAGTTGCAGGGGTCTGATGGCCTGCATAAGAAGACCAGCCAAGAGCGAGTTGCAGTAGTCAAGCCTTGAGATGACAAGAGACTGAACTAGCACCTGGGTGACCTCTTGAGTGAGAAAGGGTCGAATCCTTTGGATGTTGTACAGTAGAATCTTGCATGACTGAGTCTGGTTCGTAAAATTACAGACATTGAAAAAGTTTTTTCTGTATTTTTCATGATAAGAGAATATACCTGTAAAATACAGGAACATCACCTTTTTCAATAAATCTGCTGTAAAAATACAGTCAAAGTCTGTTATTTTAAATTATAAGAATCCACCATTTTTTAACATAGTGGTACCATTCTTTAAGAGTTTGAAGTGTTAATTTAGTAGTTACCATTGTAAAAACACAGTTATCAGTGCAAAAATACAGACCAATATAGTTGTTTTACATTTTTCCTGCTCTGTGTGTGCTTATTTAAAAATACAGAACATTGATTTTAACGCAGGTTTGCTGTAATTATACGTAATAAGCACATTATAAAACCTACTAAATTACTTTCAATACAGGGTAACAATAATATAACAAGTCCATTGCCTATTGCAACATAACAGTAATTTGTTGTTTTAAAACAGTAAATGTATGGTAAATTAATTTAAACTTTCATATTATGAACTGGCATACAGCATCAGACCAGATATTTTGACTAAAATGAAGTTTAATTAATTAAAATAATTGTCAAACCATTCAGTAAATCATAACACTTCTCTTTAAAATAGACAGTAAATTGTTTATTTGGGAGAATTACAGTTTTGAAACCACAAAAAAATAAGTTTAGTAGACAGTTGTGTGTTCATTGGACAAAATCGTTGCTATGGTCTGTTCAGCCGATGAATGTGGACAAATTCCTGTTTGAATCTGGGCGCAAGCTGCTCCAGGACAGCGTTCACACTGAATCACACAGGAAGAAACCAGCTCAGCTGCCCCGAAGCCCCTGTCCAGACCACATCTTCATGTTTAGCTCTGAGGTGATGGAGGTGATGGAGGTGAGGTCTTGGTTTTATTTTTTTACATACCTGCTGCTTTGCTGCGAGTGAAAACGGCTCACTTTGCATTTAGTTTCTTTATTACGAATAGCTGTTATAGCAGCAGTAAGCTAATAGTAATAAGCTAACTTAAGTGATTTAGTGCAAGCTAACAGGAGGTTTGAAAATGAAGCCTTGAGTGAAGTTTTGAAAGTCGCGATGTTGTAGTGTTTTGGGCTCCTTTCAGAATGAACCGCGGTATTTGGACAAATTATAATGTTCAGTGTTTAGTGAAATAATCTCTGCAGTAAAGTACCTTAAATAAAGAACTGTGCAAAAGTCACAGCCTAGAAAATTGTTTAAAAAAATTCATCTTCACAATAAAAGTTTTGCTGGTTATTAATATGCTGGTTACATGAATACAGTTAGAGGAACACAGTTCTGAATCCTGATTTCTCACTGCAGTTCAGAATGGATTTGTTGAATTCTAGCACTCCTGATTTAATTTAATGAAGGATTGGTCAGATAAGCTAGTGCTGAATCTCAGATGGCTACCTCTTGTCTATATAGTGCACTATGTGAATTATGGAGTTTTGATGTCCTGTAGTGAATGTAGTGAATGCCCTGTAGTGAATTGTGTGCTGGTAGTTAAATCAACAGTATCTCTTCGTTACAGTATGCAGTGTTTGAGTGCAGGAGCAAGATGTTAAGGTCTATGTTATGCATTATGTAGGGAGTAAGGAGCCATGTGAGATTCAGCCTATGCATTGGATGGTATTAAGGTTAAAAATAATGTATTCTTTATTTGTGTGTTTGCATTTAATGTTTTTTTAAATAATAACATTTACTGCCCAGATCAATAGATTTACATATAATACATATAATTAAGAATTTTGCATAGTATTGTTTATATGCAATTTACAATTTCTTTTGCAGTTGAATTTGCTGGACCTGGCTACCCTGGTTAATCCCTTTAACAAGTTTAGGTACATTAGTCTTAGAAATGTAATGTGATGGTGCGTCTGTTAAGTTCAGTTTAGGCAAACAATATCAAACATTACTTTGTAGTGGTCACTATTGTATTACTGAGCTTATTAAACATGCTAACCTGGCAGTAACAGTAAAGGTGAAAGATGTTAGCTCTTGACAGACATACAAAGAGCTACATGTGATTATTGTTATCAGCCTGACTAGGGTAGTAATGAAAACCCACTGAAAATGTTTGGGAACTCTACCTAAATAGTAATTACAATTTTAACTCTTGTTTTGTTCCTTGTGCTTTTTTCTTTTTCTTTTTTTTGGTCACTTCTGCCCCGGTCAGGAAACCTCTGTTCAGTGCTGCATCAGGGACACATTTTGCTGTGTTCCCATGTCTTCAAAAGATTCCTATGAACAAAGGGACGTGACCAAGGTATGTTTTTTGGTTATGTTCACATAACATTAGGAAGTTAAGTAATGATGCAGTAGGAAGGCTGGAATGTTACTGTGCTACAGCTCGCCTGACAGATTAATCGCTTTTATATTTAAATCACAAGAGCTGCAATATTTATTCTAGAAAACATATATTAACAAGGTTTAAATGAGGAAATTTCAACAAATCATGCAGAGCTTGTGAACTGCCTGTATGAGTTTGACCAATGCATGTGCTGTATATGTGATAACCAGTAAATGGTACTCTTGCTCAGTCAGTGTTCCCGTGCCTCAAGCCAGAAAAGTGGATATTCTGGTCGTCTTGGCCAAAAAAATATAATTTATATTAATTTATAGAAGATCCATATTGCAATATCGGTCAGAAAAATTGCAATTAGATATTTTTCCCAAATCGTTCAGCTCTCGCTACAGCTTGCAAATACTATGATTCAAGATTTTAATTATCAGACAACAAAATCTTAAAGGTTAGAGTTACAATGACATAGAGCAGAGAAAAGTGGCAAATCAGTCAAAAGTCAGTAACTTCCAGTTGATCAGCTAATTCAGATATTAATACTACAATTACAGATTATAGCAGTCACAACAACAGTTATCATGATTTCAGATTTTTTGCATTTTACGTTACAGTGGTATGCATGCTAAATTGATTTAAAAGTGCATAGGATGTGTCAGGTTACAGGCTAAAACAGATAAATGTTTGATTTTCTTTTTTCACAGGTGAGGCAGAGGTCACTGCTTTAATGGTAGCTAGCAAGATCATTGAGAGAAACCGTCCACAGTATCCAAAGCCTGGAATTATCTTCCTTATGGATGCCTCCTAAGATGACTTTCATCTTTCTCCGAGTTCTTTAAACTGTTATGTAGAGACGGTTAAGGGTGAGTGGACTGAGACTGAAGAAAACAAAAGTGCACAGTGAGAATGAAAAGTGGCATGTCATTCTAAGAGATATTTGATGTCAGCATGAAGTCCCAATCCTTAAAATACAAACCCTATTTCCAGAAAAGTTGGGACATTTTGTAAAATGCGATAAAACAAGAATCTGTGATTTGTTAATTCTCTTGAATCTGTATTAACTGACAAAAGTATAAAGAAAAGATTTCCTATGTTTTCACTTACAGTTTTGTAAGTGGAATTTTTGCCCATTCATGATTAGAACTCAGAATTGAGTTCTGGCTCAACAGTCTGTGGTTGTTGTTGTCTGATTCTGCTCTTCATGATGTGCCATACATGTTCAATAGGAGACAGATCTGGACTGCAGCCAGGCCTGTAAGCCATGCTGTTGGAGCACATGCAGAATGAGGCCTGGCATTGTCTTGGTGAAATAATCATGGACTTCCAAGGAATAGATGTTGTCTTGATGCATATGTTTCTTTAAAATCCCAATAAATGTGTCAGTGGTACTTTTCACACATATTCAAGTCACCCCTGTCATGGGCACTGATGACCTCTACCATGACAGATGTCACTATTTGCACCTTTCACTGACAAAAGTCTGGATGGTCCCTCTCATCTTTGGCATGGAGAATTCAACATCCATTTTTCCCAAACACAAGATGGACTCATATGACAACAGCACACTGTTTTTCAGACCGTCTGAGATTAGCCTGGGCCCAGAGAATTTACCAATGTTTCTGCATAGAACTGATGTACAGCTTCCTCACAGTGAGTTTTAAAGTTGCATTTCTTGATGTAGCGGCAGACTGTTAAGTTACGACGGTTTTCCGAAGGACTCCTAAAGTACTCCATCCCTTCTCGTGCAGTGCCATCTGAGGGCTTGAAGATCACACACATTCAGCAGTGATTTCTCAGCTTTTTTTGAGTGTGTTTCAGGCATCAAATTCAAAATCTATATATGTTCACAAATATAATTAATTTGGTCAGCCAAAACATTAAAAACAGTTTCTTTGTACTTTTGTCAGTTAAATAAAAGTTTAAGAAAATTAACAAATCACAGATTCTTGTTTGTATTGCATTTTACAAAATGTCCCAATTTTTGGGGGGTTTGTATTGTCAGCACACTTTCCATCTTGCTGTCATTGTTGAAAATGCCCTTAACAACTGTGTGTAGACCCCTTTTAAGGACTGTAATAACTGATGCAGTACTAGGTTCTGTTATTGACCCTTGTGCTTTGTATTAGCTTTAAGTCCTCATTCTACAGGCATATTCAGTGTAGCTAAGTCCTGAGTGTAGTGTGGTTGCTTAGTCCTTCAGGTTGCTGGCTTTGTTTTGAGCATGTATAAATGAAATCAAGAAACTTTTTTCTCATGCAGTTCCAATCTGAATCTTTTAGTAATGCCTTCCGCCCAATGACAGCTGGGATAGGCTCCAGCACCCCACCGCGACCCAGAAGGATAAGCGGTTTAGATGATGTATGTATGTATGTATGTTACAGTCCAAATTACAGATAAATCAAGAATGATACAGGAGGTAATTAGTGCTCTAACACACATTGTTTATGTTTTAGACAGACATTATAAATCTTTAAAACTGTAGAAAGATTCACAGTAGCCATCTTTTTGCCCCATTTGGTGTTTATTTTGAATGCTAGGTTGCTGGGTGATGTCATGATTGTTAAAGTTCAACTGTCAAAATAAAAAGATTGAAAGTATGTATTATCGTTGAGGTTTTATAGTTCTGGCCAAAGATTTTACATTGTTTTAAAAGAGCAATAGCGTATTGTCTGTTGTGTATTTATGTAAAATTAAAGTACACCATTCTTTTATTTGCTGAAGTAAAAGGTAACTGCAGAATATTCATGTAATTAAGTATATTGACTCTTGTATAAAAACTGTAAAGTAACCAAAAAAAAAAAAAAACACACAAAAAAAACAGTATTTACAGGGAAACGCTGTAATTTTACAGTAATCCACTGTACAGAATTTTACTGTAAAATTAAGGGAAGTGTTTGTCAACTTTTGCTGCCAGACATTTTATCATTTTTTTTACATTTTTTTTTACAGTGCAGTGTAAAGTAAAAAGAGAGGAAGACCCAGCCTCGAGCCTTGTGGGACACCCGTGATGAGCCTGCATGGAAAGAATGTGGACCCTCTCCATGTTATCTGATATATGAGTGCCCATCCAGATAGGACTTAAACCACTTCCACATTGAGCCAATGATTCCAAGGTTGGTAAGAACAGCCAGGCTTGAGTTGTTCTACACTAATTACACATACATACCTGTGATAAAGTGCGTTCCTCAACCTGGCAGTATGCCGTGGCAGGGGACACACCTTATGGGTAGCGTCGGGCAAGTGGTCCAAGTAACTGGAATAAAATACAGCTGTTCCAAGAGTTCTTCTTCCCGTCACCTTTATTTACACACCAACACTCAGGCTTATATACGTATTTACACGCGCACACATCACAAATGAAAACAAAACGAAAATAGTCTCTACAACTATACAATGGACCAATGACTGCAAAGTCATATAGGTCTATACTCATCACCTTCAAACCTCCACCGAGCTGAAAGAAGGGATCTTTCCCTGTACCCTCCAGTAATGCTTCTTATATTTGGGGTGCTCCTCCCCTAGAACATACCATTACTGGCCTGGGTTAAAACAAGTGCTTAATCTATTTAAATATATTTACATGCAACAGTAAATAATTCGTGATCTTCCTTACTGATCAGATTTATATTCACAACGTCATTAATATTCATATACAATACAGTGTACACTTATTAAACCGTTTTACTCTTCTTACAGGTTTTGTCCTTCCCTCCTCCTCTACAGAGGATGGACTCATCCAGGTGAGTAAAACACAGGTGAACCCGTTCAGTTCTCTTTTCTCCTCAAAGCAAGGATGACCAGTCTTCAAACAAGTACAGGTAAGTGTTAACAACCAGTCATTATAATGTGATGTGTAAAAGAGTACTTTACATCATCACAATACCTATTTACAATAAAGCTGTGTCCTGTTCACACACACCAAAAATAGAGCTGTGTCCTGTTCACACACACCGAAAATAGAGCTGTGTCCTGTTCACACACACCGAAAATAGAGCTGTGTCCTGTTCACACGCACCGAAAGTAAAGCTGTGCTCTGTTCACACACACCAAAAAGAAAGTATTTCTCTGGTCTGGATCTACTGCTGTCCTTTAGTTGCTCAGGTCAGAATCATTTCATTACTTGTGTTGTGGAAATACAAAACAGAATGATGTTGAGAGTTGATGGTATGTTGATAAATGAACCAGCATATGACATCACTTGTGAGCTGAACCTGGAAGAACTGACTTCCCCACACAAATGCCCACCACTATCAGTGGTTCTCAGAAATGCTTCAACTGCTGAGGTGGAAGGATCTTCTCCAGACTACTGCCAGGTCCTTTACTGAGGCAGGAAGTGAAGATCAGCACATCCCTCAATATTACTGATACACCACAGCACAGAAACTACTCAAGGCACAAAGTTAGAAGGACACTTGTCCTGAAGACAAAAGCCTTCAATTCAATTCAATTTATCACGTTGCTCAAGAACTTCTCTAGGTCAGTGATACCAACTTCATTGGAAAAGAGGCCGAAACTTAATTTGCCTCAGCGGCTTGTTAGCAGTTAGCAGCAAATAGATTCCTGATTAAATTATAGTTAGTAAAAAAGTATTTTCTGATTAATTCCACACAGTGTGCCACATTTTGGTGGAATGGGAGAGAATGAGATTAGGTCTGGGACGGAATTCCTCAAGGTAGTGCAAGGGTTCATATAAAATCTCACAATGCTCAAGGTTGTCTTGCTCAATTGTACCATGACTATTAGATAGTAAATGGCAAAAGTGAGCATGTTTTCTATCATAGCTTTGTAACTTTACCTGCATCAAGACAAAAAAGGTTAGAATTACATTCTCTTCCAATTTTAGAAAAACTTGAAGCTGTTCATAATTTCCTCTTCCTAATTATTAATGACCAGGGCCGCTGGAGTCTTACTTGCTTTGTGGAAGACAACCAGAAGTTGTTTGGGTCACACTGTATTCTGATCCTCTATATGTGATTTGCATATTGCTGTTATCTTAGAAATACATGGTTCCTTCCATTGTTTCATTTATAAAGTCATTGTAAATATATATATATATATATATATATATATATATATATATATATATATATATATATATATATATATATATATATATGTATAGTAGCCACAATAATATCAAAAGAAGATTTCTGAAAAAAAATAATTTCTTTAATGTGACAATTTTCATTGACAGATTTATATTTATGATCATGAGAGTAAATGTACATAAACATCACTGAATGCCAGATAGTTACACAAAATTGTCTAGAAAACACTGACAATTTTTATGAATACTTTTAAATGAATTTGATTTATTTTCTTCATTTTTCAGCAATATTGTGTTTCTGGATTGCTCTGTAGTCAGAAACAGGGAAGAATCTCACTCTGGTGAAAACATTTTCCTTCAGCAGTCGTCTTTTGTCAGAGAAATTCAAAGGTGCAAAACTGAACTCTTCATCTGAGTCCTATTTCAGAATAAATCAACAAATAAATATACAAATAAGTTAATAAGATTAGTACAACTCCATGAAAAGGCAAGTATCAATCTAATCTCTCTCTCTCTCTCTCTCTCTCTCTCTCTCTCTCTCTCTCTCTCTCTCTCACACACTATTTTGTTAATATATTTTATTTTCTGAAAGTAAGTTTGCTAGTAAATTATTGTTTACATTTGATTTTCACTAAACCATTAAGATCCATACATTGCAGACATGAGTTACAATGTTTACACAGAGCTTTAATAATTTCCAACTTGTATAATCTAATAGAAAAGCAAAGCCAGTAGAACAGGACGCTCTGAAGCAGCCTCACATGAGCCTAAGGTCACCATGCCCAGAGCCAAGTATCGAATAGAGGGGTATTGAACCCAGTATTGAACTGTGTAGTAATGGAACTCCAACCAGTACTTTTAAGATATGTTGAAGTGATCCAGAACTGATCATCCAGCATCAGTACCTGACCTCACTTATGCTGCTGTGGCTGAATTCCGCATTTTAGTGCCTCTGACCTCAGTAGAAACATTATATGAGCGAGTTTCTAGAGATTTTTGTAAATATAGCACATATGGGGTCAACTGATGATGTGTATCATATGCTCAAAACGCTAAACAGCACTTTAAAACTGTTTTAACAATAAGACTTGTAATGTTGATCTCATGCTTTATAGAATATAAAAACAAAAACAAATACTATTATTAACAGGAATAATGATATTATAAATATTCAGTTTTGGTTCCTTTCACAATGAGATTTTGTTTTCCATTGTGTTACTAAAATGCTGGGTATGATCTGCATGTTGCTTTATATATTTTATCAAAATACTCCAATAATTGTAAATATGATGATAATTAAGAGAAATGCATATCTATTGATAACTATTATGGAATAATTCAACAAGTTATCATCGTTCATTAAAAAAAGTGTTAAAATCTCCAGGACAGATTGGCGCTGCTTTCTGTTTGCTGTTTCAGACTATAACTAAAATAAAAACAAACTCTTTCAAGCTATTCGAGAAGGGGTGGCTGGTAGTCCAGTGGTAGGAGAGCTGAGCCAGTAACTGGAAGGTCGCAGGTTCAGAACTGTTGAAGTTAGTAAACTGCTGCCAAGCATGGTAAGCAAATTTTATCTGTATAGTGCAAAAATGAATCTGCCGGTTTATCAGCACTTTCACAGCGATGCATTCTATGTAGAGCAGCAGCACTTTCTTCTGTATCTGTAACTGTAACACGTCCAGTACTTGGTGGAGCCCCGAAAGTCTGTTACATATATCATTTGTATCATCATGCATCCAGTTTTCTTAATGACGGCTCCCCTTCTGTCAGATACACCAGTGTGTTAAGTGCCCCACTAACTTTGTGCTTCACTCCCACATTCCAGCACAGTCACACACACACAAAGGCACAGGGATGCATAACCAAGTAGGAGAGAAGTAGTGATCCAGGCCAGTAATATATATATATATATATATATATATATATTTTAGGTAACATACCTGGTCTTGCAGCATCTCTGGGAAACTTTGGATGACAGACTGACATGTTTTGCCTTTAAATGCATTGAGAGGGAAATGTGTTAGAAATTCAGCAGTGTGGTGATAAATTCTGTAGCATTTTGTTCACCTCAATTAACTCACTCAGTTTTTACAAAAAACTCTGACATTCACCAATATTTACATTAGGGGTGGGAATCTCTAGGCACCTAACGATTCGATTACGATTCAGAGGGCTGTGATGCGATTATAAAACGATTATCGATGCATCTCGATGCATCTTTTTTTCTATATAGCATTTATATTTTCTCACTGTGGGAGCTCAAGTTTCGAGTTCAAGTTTCAAGTTTATTTGTCATTTGCACAACATGTCAGGACATTTATGCATTGAAATGCTTGTGGTAAGGCTCAGCTAATCACTCTACAGAAAGTAAATAAGTAACAATAAAAATACAAGAAAAACCAACTGAAATATATTAAATATACACAAATTATACACAGAATATAGAGATAATATTCATTTTAAAGTGACTAGGTGACTCTGTGTTATTGATATTTAAAGTGACTTGGTACTTGTAAAGCAAAGTATTTGTAATGATCCATAATGAATTTACTTCCAATATCTTTTTTAATAAATCAAATGGAAGTGATGTGGCAAGTGAACTAGAAGGCTCTCATTCAGTGCTCTTGTTTAGAGCACATGAGACGCTGCTGCCACTCATCTGCGATAAAATGCGCAGTTACGGTGAAATAACATCCAGTGGTGATGGATCTCCACGCAGCGCGTTACAGCTATTCTACCCGTTTTCTTTAGTGATTTTATAACTTCGGTTTTGGTCTCGTTGTAAAGTATGTTTGAGACGGGTCGTGTGCAACATAGCGCGAAAGCTCTGCTTCACAACGACTGAGATCCGGCGCGCGGACTGCAGGTCGCATAGCAGCGATGCGTTATTCGCATTTATAAGCAGCGCAGTTGGTTTCCTGGTACGTTAAATCTGCAATGAGAGACTGTCAAACACTAAAAAGTGGCGAAGCTGAAGTCGCTTCTCTTTCGAATTCTCACGTTCCACCTTAAATGGTGCCGCATTTACATTCGGCGCCTCAGTTAGAATTTAAGGTGGAACGGGAAAATTCGGACAAGAAGCTGGAGAATAAGAAGCGACTTCAGCCTCGTAAAACAGTCGGACGTTGAGAGACATTTAACTGCTCTAGTTTTGAGGAAAAGTTTTCTGGCGGAGTTGGAGGAAAGCGGCTGTAGCTGAATCTTAAAGCAGAGCGGAGTAAATCTGCGTTTTCGTTTATATTGTTTAGCCTATACTAGAACATTAACACATACTGAAACATACTGGACATGAAATGCTGTGGCTCCCAAGGTGGTTTGATTTTTTGAGGACAAAATGGCTCTTCTTATCATTTGGGTTGTGACTCCTGACCTAACCTGGCTTTAATGCAGGGGGAGCCGGTAGGATTTCTCACTCATCCAGTAGTGTTTTTGTTATGTGCCGCCACAAACTGTCCGGGCGCTGCACTTCCGCACTTCAAGTTCCGCCTTTTGCGTTCCGTCAACATTACGTTATAAATATTTAGAAAATCGATTTTTGTGAATCGATTCAGAATCGTTCACGTCCGCATCGCGATGCATCCAAGAATCGATTTTTTTCCCGCACCCCTAATTTACATGTTTGGGATTTGTTCCTCAGTACAAAGAGAACTGCAGACTCAAGAGCGCAAAGGTGCAAACTGTTCAGAATCATCAGAAGAGCAAATTTACGTGAAAACCTAGAATGACATTAGTGAATGAGGCCCATTATTATTATTATTATTATTATTATTATTATTATTATTATTATTATTATTATTATTACTGTTTATTACAGGGAAAAAGATAAACTGAACACTGAGATTAATGTAAAGAAAAGACTGTAAACTCCTCCACTCACCACTGCAGTGGTCACTGTTTCTCCTTTTACAGATTATAAAGGCTTGAGCAAAGATCACAACCACACACACTCCCAAAGCTGCCCCCAGACAGATCACAACAGGACCTACGGGGTCTTCTGAATGAAATATATATATATATATATATATAAATAAAAATTAAATACATAAATAAATAAATAAATAAATGTATAATTCTACTCTATAAAAGTTTAAGCTCTAATAAAATTTGATATAAAATCTTTTTCAAGATTCCATGTCACCAACGAAACATTATATACAACCAGCAAAGGAAAACTTCCAATATATCTCCATTTTTGCCATTTTCTACTTATGTATGTATATATTGTTTGTATTTATTCAAATATTTGTGTTTTTAGACAAATAAACACTTACTGTCCAGCTAAACAGTAATATGATTTTCTCAGAGGCTTAAAACTTCTGCACAGTTCTATGAAAAAAGTTCAATTCTATGCTCTACATCAATCACATAAAATAACTATAGCTTAAATATTGCTTACTCAGTTGTACTGATGATCCATTTCCAAAGATGATCTTTCCACAAGCAGCCACAGCGCAGTAGTAAGTTCCAGTATAGTGGTGGTCGAGGATGTTCTTGGAGAAGTTGTACACAGAGCTGTGTGTAGAAGAGCTGATCTCACACTGACGGCTGCTGCTGTTCTGATGAGTGTAAATGATTTCAGGAAAGGATTGTCCTGCAGCAGCTCTGAACCACAGCACTCGGAGTTCAGCTGCTCTGATCTCAGAGAGGACCGTGCACTGCAGAGTGACCGACTCTCCTGGATAAACTGACCCCCGTACTGGAGTTTGGAGCACTGATATGTCTGACTGTCCTAGAAAATATTATAAAGACAGTGTAAGAAATTGTATTCAGTAGAAATGCTCAATAACAATATATTAACCATGTAATAATAGCATAACAATGACATAACTGCATCCACAGTGAATCTGAAGAGGGAAGTCGTAAATATTTATGAAATATTTAAATTAATGTTAATAGTAACAATGTATTTGACTCGCCTCAGTTAAAAGATTTTAAATATTTACAAAGCATTGACAGAGAAAAGAAATTTACATCTTAAGAAAACTGAAATGTTTATTTTTACGGCATATTTCAAACACAAGGGCAACTCAGTGTCCATTATATTCTACTAAAGTAGATCAGTGAAGCAGAAAACAAATCAGTTATGTTACCTGTGACCGCTAAGAATGTAGCAGTAGAAAAGTCCAGTGTTTTCTTTCCAGTCTCTCCACAGAAGTACATTCCTTCATCTTCTTTAGTGACACGTTCAATACTGAGAGAAATGCCACTTGCAATTCTGTTGAGTTTAAATCTCGATTTGTCAAATTTATTTGCGAACACAGCCGGCTTGTCTTCTAACTTTGATCCCACTTCCAGCGGCGCATGCTCCAGTCTTTGTTTGTACCACATCCTAACATCTTTATTTGAGTCGTCTACAAATGTACAGTTGAGAGTGACCGCTTCACCGGGCTCAGCTGAGATGACCAACGACTCTGAATTTCTCACTGCTTGAGTAGAATCTGTAAAAAGTTCATTCTACATGAATATTAAAAATAGCATGATTTTTCAAGCATCATTAAAAATACTTGCATGTTTGGTGTTTGGAAATGTTATGAACTTACAAATCTTGTAGAAATATAAAATGACAATCCCAATCTTGTGTAGATCCATCATTTACAAACATGTAATATCTGAAAGGAAATAACTGACTGAAGCACTGAACTGTATTCACTGTCTGGTTTCATTAGTTAAACATCATTGGCTGAAAGAAGTCACATGGTTCTTTGTCAGCTCCTTTAATAACTTTGATTGGACACCAGAAGTCACCTGGCCTCTTTTAAAACAAACCTCTCTGTTTGATTATTATTATGATGGATAGTTTTGGGCATCAAATCACTTCCTTATATGTCTGCCTTTCAGAGTACATCACTATATTAGGCAATGAAAAGACTATTGGCTTTAAGTTTGTACTTGTATGGAATTCTTACTTATATATGTGTTATATGATTGATTTAAACATAGAGGGCAGCCTGCAAAAAAATACCTGTTGATTTTAATCCTTACTAATTTGTTCAATAATCTTTTATTTTAATTCAGTTTTTGTGGTCAAATATTAATGTGCAGTATTCACGTGTGGGCTTATACTTTATTGCAGTTTTCATACTCAAATGGTGAAACTCCAGACTTTTTAAATGTATTTCCAGATTTTTTTTTTTTATTATAGTCACTTGTGTGTGTGTGTGTATGTGTGTGTGTGTGTGTGTGTGTGTGTGTTTTATTGTACGTATTGTTTAAATGTACATATTGTTTAAGGATTTGTTGGGTGTGTTTGTACTTTTTATATTATTATATTAAATATATTATACATGTGAATAAATATGATGCCAGGGCATTAAACTTTCTTTTTAGTAAAATAAAAATAGCAACAAAGTCGTGTGTATATAGATCTTTTATTGAGTTACAAAACCCATGAACACTTTTCACAAGAAGATTAGTAAATTTATTACAAGAATAAAATAATAAAAAAAACATTAAGAAAGAAACCTTATTAAAGAAACTTAGAAGCCTCAGTCTAATAGAAAATGAAAATTCAAAACTTTTACAGTGTGTGAAAAAGTAATTATACATTTTCTGTGTAATTTTAAAAGGCAGTAGAGATACTGTGTGTTTATGATGAGTTTATCTTTTCATCTTCCTTTTAAACTCAATATCACAGAACAAGTTTCAGTTAACCAGGCGGCTGAAGGGTGAAACTTTTATTTAAAAAAAATAAAAAATAAAAAAATAAATAAAGTAAAAGGATTAAAAACAACTTTTCATCACAGCCACACTTCTATTAATGATGCACCATATCAGGCACCATCAGTCTGACCTCATACATCTGAAAAAAGCTCATCACTGTCTGAAATGTCTTTCCTGTCAGACCTTTAAACTTCTTTGTGATCTTAAAATAACAACACAGTTCCATGAAGACTTCACTTCACCTTACCAGACACCATCAGTGTGAACTCCTGCGTCTGTTTAGCAGATGTGAAAGATTATTATCACCCAGCTCTCTCACAGTCAAACATCTACACACACGCACACACAAAATACATATATATATATATATATATATATATATATATATATATATATATATATATATATATATATATATATATATATATATATAACATATCTACTATGTTAAAACCATATAAACAACAGAATAAAGGTTTAAAGGAGCTTCTCTGAATGGTTTTTTTTGGACAGTGACAGTATGTCTTCAGAGGGGCTATAATGAACTATTAAAATGAGGTGAGACCTATTTTTAATACTGCAAATAATGTTGTGACCTGAGAAATGAAATATATTCTCATACATTTGTCTTGCTAAAAGTGCAGCTGTGCTAGATCATATTGATTTTACTAAAACAGGTGCAACAACAATAAGACACTGCATTAAAGAAATGAACCAGTTTTAAACTGCCATAAAAGTTCAGACATTCTTGGCTCTACAGTTTGTAACACATCTGTGTTTATGAGAATTAACAGTAAATTATTATATTACATTGTCATATTACAATGTCATTTTATATTAATGTTTTAGAAAATTTCAATTAAAGTATTAGGTGTGCCATTTGCAAATGGCAATTATCATGTATATTATCAAGGGTTCTTTGTGGAATATCCAAATGTGTTATGTCAGAAAATATGTAGACATAATCAGACAAAAATAAAATCACACACAATACAGAAAAAAACAGTTCTTAAATCTGATATCTGCATCTATTTTAAGATTGATAACACTTCATGTACAGTGCAAACAGCTCTGTTGCTCTGCTGATACTAAAACTACCATTTTAATTAATTTTAATTTTCAGGAAGTGTAATTTTTTGTGTTTAATAATTGAGCAGGGCTGGATAAGACCAAATTATGGCAAAATTCTCATTAAAATCTGAAATAACTTGTCTGTCAAACCTTTAGGCAGCCTCAAAAATACAACACACTCCAATGAAAGCTGCACATTATCAGACACCATCAGCATTAACTGAAAGATTATAGTGACCACACTCACTCTAAAAGTGTCCTCACACACTCCTTTAGAGAACTGAAACTTCATACTAAACTGCACATTTTTCACCCAGTTTTGAGCAAAGTGGGGACCTAAACAAAGTACAGGACTTTAATAACATAAAGCTCACTAAACTAACCTGGAGATCATGTGCAGCTCTGAATATCCCAGTAAAATAAAAACATCCCCAAACTTCACTACTGCTCACTAAAGGAAAGAGATCTAGCGGTGAGAACGATGAGCTTTAGCATTAGAGCTTCTCACTTGAGAGTACACCATGTCTTCAGGCTGTTCTCTCTTCACTCGTTCAGTTTTGGGTTTGTTCTCTTTGAAATGGATGGGAGCGTAATTCAGACTCTCAGCAGTCTGTGAGAAAGAACACGAAAGGTTCAGTAAGTTCTGTGTGGATTAAACAGTATCAGCATTTTCTGAAAGTGTTACAGAACACAGGTGTTACCTGACTGGTTGTGTTCTCTGCTGCTGAGCCTTGTTGTTTTCTCACTGTGGTGGAAAAAGAATATACAGTATCACGATTAGATCAGGCAATATTTTTTTCCAAGCCAACAATTTTACCATTTTCATTAACAGGTAGTTGCACAAACCCAGTTGATGAAACAAAATGAATAGTGTATGAAGTGTTTCAATGTATGAAGTGTTTCATATTCCTTCAGTCTCAATTGAGTTCCATAGTAACTATAAGGTTTTGCTTAAGACATTTAAAACACATATCAGCTGATCTCCTGATCTGTTACAGCTCGTCCAGATCACTTCACTCAGCTGAGGCAAACTCACTGTCTAGGACACTGTGTGTGTTAGTAGTAATATTTTCATCTTCAGAATGTTTTATATACAATTTTGGGTAAATTAAATACATTCTAACTACAATAAAAAGTGAATTTCAAAAGCTTATTTCTTTACAGCTACAAACTTTCTGTAACACTTTATCAAAAGGCATTTGGTCTTAAACAGTGAAACAGTGTTCATCTGAACTGTGATTAACGCAAAGAAAAGACTCTAAGCTCCTCCACTCACCACTGCAGTGGTCAGTGTTTCTCCTTTTACAGATTATAAAGGCTTGAGCAGAGATCACAACCACACACACTCCCAAAGCTGCTCCCAGAAGGGTCACAACATGATCCAAAGGCCCCTCTGAGACAGATAAACAAACAAGTGTTACTTACACTGAATTTGAATTGAAGTCTTAATTGAATTACTTAATTACATGTAATTATTATATTCAGT
This sequence comes from Colossoma macropomum, assembly GCF_904425465.1. Lineage (NCBI taxonomy): Eukaryota > Metazoa > Chordata > Actinopteri > Characiformes > Serrasalmidae > Colossoma > Colossoma macropomum. The sequence goes on from NW_023494788.1 coordinate 38,653,773, forward strand.
GGATATATTCAATTATGTGGATATAATTCTTTAATAATTCTATATGCAAATTTCTTTGTAGTTAATAAAACATCCAACCAAATTCATATAATTTTTACATCAAACTGACCAGAACTCTAATTTGTCTTTGTGTGTGTGAGAACCAGTACTGCCCATTAGTCACCACACCACTGACCACCGCCTTAAACACCCTGAACCAACAACTCTTACTCTAATTAAACATAGTTTGTACTTTTATCTGCCTGAATATGTTTTGATATGTACGGTTTCTCAGTTCTTGTTTCACCTCTGAGCACTACATTAGCATGGAATGTAAAATATGAATAAAGGAATAATATATGTATAAAAAGTGAGTTATGTTATACACACAAATAATGCTTGATGCTCAAATAAAGTACAGAACTCTGCAAAAGGCATCAAAGGTATTTGTAATTTTATCTGAACAGTAAGTGCTTTTGCCAGTAAGAATGCTGTATTAAATTAGAATTATAACAAATGTAAATATTAATACAATTAAACGTCTCTAATTACTCTATTATTATTGTTCATATTTATTCTAAAATCACTGTATTTTTGAGCAAATGAAAATTTACTGCCAGGTAAACTTCATTTTAAGGTCTTAACAATTTTTAAGGCTTCCTAATAATTAATTTTCTATTAGCAACCAATTAATATACCTAGTAAATAGAAACATTTGTGTAAGCTTGCTTAGAAATGTGTTATAAAAGTTATTTATGTGTTAATATAGTCTTTTGTAAATGAATAATTAACTGTTAACAAATGAGTAAAATATTTAATTGTGATCTTTCAGTTACAAGCATACTAGAAATATCATTATCTTTCTTAATCAAGGGCAGTGGTTATTATAATGATATTCCACTGTGGTTTAGATCTTGCAAATTCAATAATTAAAAGCACGTAAATGTATTTTTCTAATTTGCACACTATATTTAAGTAGTTTGTAAACATTCATAAGTTCTTCCTTTAACCATCATACAGATTATACACATGGATTTAGGCCATTTCTGCTCAACAAGCTAATATAAACAACATTATTTGACTAATATTGAAAGCTGATAAATGCCTTCTTTAGTGCATTTGACTGTTAAATTCTGTTACACATAGATATTTTTTAACATTTAAATACAATCGTCCACTAATCACTGTAACAGTAGTCATCAGTTGTTTATGACATGCAAACAAATGTCACCATTTACTACAATATTTGTTCATTTGGAATTCAGATCAATTTCATGTGTTTATGTTGTTTAAGTAAGACGTCACAACGATATTACAAGTATGCTATTAAATGAAATTTTACAGTCAATGTTTAATTCCACAGTCAACAGACAGTTAATGACTAGTTAACACTTCACTTTCAGTGATACTTTGTAGATGATTAATAAACTCTTAACAAATTATCAGTAACCCATCAACAACATATCAGTATTGAAGCATCTGAACACACCGAAGTAAATATCTTGTAGATATTCTGTTGATACATTACTTACATTATGTAGATGTATTGTTAATATGCTACTTCCATTATGCAAAACCTAACCTTACCCAGCCTTACCCAAAACCTAACCCTAACCCTCACCCTGCCCTAAACCTAACCCTAACCTTAACCAAACCCAATCCAGTTAATCCAATTAAGATCCAGTTAAGTCTATAACAGCTTGTTGAGGATGTTGAGATGGTCAGTATTAGACCTGTTACATGTTCAGTTCCTCTCAGGTTAAACATCTATAGATATGAATTTGGACTCTGCCAAATAAAGTGAAAAACAACTGATTACAAACAATTTTATTCACACAGTTAATTACATCTGTTGATAATCTACAGAATGCATTTACTGCTGCTGCATCACTGATATATTGTTGGTATGCAAATATAGACGAAGAATTTGACATTTCACATCATAGTAGACCTTAAAGTGTTGACAGTGTTTTTATTTTTTATATATGATTTTCTCAGGTGCTTAAATACTGTTAAAAGATGCCATACATGATAGAATTTATATAAACTTCTTAAATATTGCTTACTCAGCTCTACTGATGCTCCATTTCCAACAGTGATCTTCCCACAAGCAGCCACAGCACAGTAGTAAGTTCCAGTATGGTGGTGGTCGAGGATGTTCTTGGAGAAGTTGTACACAGAGCAGTGTGTAGAAGAGCTGATCTCACACTGACGGCTGCTGCTGTTCTGATGAGTGTAAATGATTTCAGGAAGGGATTGTCCTGCAGCAGCTCTGAACCAGAGCACTCGGAGTTCTGCTGCTCTGATCTCAGAGAGGACTGTGCACTGCAGACTGACTGACTCTCCTGGAGAAACTGACCCCTGTACTGGAGTTTGGAGCACTGATATGTTTAACTGAGGATGACCTGGTGAATATAAAAAGAACGTCTTGTTTACAGCTGCACTTTATCCTGATTAAACATGGCATTGTTTTAACCTTTTCTTAGTGTGAGACATTAACCAAACATTTTATTATTCTAGGCAAAAACACATTCTAAATACAATAAATACAAACTACAAAATACATATATAATACATAGATAATAAATACAAAATATGATTCTAAAATATTAAAAGAAATTGTGAAAAGAGTTTATATGTTAAAACAGTAATGCGATTACCTGTCACAGCTAAGACTATGATATTAGAAAATGTAAATGTTTTTCCATCACTTTTTCCACAGAAGTACATTCCTCCATCATCTTCAGAAGTTTCTTTAATAGTCAGCGAAAAATCTCCATTTAGACTGAATTTTGAATCAGTTACAATGGGAGGTTTGTTGTCTAACTTTGATGTGAGTTCTTTAGGTTTCTGCCACAGTTGTTGTTTGTACCAAACCTTAACGTTTTTATCAGACTTTTCAACTTTGCAAGACAGAGTAACATTTTCTCCAGACTTTACTGAGATAAACTGCTCATTAAGATCCACAGCTTCAACAAGGCCTACAAAATGACATGAAATCAATTATAATCAATAAGAAAAACAGTGGATGACATTTCAGTAACAGAAGTTGAATCTAATTGCATTTTAATATCTGACACTTTTGAAAAGAATTCATAACTTACATATTATGTAAAGAGATAAAATGAGAATCTGCACTGGAGCCACCATCGTCATCATCATAAGATGTTGAGCTTATACGAAGTAATTTGGAATGGAACCTTCTGACCAAAGCAGCAAACTGCATTAGCATACTAAGCCCAGGAGATGAACCTCATTTGCCTGCAAATGTCACATGACCCCCTCCCCACACCAGCCCCCCAACCAGAGGTGCTTCTGGCTTCCTTGTTTATAATGATTCAAGTCTCATTATAAGAAACAGAGCTCTCCATAATTATTAGAACCTTTGGTTAAAATGTGTAATGTTCTTAAAAAAGTTAGATTCTGTGGTCATTGAAGAATTTTTATGTGGGTTTGTCCATCTCAGAAAGCAGAGAGGAGAGATGGCTCATTTCTGGTCCAATGCTGAATATTACCATCCAACCCACACATTAACTTATTATTCCGTGCTGGTGTTGACAGTGTCCCAGCAGTGCCATATGTTTTCCGGAAGTGCCCACATCTGCTTGCTGTCTGGTACATTTTGAATATGTTTCCTGCTGGAAGATCCAATCATGACCCAATTTTAACTTTTTGGCAGATGCAGCCAGATTTATATTTAAAATCTTCTAAACAAAGCATTCTGTAAGAGTCATTTGGAGGAAAAACAAAGCATCACAGATCCTCCACCATCCCCAACAGTGGGGATGAGGCTCTTTTTGGTTTCATCTCCTTTGTTTTATGCTAAACCCACTTTGTGTTTGTTGCCAAAACGCTTTATTTTTCATTCTTATCTGACTGTAGAACCTGATTTAAGGAGACTTTTCAGTAGCATGAACTCTATGTGCTTATGTTTGTGGTATGATAATAAATAAAAAGATTTCTCCTGACACACCTTCCAAATACTTTGCTGGCATGGAGATTATCTCTTGTAGTTTTGGTGACCCCAAAATGCTACCATCTTCTGCAAAGGTGAAAACATGAACCCTGGAGAAATTTTCGCCTTGCTAAACATCCTCAATGTCTATGCCATTTGACACATGTTTCACCTCATATTTATACCCCAGTGAAAAAGGACATTATCATAACCAAATGAAACTGTCACAGGATGGTGGGTGGGGGAGGGGGGTTCAGACTCAAATGCAGAGATCTTTTGAATTTTGGTGTGACTGGTTTTCACGATCACCAGTGGGTGGGATTTAATCCGGCGATGTGCTGATCTGCAAATTACCACTGCACCACAGGGTTCCAGCAGTTTACAGGATGAACTGTGTCTAACTAAAGTCTAACTAAAGGAGCGTGCTCAAAAAAAGAAGATTTCACATTTTCTTTTCTTTTCTTTTCTTTTCTTTTCTTTTCTTTTCTACCAGTCATCTCCCTACAAAGGTGTGACACTGAGTGCAATTTGCGGTTGTCTTTAATACAGCCCTCAGCAGGCCTGATGAACCCAGGGAGGTCTGGGAATTGGAGTTCACATTGCCACTGGCTCTAGTTCTCTCAGAAAGCTGCCTCTGCCCTCTGCTGGCTGTTGGTGGCATGAATCGATACCTTACAGAAACAGGAAGACCCGCCTGTTTTTCACTAGAAAGCATGAAAACTCACAGGGGAAGGAAAAAAAGAGACCCAGCCAGGACCAAGAGTATAATGAAAGGAAAAACAGATAGCAATTCATATATAGTTAATTTTATACAATAATAATTATAATAATAAAAATAATAATAATAACAACAATAATATAATTATTATTAATAATAATTATTATAATAATATACAATTATTATTAATAATAAAAGTGATATTGACCTAGCAACTGGTCTCTATTCAATTTTTTGGAGGCAAATAAATATAAAGATTTTTCTATGACCTTTCATGATCTTAATATTAAGTGGAAAAAAGAATGCTTCATTCAAAAGAACCTCAGTTCCACTGTTAAGTCGAAAAACACACACACATCAAATCCCAATTCCAATATTAGTATTTGTTTATTTGTTTGCTTGTTTGTTTGTCTGTTTGTTTGATGTTTTATTTTGAAGCTAAAATAAACTACAATATTACGCCTTAATGCCTAATGTTGTTTTCCAGATCTCATGAAGTTTATAGTTTATAGATTATAGTTTATAGTACATGTAAATACATTTGAATGGTACAGTTGTTGACAGTGTTTCAAATTAGTTATTTGGGAATTTGTATAGGATCTTTTAGGACACAGTGATGAGTAAATCAATTAAAACTTAGAATTAGGCTGGGATTGTTATATAGAAATTGAGTTTTTCTTCTGAAAGTAGAAAGTTGTGTGTGCAGATCATTTAAATCCTATATTTATATGAAAATAGTACAAAGACAACATATCAAATGCTAAAACTGAGAAAATGTATTGTTCTTTAAAAGAATATATGCCATCAAATTAAATTTAATGGCAGCAACACATTCCAAAAAAGTTGGGGCAGTGGCATGTTTACCACTGTGTTTCATCACCTCTGTAGTAAGTGTTCAGGACCTAAGGAGACCAATTGCTGTAGTTTTGAAAGTGAAATGTTTTCTCATTCTTGTTTGATGTAGGATTTCAGTTGCTCAGCAGTTCATGGTAATTTTTTGTTGTTTTATTCATTTCATAATGGACTATATATTTTCAGTGGGTGACAGGTCTGATCTGCAGGCAGGCCAGTTTAGCACCCTAACTTTTTTACTATAGAGCCATGCTGCTGTAACATATGCAGAATGTGGTTTTATATTGTCTTGCTAAAATAAACAAGGTCTTTCCTGAAAAAGATTGAAAAAGGGTTGTATTTACAAAACTCTTTTGAAACAGGTACTTCTTCACATTTCATCCTTCCTTAGTCAGAATAAATGGAAAATGCATTAGACACAATGACTGACATGTTTTGAATGTAATGTTCAGAGAATCTTTTACTGTTCAGTCAATTTAAAATACTGTTAATCAAATCAAATGTATGTCTTTTTTGTTATAACTGTTCTATTGGTTTTGTTTGATTCATTTGCATTTTGTACATGTTTGTTTATTTTAAACTTGTTTTACCTTTAATTGAAGTAGTACTTTGTTTTCATTTACTATATACTTGTACTATTTTATTGTATGTCTTACAGGACCAAATTGTAAATGAGACTTTGGTCTTAGTCAGTTCAACCATCCCTATATTAGAGTAAGGAGGGTCTTATTCTTCCTCACTGGTCAAGAGCCACACACAGCCCAGTGCAGCTACTATAAACTGAATTTTGAGGAGTCCTGGTTCCTGTTAGAGCTTTATGAAGTAAAATGTAAGCTAAGATGTATTATTTTAAATATGGAAATGGAAAACACAAAAAAGTGTTTTCACTAATTAAAATGAACATCATTCCTGCTGTTGCTCATTTCATTGTGAAGGAAGTTGTTTTCTTTAAATAATGACACTTTTTCACAACTTTAACTTGGATATATCTCTGCACTTTCTCCACCAGTGATAGACAGCAAGATTAAAGCCAGGGGGGCTTTTGGTGGTCAAACGAGGTAACAAAAGAAGTGAAGGAAAAAGACATTTGCTGTAACCCACGACCTGCGTCAGCCAATGAGGTGAGCATGTTGTAAGCTCATCAGGCAAAACCAGCCTGGTCTGTCAATTGCTTCCTTTCAAACATGTTACTCAAAGTGTCAGTCATTTCAGTCATGAGGACGGTTTCAGCCTGGATTCTTATGGTGTCTGTCTGTGAAATATGTAAGTTTTATTGGTATATTTTTTTAATATTATGTAATAATCTTAACTTAATCTGAAATTGCTTTTATCCATCGCTAATAGTTTTGTTTAAAACTGACTAGTCAATAATTCTTGTATAGATGCTGCAGAAACTGTGGATATTTACCAGAAACAGTCGTTTGTCTCTGCTAAGTCTGGTGAAGCCGTTACCCTTCAGTGCACACTGGCTGACCATCAGCGTAATGAAGACGTGTTTTGGTACAAACAGCCAGTGGGACAAATGCCTCAGGAGGTGGGCATCAAGGGGGCATTTATGGAAGCAGTATTTTCATCACAATTCAAAAACTCAAGCTTCAAACTGGAGAGAGTGGAGAACAGTGTTAGTCTGACTATACCACACCCCACAAAAGATGATGAAGCGATGTACTACTGTGGGATATCTGTGATGATGATGATCAAGTTTTCCACTGGAACATTCTTAGCTATTACAGGTAATTTTATGTAATAATTACCCATATTGCTATTTATATTGTATATTACATTGCATTGTATATTATTTAATATATATTTTTTTTTAAGTTATAGATGTGTTTAATAAAAGTTTGGACCTGCTAGCAAGTCTTGGCTTTGGCCTGTGAATATCCATTTGTTGTATTATATTAGGCTGGCAGACCTTCACGACTTCATATGCACAGTGGATGTTGTTTAAAAACTTCTGTATTACATTGACCAGGTCATCCTCATTTGAATGTATCAGTGCTCCAAACTCCAGTATGGGGCTCAGTTTCTCCAGGAGAGTCGGTCACTCTGCAGTGCACAGTCCTCTCTGAGATCAGAGCAGCAGAACTCCGAGTGCTCTGGTTCAGAGCTGCTGCAGGACAATCCTTTCCTGAAATCATTTACACTCATCAGAACAGCAGCAGCCGGCAGTGTGAGATCAGCTCTTCTACACACAGCTCTGTATACAACTTCTCCAAGAACATCCTCGACCACAACCATACTGGAACTTACTACTGCGCTGTGGCTGCTTGTGGGAAGATCATTTTTGGGACTGGATCAACTGTGGAAATAGGTAGGTGCTAGTAGGAATAAACATAGTTAAAACTGTGAATACGGCTGTGCTATTTTTAATTTTTTAGAAATTAGTGGATTCTTGCACAATGCAGTAACTTACTGAATTCAAATGAACTGCATTGCAATTATACAGTGCAGTGCAAAAGACATAGACCGCCCTTCACTCAATTTCCAGCCATACAAATTATTCATTTTTCGTTAGATATGTATGAGAAGATTAAGGTTGATATTACCACCTGCCCAATGAAGAGACTTCTGTATTATTTCTATTGAATATATGTTCTCTGCTCTTTCCCCTGATGAATGAAATTCACTTAATGATACTTAAAGCTGAAACAACAGCTGAAGCTACTAAAAGTGTATGAAATTAAGGTCTGGTCTCTATTTTCTAGATCATTCCAAGTCTCATCATTCAGCTCTTGTTGTGATGGGACTGGCTCTGGGTTTGTGTGCTGTCTGGAACGTCACACTGTGCTGCTTCTGTATGAAATGTAACATCTGTAAACACTGCCGAGGTGAGTTAATTGAGGAATCAGAATATTTTGTATTTTTCCCCTTTCTACAGTGATTCTAATATTCTGTTTATCTGTGAATTTCAAGGCAATAAACCTCACCCTGTCACACATGATCTCTCAGGGGCAGATGATATACAGCGCCAGGTACGCCATCATTATTTATTGGGAAATCATACCAAACATATATTCTATGGAAATGAAAGGGTAACTGACCAAACATTCTGCAAAAACACTAACTTTCAGATTTTGGAAATGGAAAAACAGTCTTTTTTATAAATTAAAATTCATATTTATTTAGTTGGGACATGATTTTATCCACAGGAACTTACAAAACGAGCTAACATTGCAAACCAAAGTGAAATAAAGCACCAGATACTTAATAATAGTTTACAACAATTTATGATAATTGTGAATAATTAATTCATAATTGCACACATCCTGTTTTAAACAATTAAACTTTTTATGCATGAAATTTACTTAAAGCTTGGTGGATCATTATTAATTAGTGAATATATATTAATAAATTTTAATTAATTCTCTAATTTTGACATTTTTACTTTACTATATAATGTATTTATAAATATTGCATTACTTATTATTATTACTAAAAAATTAAATATAATATATTTATTGAACATCATTTACATTCCTGAGCAAAAGCTTAAAAAACAAACAGGTAAAAAAAGAATTATTAAAAATCTAAAGTTTATTGATGTATAAGTGAAATGCATAACTGTTCTCTCACAAACCATTACATAATGATTAAGGTCCCGTTTACAGGGGTCTGTTTTTATGAAATGCTACCCACCAGTCCTATCATAGCCACATATAGGAATCAGTGAGATCTGGATATAGATGTTATGTTATCTGTAAAAGGTGGTCGACAGGTCAAAGAGGATGAAGACTAATGATATAAAATCTCTCTGGCTTTGTGGAGCTCATGTGACTGATGATGGGATGGTTCTGTTAAGTGATCCAGTTTGCAGTCAGACTGTTTGGTGTTCAGAAGAATGATTCTGTTAAAATACACAGATTTTAATTTAAAAGTATTATATGACCATTTGTAATCATTTAGCTATGTTTTTTTATTTATTTAATAAAGGATGATGATAATAACCTGCCAACAATGTATGTCATGAAAAAAACAGAAAGTGATCCATGATGTGTTTTGAAACGAAACCCATCATATGAAGACAGATCTGCCAGGAAAACTGTAAAAAATACAGAGAAAATATACTTTACCAAAAAACTTCACCATATTAAACTACACAGATTCATCTAGTGAAAGTCTGAGTACTGTGTCAAAATCTTAAACGATTGAAACTGGAAATATAGAGCCAAAAATATACTTGAGAGAAAGAAAGAAAGTATCTACAAAAAAGTACCTTCTTTACCAAATAAAATTATCAGTAGATTCCTTTTTATTGATTGATTTATTTATTTTTAATTAAAATAACTTTAATGCTGGGTACATGGTGATCATGCCCTGTGTCTGGCTAGTATGACTCTTCAACAAACTCCTAAAATGTTTCTAAAACTAAAAACAAATAACTCAAGGATAACCTTGTCTTGCATAAATGCAGTCAAGTCAAGTCAAGAGGCTTTTATTGTCATTCCATCTATGTACAAGTACACAGTGGAGTGAAATTATGTTCCTTCAGGAAAAACACGGTGCAACAAGGAACAAAAAGTACAAAGTGCGAACGTGCAGACAGTGTGCAAACAAAATATTAAACTAGAAACAATACAATAATATAATAAATTAAACAGACATTAGAAACAGTAAACAGACAGGACAGTGCAGCACTGACACAGCACTCATTTCTGAGCATGAGGTTGTGGAATAAGGTGCAGAGATATTTAACATGCTGTGATCTGTGAGTTTACGCAGTCAGATAACATACATAACCACAGCAGTACTGAGGTAGTAAAACAATGTAAACACAGTATAAGCAGCAATGTTCCAGATAGTGCAAGCAGAGCATCAAAAGAGATGTGTCTGTGAGAGAATGTGTGAGAGGGGGGTATTTAGATCAGTCTTTTTGAGTTTAAAAACCTGATTGCTTGAGGAACAAAGCTGTTGCAGAGTCTGGCATTGATGGCCCGGATGCTCCGGTACCTTCTGTCAGACGGGAGAAGTGAAAAAAGTCCATGTGAGGGATGGATGGGGTCATGCACAATGACATCCTCCTGACAATTTCCACAGCAGAGCCAGTGATGTTGAGTGGGGGGTTCGAAAGTCAACAACCATCTCCCTAGGTTTGTCTACATTCAGAGACAGGTTGTCAGTTCTGCACCAGTCCGTTCGCTGCTGCACCTCCTCTCTGTACACTGACTCATCATTCTTGCTGATCAGACCCACCACAGTCGTGCCATCAGTGAACTTGATGATGTGATTTGAGCTGTACTTTGCCATACATTCATGAGTCAGTAGAGTGAACAGCAGCGGACTAAGCACATAGCCCTGATGGGCACCAGTGCTCACTAAGGTGGTGCTGGAGATGTTATTACCTATCCTGACTAACTGAGGTCTCTCAGTCAGGAAATCCAGGACGTAGTTACAGAGGGAGGTGTTCAGGCCCAGCAGGCTCAGTTTTCCAATCAGCTGCTGAGGAATGATGTTGAATTCTGAACTGAAATCTATGAACAGCATTCTGAGATAGATGTCTCTATTGTCCAGGTGGGTGAGAGCCAGGTGGAGTGTTGTGGAGATGGCGTCGTCTGTTGAGCGGTTGGGGTGATATGCAAATTGCAGTGGGTCAAGTGAAGGAGGGAGCTGGTCTTTAATGTGCCTCATGAGCCTATCCTGAGGCTTGCCTTATCCCCTGACTTGAAAGCCTTGTTGCGGGTTCTCAACAGCATAGGCACCTCTGCAGTCATCCATGGCTTCTGGTTGGGGTGTGTAGTGATGAGTTTGGAGACAGTAACATCATCAATGCACTTGCTGATGTAGCCAGTCACTGATTCTGTATACTCCTCCGGGCTGATGGAGTTACCGGAAGTTGCTGCTTCTCTGAACATCTCCCAATCAGTGTGCTCAAAACCTGAAGAGCAGAGATAGCTCCTGGCGGTCAGGTTCTCACTTTCTTCTGGTCTGGTTTGGCACGTCTGATGAGTGGTCTGTATGCTGGAATGATCATCATAGAGATGTGGTCTGAGTAGCCGTAGTGGGGGCGGGGCTCGGCCCTGTACATGCCGGGGATGTTTGTGTAAACAAGATCCAGCACGTTATCCCCCCGGGTTGCGAAGTCCACATACTGGTGGAATTTAGGGAGCACTGACTTCAGATTAGCATGGTTGAAATCTCCAACAACAATAAACAGTCCGTCTGGATGCGTGTTTTGGAGATTGCTGATAGCGCTGTACAGCTCGTTCAGTGTGGCATTAGCATTAGCACTGGGGGCTATGTACACCGCTATTATGTACAGCATAGTCAGCTCTCTTGGCAAATAAAAAGGCCTGGCTCTGACAATCGCAAACTCCACCAGCGGTGAGCAGTGACTAGAGACTAGTGCCGTGTTTCTACACCATTCAGTGTTAAGTGAACGCACAGTTCCCCACCTCGAGTCTTACAGCACAGCTGAGCGTCTCTGTCCGCACGAAAGCACAACAGGCCGTCGAGCTGAATGGCTATGATCATAACAACTGCAACACACAGCAGGAGTAAGAAAAATGTTTTCTGTTGTGAAAATGTAATTCAGTAAAAGCTTAGCACAGCACCTCCCCACACTAAGAACAACCAACATGACTGTTCCCCTTTAAGTACAGGAACACAGCACCATTTATTAAGCAATGTCAAACTATAGTGCCAGCAAAGCACGTAACAATAATGAAAGGAATAAAGTGGGCCTGCAGTTTGTGGCATTCAGGGAAGACACTGAGTAGCAACTTAACTGGATGTTTGGGGGGCCAGGGCTCAAGGAAAAAGGGCAAAATTAACCTGAATTAAACTTAATTTACAGCATATTGCAACCAAAGAGCAAGTTTGATTATGAGGGAAATACAGTATGTAAATACAAGTATTAAGAGTGTTTTTTACTAATGTTACTGTCTAAACTGATATTTGAACAACAAGCTCCAATGTACAACACCATAATATTACCAACTATGCCATCCAACTGCTACAAGCACTACAACTCTGTTTAAGGCCTTCATAGAGTCTGGCTTAAATCCCAATTATTTGCCTATAAAAAAACTTTATCAAATGAATAACCCCTTCCTGCAGTTTCACTGGCTGTTGTCAAAAATTAGCACATTATGCAAAGTGATCTTTTACAGAGGTTACTGGTGTCAGGTCAGAGTTACTGAAATAAAAGCTAGAAGGGGTCAGCATTGCACCAGAGAGGGCGCTCAAGAGCAGTAAAGCTTGTGGAGCCTGAGCCACCCCACAAGCTCTATTCCTGGGGCGACGCTGAGCTGAGTCTCGCTGAAACAGATCTGGAGGGATCTCTTATTATTATTATTATTATTATTATTATTATTATTACATGCAGACCAAGAGGGCACTTTTACACTCTGAGGCAGGGGTTCAAGCTTCCTCTGGGGTCTATCTCTGCATGTGCCTGGCTACAGAAAACCAGCTCTATATTTATTGGTTAACCTTGATCAACAGATAAGCAAATGAAAGAATCATAAAAAAGTATGTATAAAATGTTCATTTCACTGCAGGACCAAGACACTGTGGAGCTGAATTATGCCGCTTTGCACTTCTCTGAGAGGAACACTAAAAAAGGGAGGAAGAAGAAGAAGAGAGGACGGCCTCAAGACAGTGTCTACTCTGAAGTGAGAAGCTTCAGTTAGTTATAAATTTACATACATTATGACTCTGAACAGACTCCTGTTCTGTTTACCGGACTATATTTGGTCAGATGGGCTTAACCCTTAAAATCACAGGCTTATTACAAACTAAGGCTTATTATTATTATTATTATTATTATTATTATTATTAAAGCTTATTATTATTATAACTACATGGACTATAATGCAAACTGGCAGAGCTATAAGTTATAAAAGTGTAGTTAATAGTACAGTTAAAGCAATAGAGATGGAACCAGAGGTAACAGTGACTCTTACAGACGCAAATCTGACATCTTAACCTTTAAGATCATGTCAAGTTTTGAACTGCAGTGCTCAGAGCCAGATGAGTCATAACTCATAAACAAGCTTCTTCTTAAAAAAAGAATAAATGAGTTTTTAAATGGTAGTGTTTACCATTATCTCTTAAAACAAGACCTTTTTTTGTTCTATTACACTTTGTCTTTACTTGCCAAATGTTGTTCTGTGAGTTGTAACCTGTGCAAACATGCAAATAAAGTAAACATGATGAATCCGAGCTTTAAATAGTGTTTCAGATTATCTCAGTCATGATGCATGTAAGTGTTGGGCACATTGTGGGCGGAGTTTGCTCCTGTCCTCACTGAGGCTCCTCCTTCATCACTGTGTGACAATTACCAATGATATCGTCCTCTCTCTCCTTTAGACGTCCCCCACTTCCTTTCTTTCTCGCTTACACAGCTTCGTCTGTAGAATGAAAAAAGTTTATATTTTCCTTGCTGAGTAACTTAGTGGTTCTTTACAAAGTAAAAAATTCTAAAAAATAGCAGTCAATATGTCAACATACCATTCTAGTTTACATTCTAGTGTACTTATTGGTGATGTTATGGTGCTTAGTGACTTTATCTTTACCTAGAAGAGTTGACTTCAGCTTCAAGTGTTACTAAAAACAAAGGAGAACAACGCTGAGTGCTAATAGGTCCTATTGGTTCTAATCTTGAGTACCAAAAACCATAAAACTGGAATCTTCAGTACTGGACTGATGGCCAATCTTCAGTACTGGACTGATGGCTAGTGGAAAAAAACAAAACAAAAAAAAACAAACAAAAAAAAAACAAAACAGACAAGAGCCAAAGGTTCAAGGGTTTTATGCAATAGAAAAGCACCCTTTCTTCAAAATGTGTTTAATAAGACCAATTTCTTAAAGAAAAGTGTACACAAAAAACAATAACTGTTATATGTGTTAGATGGTAGGTGACTCTAAAGTGATAAAGCAGTAGAAACAAAGTCATGTTCATAAAATGAGCATGAAGGAAGTCTCAATGTGTATATTTTATAATTGTTATATCATTATTGTTTGATTCATTCAGTTATTAGTTTATATAAAATAAGAATGATTTTTACAACAAGTGGTTCCACATTTCAGAAAGGTAGCGTAAATGTTTGTGCTTATTTGTGTGTTTGTGAAACTCAGTCTTTGACGTGTCAGTGGACGCCTCTGCTTGTAGGTGCTGTTTAGGCCGTTGGTGGTTTTCACAGCTCTTTGTTGTCCTCTACGTCTCACTCCTTCTCCTACTGCACTGCTGAAGTTTCACTGCTTTATCTCTGCAGATCTCTTTGACCACCCCTGACCAGGTTTCTCAGAAAAACAGCCCCATCTCACCATCAAAGTTTCCACAGGAAGCTCATCTATATCTGTCACAGGACACGTAGCAGCTTTCTTTAGACACAGAGTGCAGCTACAGAAACTGGACAAACAAATAACACATTAAAATATCTTCAAAGCAACAGGGGTTTTCTGTCTTTTTATTCACTCTGCAGTCAGCAGGATATTTAGCGATTTTATTTTTCAAATCAATATTTGAAATAAAAAAAAAAAATCTAACCATTCTATTAAACATGGTTGATGTTATAATCTGCTTCTGTTTACACAGTGACCTAATACTGAATATTTCATCTTCACATTTCTTTGTTTTAAAATCTAAATCATAATGATCAACACTGCAACCTGAGCTCAGTCTTCTGGACACCACTGTATATGGTAAATATGTTTGTCTGTGGCACTGAATTGTTTTTTGGCATATGTGTCCATCATGATGAGTAATATGTGTGTGCTTTATATTTGTGGCTGTCATTTACATTGTTTTCATCATAGCTTATAGTTATGAGAATCCAGAATGACAGCTACTGTGTTCATTTTCCAGACTCATCAAAAAGTAGAAGACAGAAGGTGAGAACTCCTGAGGGAAACTGCATTTTATCAATGCTGGACTAATAAATCATCATCTACCCTGAACAGGCCTCAACACCAAAATCTAAATTCTCCAGTTGCTTACTGGACTAGACTCCAACTTTACAGTTTCCAGCTTCTTACTGTGATCCATCCCAGTGATCCACAAAACAATCCCATAAATCCAGTCCAGAAGAGTCCAAAACTCCATCCATGAGGGACCAGCATAACTGGTGTTCCATCTCTTCATAGCCCCTCCCACACAGTCTGTATATGATCACCTTGACCCCATAGCAATCAACCATCTCAGCTAATCACCACATAGTCCCTCTTGGCCTCCAAGCATGACTTGTTCTGTCTGTTTTCCTCCATTATGAACAAATACAAATTCAAGGCAGGCTGCCTCACTCTGTCTCTAGTTGATTGCTCACCCTCTGTAGATGTCCAAGGCAGAGCAATCTGCCATTCAGATCTTCTTCATCACTAAACCTGTCTGTCACCTGTGAGAGGAACTTCCTTCTTTTCCAGGCTTGGTGAAGTGTAGAACCCCATTGTAACATGAGGTCCAAGCCCACAACACACACGTTCTTGATTCCAGTTGATCAGAATAGGTGCCCAAAGCAATGGCCCTGCTGTCAAACCCAAATCTGAAGGCCCTGTCCAGGCACAGTTGACTCACTGTCACCATCATCCAGCCCTTCAGCATCCACAGTTTGAAGCTGGGTAGCAGCCCCACCTTTACAATAGAGGTGGTCCAACCAATAGGAACATTTCTTAACACCATAGCTGTGAAAAAGTCAGAAAGCAACAAATTTAAGTCAACCCCTTATAATTTGGTGGACTGTTTGAGAGTTTATGCAAGAAAAATAATAATTTTCTTTCTTGTATTTCTCTGACACCTCATAATAGATCAGAAACAAAGCAAAGTTTGTTAGCTAGTTATCTTAGTAACAATCAACATTGGTTCCAAGTTCTTGTAAGAAACAAATTAAATGCATTTGTATAATAATCATTGACACTTTCTGTGTCTAAAGTCTCTAAAGTCAAGCTGATAAAGAAAAAAAGACAGTTGCTGATTTTGAAGAGATCCCTGTAGTTCGAGCTTTAGGTCCTCCTACCAGCAGTTAAACCACACTATCAGCTGGAGCTGTGCCTCAAACTCTTCGTTGGAGCCCTCACCTTTCTTTCTTAGTAAACTCCCATGCAAATGAGGGGCTGCACCGGAGGCTGCCACAAAAACACAGAACCAGCCCCTGACGTGTGAGTGAGTTCAACAGAAGCACAGAGACCAACAGAAAGATCCTAATAGATCAAATCATAATTGATCATAACAGGAGAAAAGCTTTTACTGCTCCTGTAAACACTCATTAGAAGAGATTGAATGATTTCTAAAGCCTTCACAGCTATTCAGTTTCTGTCTTTCTGTCCACAGTGACTGATGGAAAAAAGTCTGTTGTTGAATAATGTATAAGTGTTATTAACATCCCTGCAGAAGTCTGTTTTACTGAGTGAGAGATCTGTATAATATCACCTTTAAAACTCTATTTAACCTGCAACATAACAAACCTGTATTATCTGCATTTGAAGTTGGAGTTTATGAGCTCTAAACACTCACAGATTCATCTCTTTATTGGGCAGATTAAAAACTACCTGGTAAATGGCATCAAATTATACATTTTTAGTAATGTGAACTTGTATTGCTACAGATATGAAAACTATGCTGTAAATGTATGCTGTACTGTGTTTTATTGTGTGTGTGTGTGTGTGTGTGTGTGTGTGTATGTGTGTTTGTGTGTGTGTGTGTGTGTGTGTGTGTGTGTGTGTGTGTGTGTGTGTGTGTGTGTGTGTGTATGTGTGTGTGTGTGAGTTAGTGTTCTTCATATTTTGTGATTTTTATAGTTGACCTCCAGGCATGTGCTGATAGGTTGAAGATGGTGGAGATTAAGTGCCCCCTTGTGGTGAAGGACAGAACTGCTTTTTTTTCTCCTTCTGGACTATAAAACAGCACTTTTCTTGAACCACTTTTCTCATTTTTGGGTGTGGACTGAAAGAAAGGAGTTTCCTTCAGGGTTAGTGTTATATTGGGAAATGAATCCACAAACATTGATCTATTACCTTTTAACTGCTTAGCATGGACAAATTTGATCCTCTTGTCTTTATTCGTGGCAGGTCACTCTGCTCAGTGTGGTGCTGTCACTCAGGGACAGTCTTAAGCAAAGGTAGGCAGTCAACTAGGTGCCCCATGAGCCAAGGGCTCAGTGAAAATATAAATTAGATATGCTGTATATGTTGACATAACTTATTCCAAAATATATAAACATTGAATACATAGCGTTTTCAGTCATTTCAGTGCTGTGATGATGTTGTGGTCAGCAGTTCTTCTTTATCATTGGTCAGTTTCCTCATTTATCAATGGACCAGATATTATTTGGGTGGTGGATCATTCTTAGCATAGTACTGACACTTTCAAATTCAGAGTGTTGTTATGTTTGAAATAAATTTAAATCTCCACTAGGTGGCAGTACACTGTAAGGTACAGTACATGTCCATGTTTGTTTAAATGTTCTTATAGAAAGGTTCATCAAGGTACCTTTTATATCCTGCAGTTTAAAATAAATAAATAAATAAATATAAATAAATAAATAGATAAATAAATAAATAAATAAATAAAATATGAAACTCTGGAGTGAAGACAATGTGTATGATATCAGTGCAACTTACCACCCCAGAACCCCCCTCACAAACATATTACTTTGGAATTCGCTAGATATTTCAATCAGAAACAGAAAGAAGATTAAGCAAACTTAAGCAACTTAGAAAGTTGCAACAGATCTACTTTAAGTTGAATGTTGACCTTAGCAAGATGCTACCAGATCTACTGTAACAGTATAACAGTGCAGCTGTGTAAAGAGTACCTGGTTGGTGGTGTTCTCTATTATAGAACTCTGCTGAAGCTGCTCTGTAGAGGAGAATAAAAGACAGACATCATCACTGGATCAGTGAATGTTACATTGGTTACATTTAGTCAGGATACAGTAAACATTATATCTAGTTTTTGTTTTAAAGGATAAAACTCAGTTCTATAACCTTTCACAGATTACGATGGCTTGTGCTGAAAAACAGTAACACTTCCAATGAATTCTGTATTTGGAAAGCTTTATAAATGCATTCATAAGGCATGAAAAGGCATAACCCCTTATGATACCTGACAATAGTTGTATAGATGTTCCTAAGTATAAGCCACATGCATAACACTTAATAAAGCTAGGTTGGTACCTTGCTATTGTATATTACAACATTTGTGTTTACAGTGTTCTTATGAGCAGATGTTATAATGTTTTATGACACCTGACATTATATCGTCATATTCTATTGTTTTATAAAGTGTTATGCATGCAATTATAACTACTTATAAGCAATTAAATAGGCTTATGCCAGGCCTGATTATGTACTATGCATGCTATTTAATGCCTTATAAAAGCCTTCACAAATTATTATGAATATAGGATCAAATGCAAACATTACCAAAAAAGCACCTAAAAGTAATTTTTCAAAGAGTCCTCATATAAAAGCATCACTGCTTCAGAAAGCTTCGTTTTGCCATCAGTACTTTCTGTCTGCAGCCTAAAAAGTCAACAAAGTCAACCTGAACCAAATTCAAGAACACCTAATACACTGTTAGAAATGAAGGTTCTGTGTAGGTACTTTTTCATTCATCAAGGTACAAACAATGTAAATGTGCCCTCAAAGGTACAACAGTGGTTTTAAGGTCCAATTGTGTACCTTATATATGTTTTCTCTCAGTGGAAAGGTAACTTAACTTTTCATATTTAATATTTTAAAACAGAACAATAAAATAAAAAGCCTGGAGACAAGACAGGGTGTGTGGAGTCAATAAAACTTAGAAAATATAATTTCAATGGATTATGGTACAATTATGTTCCCTGACTAAAAGTACTGAGATGTACCCTTGAGGATACCACCCCAGTGTCAAGAGGGGTACTGCCCCAGTGACAGTTTAGCATCTGAGAGTGTATAGATTAACAAGAGCCTCCAGCTCACATCAGCATGAACTCAAGACAGAACACTGGATGGTGGGACTGTTTTCCTTAAGTAAGTGATGCTGGTTGCTCTGATAATTAATGAGAAGCTCTCTGCTTCCTTCTGGTGGCTGTAGCTGGTCTCATAGATGACTCAGAAATGGGCTGTTAAAATCTAATGTTGTGTAGCTCTGAAGATTGGTGTCTTTAGTTACACTGACAAAATATTAGATGTTGATGATAGTCAATAAAAAGGGTTGATCTCTGAAACTATTTCAACTATTTTCAAACTATTTATGCTCTATTAGCCCATCATACGAAAATGCTTACATACATTGGACCATTAAGGGCCAGGGCCTGCCAGCAGGCTCAAAAGTTTATTACACATTTCTATAAACTAAGCAGCTTGCATTGAAGTCCCTGAAGCTACTGAATAATAAGACTTAGTATATAATAAGCCAGGGATGTTAACTTTATTTAAATGGTACAGTGTATGTGATGATAGATATACAACTATCACTGAGTGAGACTTACTACAATAAGCTGTGGATTTCTACACTGATAAAGTGTAAAATGATTTAGAATAGGAGAGCCAGTCATGATCAAATACTGTACTGTGCATTAATCATCAGTAGGAAGTAGGAAGTTTATGGTGAATTCAGCCATGCAGTCTGTTATTTATTTGTTGTAACGCAGTGAAATCAAACTCTGTGGCATCAGTGTCCAGTTTCAGAAAACAGAAGATCAGTGCTGGAATGGACCAGCAGTGTGATCTAGATACACATAGCATTTTAGAGCCAAAACACAAAGAAGAAAAAGTACTGATTATTTAGAAGATGAAATGTCGATGTGATTACAGTAAGAGACTACTAAATGATTTAAAAGAAGAAAGACAATTTGTACTAGAGTACTAAAACTGGATGTGTGAGATGTGGAATTTCTGATGAATCTAAAGATGTGAAACTGAAGGCAAGAAATGCAACTAAAAGCATCCCAAAAATAGAAGCTGTAATAAAGGCAAAATATAAAAAATCAATGACTTACATCTAATTTTCAGTTAAACATATATGTTTATTTTTTCTGATTAATTTTTCTTTAAGAGTGAATAACATTTATTTATTGGTCATTTGACACAAACTTAAATGAGTGATTAAAACAGTATGTGTGTTTACACAGTACAGCAAGTAATAATGAGTTTGTAAATGTGAGTCTAAACCTAACCCTAATCTTAACCTCAGGAACCAAAGGAAATGGTTTTGCTATTTCAGTTGGTTAACTGACTGGTTAACTGAAGTGTTCACTGACATGCAGACACACAGCATTTACAATTTTTATAATTGCTTAAGCACTATTTTGAAAACAGCTCAGATCTTTTGCAAAATGAAACACTGTACAATTTATAAAAGCCCAATGTTGTCACCATATGGCCCACACAGAGTTCTTACGATCGGATTCTGTTTGAACCTATTACATACATTGTCTTAAATGTATACAGTAATGTTTTCTGTTACAATAAATAAAAACATGTTCAAAATACATTTAGAAAACATTGATAAAGCAATGTAAATGTAAATATGTTAATGTTTAAGTCACTTTTTAGCTGTTTCCCCTGTAATCTTTATGGAAAATTATCATTTAAATGAAGATTTTTTTTCTTTGCTGCCTGCTTCAGTCTGCTACTCCCACAATCCCCGTAGCAAGAGTCCAGTACAATACCGATGTTAATCTTATTACTTGTTAACATGTGCACTACTGAGATTATTAGTTTGATCATTACAGTTATTAATCCCTGAGATTAATAACGCATCATCACATTGATTTACAGTCTACTCAGTCTTCAGCACAGCTCAGTAACACTGAGATTAATAATTCACTCTTCACATTGATTTATCAGTCTACTCAGGCTTTAGCACAGCTCAGTAACACTGAGATTAATAATTCACTCATCACATTTATTCTAAATATGTATTCCCAATACTTGTATTCCATTACATCCCAACCCTGCACACTGATGAACATTTTTATTCCTCTTCACATTGTAACATCAGTCAATACATCCATGCATTTCCAAAGGATTCATTTTGCACTGAAATTCAGATCAGAACATTTTCTAAATGGAATATGTTGCACAAACACAGCAAAAACATTTGTGGTGACAAAAAAGAAAGCACACCTCACTAGTTACCTTTTTACAGTGCTTACACTGGATTAGTGAGTTTATAGTTGATCATCTGATGGCCATATTTGATCAGTTCGTTCACAGGTGTGAAAGGCCATGCCATCATGTTAGTGACAGCATGTTAGATTCCTGTGTCTAATGTAGAGAAGTGTCTTTAGTGGTTTGCAAATCACGGGTTGTAGTGTTTTGCTAAAAGTGTGAGGCTGAGAATGAGCTCACAGTTGTGCAGATCTGGGCTGAGGTTTTGCTCTTTCAGTGTCAGGGTTCACTGTGCATTACTTCTAAATTTAGTATGTTAGCAATGATAAAAACTGTAAGGCATATTTCTTAGTTTTGTATCATCAGTTACAACAATGCTTGTAGAATGCTATTTGTACTCTGTAGTTACAGTGTAATAACAGTATAATTGCAGCATAAACGTGAATAACTGCATATATCATGAATCTAAAGCATGATAGTGATAACCAATGAATACTTGCAAAAAACTTTAGTATTAGTAGCAATGATGTATTTGTAACTGGCATCCGTTTTCTCTTATTAGGCAATAAAGAGATCGTCAACGATCTCTGAGCATTTTAAATAAAAATACTAGTAAACCATAGGTTGATAAAATGACAAATAAAAAGTCATTCGGTAATATTTTTATCAGTCTTGTCCACAACTCTGTAAAACTCACACTTCTTTAGATTGTTGAATGTATCAGTTAATAAACAAACACAGTCATTACTTTCATGTACAACAGAATTCAGATCATAAACACATTGTTTTTAATTTTGGAAATATTTGTTCAGTTGGGGTAAAAATGAAAAATAAAAGAAGAGTGAAGTATATTCATATACTTTTTTATTAAAAACCTTACCAGAATTGTAAGAATATAAGCTCTGATACATTATTGCACCAAAATACTGCATTAAAGAAAGTCACATCCAGACAGAGTCAAAGTCATTGTGTAATTTAAAATAGCACAGGATATATGCTTATAATAATTATGCTTATAACTAATTTCCATTTAAATTCAGTACCACACATTTTGTCAACTTTAAAAACAAGTTTCAGTTCTAAACAGCTCTCTAAAGTCTGAGACTTTAGATAAAAAAAAGGTTTAAAAAAGTGTCTTATCACATCCTCACTTCCATGAAAGTTTCACCATATCAGGCACCATCAGTCTGAACTCATGCAGCAGTTTGTTCTTTAACACATACAGAAACAGTGACTCACACAGCTCCTACAGAGGAGACCTGAGCAAAGTGCAGCACTTTATAATAGATCCTGGCATCAGAAACACAATAAATCTACCAGGTGAAAAACCATGTGGACGACAGAATAAAGCATTAAAGATTACACAGCTGAAGTGGAGCTGAAGTGGAGCTGAAGTGGAGCTCATCTGCAGCACTGAATGCAGCAGTCAATATAAAAATGTCCCCAAACTTCACTTCTGCTCATGAAAGACAGCCAAGCAATGTATACGATGAAAAGTGGCACAGAAGCTTCCTACTTGAAAGACTCTCCTCTCGTCCAGATTATTTTTAGATAACACTTTTTTGTATAGTGCACAGTAGATTATTTATAAGTACCTTTAACTCACATTTTACAACATATCTATTAAATTCGTCTGTATTTTCACACTTTGCCCTAAACCCTGCCCTAATTTTGTTGAGAATGAATTTCAAAAGACATGTTTTTAACTGTTTGAACACATGGTCACAGTCTCTATTCTTACATTTACTGTACACATAATTTTTTTAACTTGCTAAAACGTAGCTGTGCTAGATCATGTATTGATTATACTAAAATAGGTGCAAAATATTACAACACTGCATTAAATATCTTGAAGATGAAAAATCAGACACTCTTGGATTTATGTGCTTACAATTATTGTTCTAGAGTTTATGAAACATTTCTGTTATTATACACAGTAAAAGTAAATTAGCTGTTATATCACATTCAAAGATGCCATATTATATTATTTATTTTTTATACAATTACAAGCATTTGCATTAATCTATATGTGTTTTTTAGCCAAATATCAATGATTGTTTCTGAGCATCCACAAGTATCATTTGACAAAGCATTCAGACATATAATCAGAAAAAAGGCTTCTTTCTGCAATTGGTTTCTTGGTTGATATAACACAGGCATAACTTACAGTGTAGACAGCTATTTTCTTAAAACATTTTAGGTAAACATACACACACACACACACACACACACACAAAGGAAAAATCAATGTGTTAATCAAAATAAATGAGAGGTGCTGTATAAGAACAAATTATGAGGAAATTCTCTTTACATCTGAAATTTTCTTGTCAAAACTTTAGACAGCCTCAAAAAATGCATCACACTTCTATGAAAGTTGCACAGTATCAAGCACCATCAGCCAAAACTTGTGTGTCTCTGTTACAGGTGAAAGATTATAGTGACCACACTCACTCTAAAAATGTCCTCACACACTCATTTAGAGAACTGAAACTTCATACTAAACTGCATATTTTCCACAAAGTTGGGACCTAAATATCATATAACTGCAAACACCAATAAAAGAAATAATAACATGAAGCTCATTAAACTAACCTGGAGATCATGTGCAGCTCTGAATATCCCAGTAAAATAAAAACATCCCTAAACTTCACTACTGCTTACTAAAGGAAAGAGATCTAGTGATGAGAACGATGAGCATCTTCTGAAAGTGTTACAGAACACAGGTGTTACCTGACTGGTTGTGTTCTCTGCTGCTGAACCTTGTTGATTTCTCACTGTGGTGGAAAAAGAATATATAGTATCATGTTTAGCTCTGGCAACATCAATCTTTGCCAAGATGACATTTTTCCACTTTCACCACATTTCATTTTGACCTCAGCGAGGGAAACAGCTGAACTGAACACTGAGACTAATTAAAAAAAAGACCCCTCTACTCACCACTGCAGTGGTCACTGTTTCTCCTTTTATAGATTATAAAAAGATTATAAAGGCTTGAGCAGAGATCACAACCACACACATTCCCAAAGCTGCTCCCAGAAAGATCACAACAGGATCCACAGGCCCCTCTGAAATATATATATATATATATATATATATATATATATATATATATATATATATATATATATATATATATATATACATAACACTTCAAGCCAAAGGGCCACATTATTTTGGAATAGTTATATTTAATAAAGCATATATTTATCTAAATTTATTCAAACATTAAATTGAAATTTAAATTACCAACTTTTCCAAGAATAAAAGTCTCCTCACATTTTCATTTACACTTGAAAAGCACTTCAAAGATTTTTACATTTTTCTCATTAATCAGAGTTCCTGCTCAATTAAGGATATTTTTATTGAAACACCAAATTAAATTCATGTACTTATAAAATGAAACTGACCAGGACACTGCTAATTTGTCATTGTTTGAGGGCCAGTACTGCCCATTAGTCTCCAGATCACTGACCCTTACACACCCTGAACAAAGACCACTTTTCATTACTTTGTTAAAGTGACGACTAGTTTTTTACTTTTATATGACTGAATGTGTTTAGATGTTGGTGATTCACAAATTTCACTCAAGTATGTTTTGGGTTCCATATGAGGTATTCAAACTTTCACATAAGGATAGGTTCTCAGTTCTTGTTCCATTTCTGGGTCGAAGAAGATTATAAAATATGAATAAGGAAATATAATATTGTCAAAGCTTTACTGTCTGAGTGAAGTTCAGTTTATATAGTGTACAGTGCTGTGAAAAAGGCAATGAAGGATTTTATTATACCATTTTACCTCTGTAGTCAGTGTTGCTTTTACCAGTTAAACTCCACAATTACATTAAATTAATTTAAATAAAACATGTATGTATTTAAAAATAAGAATGTTTTCAAATACTTTCTTACTGTCTGTATTTCACATAAATGTATTATTATTATTATTATTATTATTATTAACAGATATTACTATCTTTATAGTTATTTTAATATTACAGTGTTAGCAAAAAAATCACAGATAAACATTTGGTAACACTTTATTTTAAAGCCTGCTTTTTACAAATTAATTAACTATTAACAAATGTGTCATAAAAGTTATTCAGTGGGTTAACAAGGTTTTTTGTAAGTTATTACAGTTTTTAAATTTTTTATCTTATGAATATTTTAGCATTAGCACCTACCTATTTCCGATGTTGATCCACTGCTCCAAATGATCTTCCCGCAAGCTTCCACAGCGCAGTAGTAAGTTCCAGTATGGTGGTGGTCGAGGATGTTCTTGGAGAAGTTGTACACAGAGCTGTGTGTAGAAGAGCTGATCTCACACTGACGGCTGCTGCTGTTCTGATGAGTGTAAATGATTTCAGGAAAGGATTGTCCTGCAGCAGCTCTGAACCAGAGCACTCGGAGTTCTGCTGCTCTGAGATCAGAGAGGACCGTGCACTGCAGAGTGACCGACTCTCCTGGAGAAACTGAGCCCCGTACTGGAGTTTGGAGAACTGATATGTTTAAGTGAGGATGATCTGGTCAGAATAATATGGTTATTAGACAACGTCCACTGTGCATATTAAGTTGCAAAGTTCTAGTGGTATAAAGTAGTAAAATAGATAATAATCAATGGATATTCATAGACTGTGTTTTTAAAATATTTAAAATAATTTGCATAACAAACCAATCAAACTAAGCCTACAACATCTAGAAATACAGTAATGGTCACAATAGATTGAAATTGTCTACTTGTTTCTTAATTTTTTATGCATTATTTGTGCATAGTTTTGATGGAAATTTAATACTGTTAACACTGTCATGAAATGTTATTTACATGTTAATGGATACAGTGTGGCTACCTTTTAATGGCCAGGACCGGTTAGTAGGTCTGGAATTGTATTAAACACTTCAGTAACTCCAAAATAACAGGAAAGGAAAGGATTGTCCTGCAGCAGCTCTGAACCAGAGCACTCGGAGTTCTGCTGCTCCGATCTCAGAGAGGACCGTGCAGTGCAGAGTGACCGGCTCTCCTGGAGAAACTGACCCCCGTACTGGAGTTTGGAGCACTGATATGTTTAACTGAGGTTGATCTGGTCTGTACAATAAAGACAGTGTAAGATAGTAGTGCATTTTTTTTTCAAATAAGCATGAGTTTATATGATAATAGAATGTAAAATGGTAATATTTTTACCTGTCATAGCTAAGAATGTGCCATTGGAAAAGGTAATAGTATAGCCGACTCCATTTCCACAGAGCTACATTCCTCCATCAGCTTTAGTAGTTTGTTCAATAGTCAGATCAAAACTCTGGTTTATTTTGAATCTTTTTGATAAAGTAGTGGGTAATTTGTCGGTTAACTTCACTGCCACTTCCTGAGGTTCCTGTCCTGCTCTTTGTTTGTACCAAACCCAGCTCTCAATGTTTTGACCAGACTTTTTCACAAATTTGCAGGGTAGAGTAACATTTTCTCCAGATTCGGTTCAGACAAATGATGCCTCAGAAAGACCCACACCTTGAGCAGAATATATAAGACAGAATTCATTTTTAAAAAAGAATTTAACAAGAAATCAAAAAATTAAGAGAACTTAATGACGTAAAATCATTTTTGTAAAGAGCTCATAAACTTACATGAGAAATAAAATGAGAGTCCATATCAGAGCCATCGCCATAAAAGGAACAGTAAACTTCAGAGGAAGCGACTGACAAAAGCATCAGATTAGCTTTCTGGACACATTCTTGTAACACCACCAGTTTTCTCCTTTCTATGTAAGTGCCATAATAAGTATTTTCAGTTCCTCAATCATAGTGTGGAGATACCATCTGCTCTATTATGCCTTAATACAGCAGTGTCCGTCAAAAGTTTCTTTCATAAAAGCATAAAAAACTCTAAAGACTCAATATGAAAAAAAATATGCTTGTAAACTCAGCAATAACAAACACAGGAGAACACAAATGTCCAATAGATGCTTAAAACACTTGAAATGGGAAGTTTCTCCATTCTTTGCTTTTAGAGACATCTAGAGACGTATTGTTGGAACAGCACCATTCAGACTGCAGGGTTACAGCAATTAGTTATGTCTGAGCAGCACTGAAGGAATTCCAAATAATGGACAACAACTGTCAACTGCATTGAATGTTTTCTCATTAAAAATGATCTCTTATATTGGAAGTAAATGGTTCCCTGCATTATTTCATCTATGAAACCACAAAAAAATAAAAGTAGAATAAAATTTCCTTAATGGCACATATTCATATGGCAATATTGCATTTTAAATCATGACAGCATGATCTACAAACATCAAAGTGACTCAGTTTACAGTAAGTCTTCAATCTTACAACTCAGAGAAGAAACAGACATAAAAAAAAATATGATGAACCACCACTGAATGCCAGATAATTATGGAATTAGCTTATAATATAAAAGTTACAAGAAGAAATACATTTTCATTTCATATTTAGCATTATTTGATACTTTTAACACTCTGTCCAGCTAAGTTTTACATTCTATTTCACACTATTCTAATTTTACACTATAAAAGCCCAGAATAACATGAATTTAAGTTAATCCCAGATTTAGGAAATTTAAAAAGTTGTTAATATAACAAGAAAAGTTTCTTCAACTGTTAAAATGAACAATTACTAGCATGAACTCTCCACCAGGGATAGACAGCAAGATTAGAAAGGAAGCCAGGGGGGCTTCTGGTGGTCAAACTATGTGACAAAAGAAAAAAGAAGAAATGAAGAAAAAAGGACCCTTGCTGTTACCCATGACCTGTGTCAGCCAATGAGGTGAGAATGTTGTGGACTCATCAGGCAAAACCAACCTGGTCTGTCAATCACTTCCTTTCAAACATGTTACTCAAAGTTTCAGTCATTTCAGTCATGAGGACGGTTTCAGCCTGGATTCTTATGGTGTCTGTCCGTGAAATATGTAAGTTTTATTGGTATTTTTTTTTTATTTTATGTAATAATCTTAATAATTGCTTTTATCAACCACTAATAGCTTTGTTTAAAAATGACTCTTAATAATTCTTGTATAGACGCTGCAGAAACGCTGGATATTTACCAGAAACAGTCGTTTGTCTCTGCTAAGCCTGGTGAAGCCGTTACGCTTCAGTGCACACTGGCTGACCATCAGAGTAATGAAGACGTGTTTTGGTACAAACAGCCAGTGGGACAAATGCCTCAGGAGGTGGGCATCAAGGGGGCATTTATGGAAGCAGTCTTTTCATCACATTTCAAAAACTCAAACTTCAAACTGGAGAGAATGGAGAACAGCGTTAGTCTGACTATACCACACCCCACAAAAGATGATGAAGCGATGTACTACTGTGGGATATCTGTGATGATGATGATCAAGTTTTCCACTGGAACATTCTTAGCTATTGCAGGTAATTATACATCTGTATTTTTACACCATAAAATTATTATGAGCCTTATTATTCAGTGACAACATGGACTACAATACAAAATTACTGTTATTTTGGAGTTATAGAAGTGTTTAATACAATTCCAGACCTACTAACCGGTCCTGGCCATTAAAAGGTAGCCACACTGTATCCATTAGCATGTAAATAACATTTCATGACAGTGTTAACAGTATTAAATTTCCATCAAAACTATGCACAAATAATGCATAAAAAATTAAGAAACAAGACACAGACAATTTCAATCTATTGTGACCATTACTGTATTTCTAGATGTTGTAGGCTTAGTTTGATTGGTTTGTTATGCAAATTATTTTAAATATTTTAAAAACACAGTCTATGAATATCCATTGATTATTATCTATTTTGCTACTTTATACCACTAGAACTTTGCAACTTAATATGCACGGTGGACGTTGTCTAATAACCATATTATTCTGACCAGATCATCCTCACTTAAACATATCAGTTCTCCAAACTCCAGTATGGGGCTCAGTTTCTCCAGGAGAGCCGGTCACTCTGCAGTGCACGGTCCTCTCTAAGATCGGAGCAGCAGAACTCCGAGTGCTCTGGTTCAGAGCTGCTGCAGGACAATCCTTTCCTGAAATCATTTACACTCATCAGAACAGCAGCAGCCGTCAGTGTGAGATCAGCTCTTCTACACACAGCTCTGTGTACAACTTCTCCAAGAACATCCTCGACCACCACCATACTGGAACTTACTACTGCGCTGTGGCTGCCTGTGGAAAGATCATTTGGGGCAATGGATCAACTGTGGAAATAGGCATGTGCTAAAAAGAATCAACATATTTAAATTGTGCACACAATGTTGAGATGTTCATTGTAGCATCAGTTACTTCTAGATGGCTGTGCCATTTATGTACTCAGAAATTAGTAGAGATTCATACCGTACTGTTGAACCATACATTACTGTGTACTGTACTGTATTAATACAGCAATACCCCCTCATTTGTATAAGTTTCATCAAAATAATGGTGTAGTAAAAAGTCAAAGAAAAATAACTGAAAAAAAAAACAACAAAAAAAAATGTAAAGATACAGACAAAAATGGGACTCTTAACAACCAAGACCATCAAAACTAATCCTTTGATGTTGAATAAATTAATTATAAAATTAATAATTTATACTTAATGGACAATTTTCATTGGATATTAAACACATGAAGGATGATCTCTGACTCTAACAATAATGTATGTGCCACTACTTTTTAGTAAGGTAATGTCTTTGTTCTCCTCCACTGCAACCATTCTCATAGTTTCAGATGAAACAAAGCTGAAACAACAGGAGAAGCTACTAAAACCATATGTAATTAAGGTTTAAACTCTCTTTTCTAGCTCACTCTGTGCCTCACCATTCAGCTGTACTTGTGATGGGACTGGCTCTGGGTTTGTTCGCGGTCTGGAACGTCACACTGTGCTGCTTCTGTTTGAAAGGGAAAATCTGTAAACATTGCCAAGGTGAGTTAATTGAGGAATCAAAATATTTTGTATTTTTCCCCTTTTTTTCAGTGACTCTGATGTTCTGTTTCTCTGTGCATTTCAAGGCAGTAAACCTCACCCTGTTACACATGATCTCTCAAGACCAGACAAGCTACATGACCAGGTATTATTCTTTTGGCAAATCATACAAAATACATATTCTAAGGAATTGAATAGGATTTGATGGAGTTGATTTCCTGAAAGCAATTAAAAATAATAATAGTAATAATAATAATACTTTACTGTTTAAAGAACAATACAAACATACTTACACAGTGAAAGCATTAATCTCTGGCATTAGACTTGTAGATGCTGCTGGGCAAACTGTTTACTAAAGCATAATGATCAAACATTCTGAAACAAAGATCAACATTTCTATTTTTGGAAGTGGAACAGTCAGTTGCTCTTATCCAGAGCAACCTGCAAAATGAGCTAACAGTGGTGACCAAATGTATAAAAACTACTTACAGACTTAAAAGTTCTAAGACTTAAAAGACAACAGACATTAACATTTTAGGCCCTAATAAACAGCAATCCTGTAATAATTTGTTTATGACTGATAATGATTGGATAATTGTTGCATGTGCATAAATAAATGCTAACATTTGAATGGTACCATTTATTTTTAATTATTGAATTACTTTATTTACTTTGCAGATTGTTAATAATGATTTATTTATTTGATAGTCATAACTGATAACATTGATAGTAGATTTTTTGAAATATTAAGCGTTGACTTAGTTACATGAAAATGGCTCATAATCATTATTTGCAATATCATCACTGTTAAAACAAAACCTAATATCTCCATTTTTGGAGATATTTCATTTAAAAAAAAATTGAAGAGACGACCTCTTGAGTGCCCACCTAACTGGAACAGATTTGAAAATGGAAGAACATGATCATTAGTAATGCTAAGGCCAGGCCCATGCAAAGACCCTTTGGGTGGCAGGGACTCAAGGAAAAAAGGGCAACATGAATGAAAAAAATTAAACTTTTTTCACAGCAAATTGCTTTTTTTCAAGAAAGACATTATAATAATGTTATAAAGGTTAAGAGTAACAAACTTCAACTTGCTAAGCTATAATGTTACCATCTATACACTCTGATTGCTATAAGCTCTGTTTCTGCAGAGACTTGTATAAATCCCAAATATTTTACAATAACATGGTTTGGTACATGAAATAAACAGCAACCAGTTATGGCTATTTGTTTGGTCATTATTAAAAATGACCACATTATGCAAAGTGCTGCTTTCTTAACGATGGTAATGGTGTCAGGTGAAATCTAGAAGGGCTCGTACTTCACCATAGAGGGCACTCATGAGCAATGATGTTTGTGGAGCCTGAGCTGCCCCATATGGACCAACCACAGCTTTTAGCTTCATAACTGTGGTCAAAAGAATCTTAAAAAGAATACATACAATGTTCATTTCACTACAGGAACGTGACGCTATGGAGCTGTATTACTCCGCCTTCTCTGAAGCAGATACTAAAAGAGGGGTGAAGAACAGAAGACGGCCTCAGGACAATGTGTACTCTGAAGTGATTTACACCAGCCTGACATAAAGTCAGATCAGACTCTGATTCCTGTTCTGTTTACTGGACTGGGTGACTAAGACATTTGATTTGGTCAAATGGGTTTAATGTTCTTAATGCGATTGAGCTGATTGGTTACTGAAACCAGAGATAACAGTGAGTCATTCAAATGCAAATCTCAAAGCAGAAGTGTCTAATTACAGTGTTCAAAGCCAAAGAATTCCAGCTGAGTCAATCAATCTTTTTCTTTAAAGAGGGATCAATGAGTTTTTTCCTCAGTAGTATTTACCATTATCTCCTAAAACACATTATCTTTTCTCTTTTTGTTCTATTGCCTTTAGGTTTCACTTGCTAAAAGTTGTTCTGTGAGCTGTAACCTGTACATGCATGTGAATAAAGTAAACATGATGAATCCAGGCTTTAAAGTAATGTTCGATGACTCTGTTTCAGAATATCTCAGTAATGATGCATGTAAATGTTGGGGGCACTGTGGGTGGGGTTTCCTCCTCTCCTCACTGAGCCTCCTCCCTCATCACTTTGTGACAGTTACCAATGATATTGTCCTCTCTGCCCTTTTGATCTCCTCCCACTTCCTTCCTTTCTTTTTTTCTTTCTCTCTCACCTCCAAGGCAACCAAATCACACTATGACATAGAGAACTCAAACAAACACAAACTGGCCTTTAAAATAATGTGTCATAAAAATCAAATGACCTGCACCTATTTATTCATTTTAAAATTTCTGACTTTTATTAATAAATTGATATTTATTATGCCATTGTGTAAAGAAATGATGAATGAGCGCAGCTCAACATCAAATGCAAATCAATCAGCATGATGCTGGTGTTATTAGAAAAAGGACTGACCAGAAGAATGGAAGCTGTAAGCAAAGATGGACACACTAAAAACTGAAAACATGACATAATATATTTAGTTGTTGAATCTTCTGTGTATTTTTTTGCTTTTGTGCAGTACTGTATTTACACTGGAATTACTTGGCAAACTGACCCAATTACTTGGCAAACTGACCCAAACTGAAAGCAACAGAACTTAAGGTTGTAGTTGTCGTTCATTTTCCATGTGTTTGATTCTTGAACTGAAGCATCATAATATCCATGAGCAATGATTTCATTGTTTTTTGGTCATTTTTACCACAAAATTTTTATAGAGCATTGCATAAAGCTTGTATTTCTCTTTGCAGACTTGAATATAATAAGCATAAATCCTTTAACTCCTCATTTCCTAACTGCTTTAAGTTATGTTATTGAACTGTGTGGGGTAATTATAATAGCATAATAATAAATTATATTTCTAATTTGTCAGTATTCTATAAAAGATTCAAGTATTATTATATAAAAAATAAGAAGTAGTAAGTGGTTCCAAACTCTGGAAAGGTAGGGTAAATGTTTTTTGTGTGCTGTGAAACTCAGTCTTTGATGTGTCAGTGGACGCCTCTGCTTGTAGGTGCTGTTTAGGCCGTTGGTGGTTTTCACAGCTTTTTGTTGTCCTCTGTGTCTCACTCCTTCACCTACTGCACTGCTGAAGATTCACTGCTTTATCTCTGCAGATCGCTTTGACCACCCCTGACCAGGTTTCTCAGAAAAACAGCCCCTCTCACCATCAAAGTTTCCACAGGAAGCACACATAGCAGCTTTCTTCAGACACAGAGTGCAGCTACAGAAACTGGACAAACAAATAACACAATACAAATATCTTCAAAACAACAGAGGTTTTCTCTGTCTTTATTCGCTCTGCAGTCAGCAGGATGTTCAGGAATTTTGTTAAAGGCCACATTTCATATCTCTTTGCAATTTTTTTACCAGCAATAAATAAATAAATAAATAAATAAATAAATAACCTTCATCTCTATATACAATTTATAACATGCTGAACGTCAAAAATTAGCTTCAGTTCAAGTAGAGACCTTGACTGTTGGAATCTTGACTATTTCCCACTTATTTTATTTACTCACTAACATGTTTGGTTGATTTCCATGTTTAAATAAGCTTGAGCTCAGGCTTCTGGACCCCACTATTTATGGTAACTGTGTTTTTTGTGTGTGACACTCAATTGTTTTTTGCTGCATGTGTCCATCATGATGAGTAATATTACTTGTATGTTGTATATTTACATCTGCTATTTATGTTTCTTTCTTTGCATTTTTTTTTATATTTTCCAGACTCATTCTACGTCTAGTGTATGTTGCTGCTCCAAAGTATTAGAACAAAAAAGTAGAACGCAGAAGCTGAGAACAGTATTAAACTGAATTTCATTAAAACTGAAACATAATATCTACCCTTAACAGGCTGACTTTCTGATTCTCCAGTTGCTTACTGGACTAAACTCCAACTTTACAGTTTCCATGAAGTCTTATACTTAAAACTACAACCTCCACATCAGCAGTACATAGTCTCCCATGTTTCTAAGTGTGATCCATCCCAGTGATCCACAAAGCAACTCCAAAAATCCAGTTCAGAAGAGTCCAGAACACCATCCATGAGGGACCAGCATAAAAGGTATTCTATTTCTTCATAGCTCCTCCTACTTACTCTGTATCTTCAGCACATCGGCTCCATAGAGTATTCCTCCATTACAGCCACACACCACATAGTCCTTCTTGGCCTCCAGGCATGGTTTGTTCTAGTATGTTCCCCTCCATTTTGAACAATTATGGATTCAAGACAAGAGGAACCACTCTGACTGTAGTTGATTGCTCACCCTCTGATGTCTGTGGAGAAGCCAAGGCAGAGCAAAGTGCTGTTCAGATCTGTGTTCTTTCCCAGGCCCAGTGAAGTGTAGAACTCAATTGTAACAGGAGGTCCAAGCCCACAACACAATCATCCTAAATTCCAGCTGATCAGAACTGGTGCCCAAAGCAATGGCCCTGCTGTCATATCCAGATCTGAAGGCCCTGTCCAGTCACAGCTGATTCACTGTCACCACCATCCAGCCCTTCAGCATCCACAGTTTGAAGCTGGTCACAACCCCACCTTTACAACAGAGACGGTCCAACCAATACAAATCTTCCTTAACACCATAGCTGTGAAAAAGTCACCAAGCAACACCTTGGAGTTTGATGGAGTGTTTGAGAGTTTATGTAAGAAAAATGTCATTAAAAAAGCAAAAAAAGTTTCATTGTATTTCTCTGTCCAGACCATAACAGATCAGAATTAAAGCAAAGTTTGTTTGTAAGCTAGTTATCTAATTAGCAATCAACATTGTTCCTAGTTTTAAGGAAACAAACTGAATATAGATGTATAACAATCCATGAAGCTTTCCATGCCTAAAGTCCTGTAACTCAACCTGATAAGGAATAAAGACAGATGCTGCTTTTGAAGAGATCCCTGTAGTTTGAGCTTTCGGTCCTCCAACCAGCAGTTAAACCGCATTATCAGCTGTAGCTGTGCCTGAAACTTTTCACTGGAACCCTCACCTTTCTTTCTTGGTAAACTCCCATGCAAATGAGGGGCTGCACCGGAGGCTGCCACAAAAACACAGAACCAGCCTCTGACATGTGACAAGTTCAACAGAAGCACAGAGACCAACAGAAAGATCCTAATAGATCAAATCATAGTTCATCATAACAGGAGAAAAGCTTTTACTGTTTCTGCAAACACTCATTAGGAGTTTGAATGATCTATAAAGCCTTCACAGCTATTCAGTTTCTGTCTTGCTGTCTGCAGTGACTGAAAGAAAAGTCTGTTGTTATATAATGTTCAGAGTTGTATTGAAATATGTATCATATTACCTCTAAAACTTTATTTAACCTGCAGCATAACAAACCTGTATTATCTACATCTGAAGATGAAGCTTATAAGCTCTCAGCACTCACAGATTCATCTTTTTATTAGGAGGAAAAAAGATCTAAAACCTAAAAAAATCAATTGTACCAGTGGAAATGTTTTGTTGTATTACTACAGATATATTAAAAAGTCATGTGTTTTGTCTTGTGTGTGTTTGAATTATTTTAGTGTTTTACAGGCTCTTATGATTTTGTGATTTTTATAGTTGGCCTCTTCATTATCACTCCAGTGCATACTGAACCTGAACCTGAAGACCTGAAGAAATAGAGTTTCCTTCGATTATCTTGTACCTCACATGTTTTGTGTTTGCTTGCAAAAATTGATTTTTCCTCTTTATTAGTGGCAGGTCACTCTGCTCAGTGTGGTGCTGTCACTGCTCCTGCTCACGCTCCTCATGTTCTTCATTTCTGATGTAACCAAGTTTTTACACTTTATTTCGTGAAATCATGCAAATAGTCTACTTTTAAAACTCTTGGTCCACTGTAACGCTAAATTACAGATTCTTGAACTATAGTATTGACAACAGAGAATAATAGAAATCATTTTAATTTAATAAGAGAAATAAATAAAGGATTCTGTTCTCCAGAGTCTATGGTTTTCATCGCCAAGGAGAGCAACATAGTTCTGCTTCAAGACCAAAGACAGAGACGTAGTGTAAATAAAACTAAATGTACAGTTGACCATATAGAATATAAAGACACTGATCATCCACTTAATTAAAAATAAATAAATAAATAAATAAATAAATAAATAAATAAATAAATAAATAAAAACTTCCACTCACTGGTCATTTAAGAGCTCCATCTAACTTATTTATTCACTTAATAGATGTTCAATTACAGACTATATCTTATCTATTGTGATGATTCTGTGGTCAGCAGCAGTTCTCATTTATTACTGGTTTCCTTATTTATCATTGGACCAGATATTATTTGGGTGCTGGATCATTCTCAGCACAGCACTTTCAAATCCAAATTGTGGGTGTATTTAAAAGTAATGTAAATGTCCACTAGGTGTCAGTACACTGTAAGGTACAGTACAGGTACATTTTTGTTGAAATGCACCCTCAAAGGTACTACAGTGGTCTGAAGGTCCAACTGTGTAGTTTAATTGAGTTTTAAACATTCACTCCATTCAGTTTATGAGTGCAAAAGTGTATCATGGCAGCTTTTCATAACCTACAGTTTTAGGAAAGAAAAGTAAAATAAGAAGCTCTGGAGTGATGACAGTGTACATCATATCAATTCCATTTACTACCACAGAAG
Organism: Colossoma macropomum; assembly: GCF_904425465.1. Classification (NCBI taxonomy): domain Eukaryota; kingdom Metazoa; phylum Chordata; class Actinopteri; order Characiformes; family Serrasalmidae; genus Colossoma; species Colossoma macropomum. The sequence goes on from NW_023494788.1 coordinate 38,690,819, forward strand.
CCACCAGCCCATCTAACTCACATTTAAAGTCAGTTTCATCAGTTTAATCAGACTTTAATTTAATTAAACCAACTCTTGCCAGTTTAATGAAATTGTAGTGGTTTAGCAGCAAAAAAAATAAATAAATAAATAAATAAATAAATAAAAAAAAACCTTCATTCACTGTCATGAAAGGCAGGTAAACTAGTAATTAGAACAATGAGCAGCAGTGTTTGTGCTTCTCACTTGAGAGTAAACTATGTCTTCATGCTGTTCTCCATGTTCTCTCTTTCTTCTGCTTCTGCTTTTCTTCTTTTTGAAGGGTATGGGAGCGTAATTCAGAATCTCAGCATTATGATCTTGTTGTTGGAATTAACATTAAAAGTGAGGACACAACCTTATTGATGCTTAGTTATAAACCATCTACTGCTCTCACTCAACCAGACACACAGGACTTTGTGTTATGTAGCTTCATGTAAATATATCAATCCTGAATGACCAGACATGCTGCATGTCGACCGTGACCAGATGTTACCAGATCTACTGTAAGAGCATGAAAGGGTAGCTGTATAAAGAGTACCTGGTTGGTGGGGTTCTCTATTACAGAACCCTGCTGAAGCTGCTCTGTAGAGGAGAATAAAAGACCAAGATCATCACTGGATCAGTGAACGTTACCTCAGTTACATTTAGTCTGGTTACAGTAAACTATATATCTAGTTATTGATTTAAAGAATAAAACTCAGTTCTGTAACCTTAATGAACACCAACTCACCTCCACAGTGACCACAGTTTCTCCTTTTACAGATCATGATGGCTTGAGCTGAGATCACAACCACGCTCACTCCCAAAGCAACTGCGAGGGAAATGATTAAGGAACTCCCAGACCACCATGTAGACCACCCTGTAGGACAAACAGAATAAACATGAACTGCTGAAAGCATGTAATTTTGCATTTGACACATATATTCTTTTTCTTCTTCTTCTTCTTCTTAACCAGTTTATTACTTGGCAGAGAATTAATTAAATCAAAGTATGAAGAAAAAAAGTGAAAAGTAAAAGTGTAAAAAAAGTTTTACAAAATGTAAAATGTAAAAATGCGAAAAGCAAAAATATAATGAAATAAATGTGTAAATATGTACAGACATGCACCAAACAGCATATATAAACTACTAAACACAAAGAGACTCATTTATCAGTCAGCCTAAAGCAGGAGTGTCAAACTCAACCACTAAAAGAGCCACATTAAAAAAAACTCAGCAAATCCGTGGACCAGCTGTGGTTTTATATCATTTCTACTTAACATTTCTGCCAAGACACCAATGAGCCATTGTTTATTCAAAATATGCCAACACTCCACTAGCAAAATATTCATTGAATATTCAAAAAAAAAATGTTTTAGATTTTTTTTAACTCCCTATTTGCTTGAACACCAGGCATCGTTTTTTATATAATTGCTGGCCTATAGATTGTTGTTGGGGAAAGGGGGTCAGAACACGTACTATGTTGCAGTGCATGCTGGAGACTGTAGTGCATCTCAGGGTGAAACAGGCTAATAAAAATAGAAAATTCAAACCATTTCCTGTGACACAGTCCTACTCGGCCCACGGGCCTTGTGTTTGACACATGGGGCCTAAAGCAAGGTTTACAGTTATACATGCACTGAGGCCTTCTGGTGCACATGACATACTGTACGTATGCTTGCAGAATCTGGTCAACAATTAACTGATTTATTTTTAATTAATTCTAATATTTCATTTTGAATGTTTGTAGTGGTCTGGCCATGAGAAGCTTATTTTTTTCAGGCATTTTCAGACACAACCAGTGAACGGATATTTGGTAGCACTTAAATTTATAAGGATATTATAATGGCCTTGTGAAATGCTTTTTAAGCCTCATCAGTGCAGAGGACAGTGATCAACAAGCTGTTTGTTACTACACTATTAAACACAAATTTGGGTGAAATAACATTTTTAACATAAACTTTATCAGGCAAGTAGCTGCACTAATTGACTGTCCATTATTGTGATGAAAAATATCTAAATAGTCTAAAGAAAATGGAAAATGCTTTATTGCTTAATAATGCAGTTGTTAGCGGTCAGTTAATTACCAACTACTGCCTTGATAATGCTTGATGAGGCTATAGTAAGGCTAAGGTTGTTATACTGTAATGTCCTTCTCTTCTGAATTGTTATTACAACTTTTTCCTCAGTATTTAATAGAAATGGCTAACAATAGAAGCGTGTATACATTACCAATGTAGCATATGTATAGATATTCATATCTGTGTATGTACAGATATTCACACATCTATTTAGCTCCTTTTACATCGTCTCTTTTCTATTCTTCATTCTATTTTTACCTTAATTGTTCATTAGATAAATACTTGTTAACAGTCTGGGCTTGTCTGGTCTGTTCAGTGTGTTACATGTCATACATGTGAGACTCTGCTGGGCAAATTCCTCATATGTGTAACATATTTGGCATAATGGAGTGATTTTGATTCTAATCACAAAGTTTCAGCAAAGTACATCATTACTAATGCAATTATTAGTGAATTAATATAAATTTGAAATCTAACTACTATTTATTAAATTCTCGTTCTACTTTACTTTCATTTTTCAAAATGAGGTGAATGCATTGTTTTAAACTTTGTATTGTATCATGATGTGTGTAAGATGTTAGGGACGTTGTGTGTGGGGGGGGAAGCTTCAATTCTTATTGGGGCTCTTCCTCCTTCACCACTTTGTGACATTTACCAATCATATTTTGCTCTCTCTCTCTCTCTCTCTCTCTCTCTCTCTCTCTCTCTCTCTTGCTCTCATTCGCTCCTCCCCTTGCCTACTCACACTTGCCCTTTCTTTCTCTCTCTCTCTCTCTCTCTCTACCTCTCTCTCTTGCTCTCACATGCTCTTAATCACTACATTCGATCCTCCCTCTCTCTCTCTCTCTCTCTCTCTCTCTCTCTCTCTCTCTCTCTCTCTTTCTCTCTCTCTTGCTGTGTCATAACAAGTAAATTATTTTTCTGGAACTGATCCTTAATGAATCATTAATTGAGAAAAAAATATAATATCACAATATAAAAGATAACATATCCAATAGTTTGCTTAGAGTTTCTTTTGAAATCAAAGTATGTTTAACCAGAAATGTGTCCTCCTTTGTTGCAGTAACATTATCTGCTCTTCTGTGAAGGCTTTACACTAGATGCTGGAACATTGCTATGAGGATTTGATTGCATTCAGCCGCAAGAGCATTAGTGAGGTCAGGTACTGATGTTGGATGGTCAGTTCTGGATCACTCAGCTCACCCCAAAGGTATTGGCTGGAGCTGAATTACTCCTAAGAACACAGCTTCACTGCTTCACAACCCAGTGCTGGTGGGGTTTTATACCCCTCTAGCTGACCTTTGGCATCAGGCATGGTAACCGGCTTGTGTTTGGCTGCTCCAGAATGTGCCATTGGCAGTGCTTTGTTTTGGAGACAATACAAGCTATTTGTATATGATAATGTAAGAAGTTGAACACACTTCTGTCAGCATTTTAGTGCAATTTAAAGTAGCTGAATTCACTCATTAGAATAAATATCTGAATACTTTTGGTCATTCAGTGACAGATTTACTAATGTATTTGCATTCCCATTGATGCATTGTGTGTGCTGTGGGTGCACAGAAGCCTTTTTGCACATGCACACGAGGGCTCCACTGAGCTTCAAATCATAGCAAACCTACCTTCATGAACATGCATTTCAGGGATTCACACTATTGGCACAAATACTGGATAAAAACCTATGCACCTCGATGAATCAGAGTGATTTATGAACTTGAACTGGACCAAAGATTTTGAACTGGGTGCAATTCCTTTGCAAATGCAGGGAAGACAGATATGAACTGCATACACAATATGGCAGTTTCATTGAATTCCACCTCTGCCACAAGTCAGTTTGTGAAATTTCTGCCCTGCTAAATCTGCCCCAGTCAACTGTAAGTGCTATTATAATGAAATGGAAGAATCTAGGAGTAACAATAGCTCAGCCACGAAATAGCATGCCATGCAAACTCAGAGCGAGTCTTCCAAGTGCTGAAGTGCATAGCACGTAAACATCACCTATCCCCTGTTGCATCACTCACTACAGAGTTTCAAACGGCCTTTGCAAACATCACCACAAGAACTGTGCATCAAGAACATCATGAAATGGGTTTCATGGTCAAGCAGCTGCACACATGTCCGAAATCATTAAGCGCAATGCCAGGCATCAGCTAAAGTGGTGTAAAACATACCACCACTGCACTGTCTCCAGGGTGATGAATCATGCTTCACTATCTGGCAGCCTGAAAGACACATCTTGGCCTGAAAAGCACAGTGCCAATAGTAAAGTTTGCTGGAGGAGGAATAATGGTCTGAGGCTATATTTTAGGGGTTGGGATGGGCCAAAAAAACAGAGTTAAATGATTTTGATGTGGAGGAACTCCAGTGGCCTGCTAAGAGCCCTGATATTAACCCCACTAAACACCTTTAGGATGAGTAGGAATGTCAATCACCAGCCAGGCCTTCTCACCCAACATCAGTGCCTGACCTCACAAATGCTCTTTAGGCAGAATGGGCAAAAATTCCCACAGACAGACTCTAATCTTGTGGAAGGACTTCCAAGAAGAGTGGAGGATATTTTAGCTACAAAGTGGGAGCAAACTCCATATTAATGACTATGGTTTTGGAATGGGATTTCCAAAAGGCTCATACACTGTAGGCGTGATGATCAGGTAACAAAATACTTTTGGTCATATAGTGATGGTCATGATGTTTGTTCATGATTTTCAAAACTGCTCATGTTTTAGCAGCCTCCTCCATCAGAACGCTAAGATCTTCTCAGAGTTTTGGCAGCTAAATTTTAGCACAGGTATTGAGTAAATCTGGCCTGTAGTGTACGTGTACATGAGTTTGTTAGTGTTTAACATTCTACTGTAAAATTGTGCTAAATTTGAGTTGAATGCAAGTACATTTCACAAAACAAGTACATACACATTAAATATCCACAATGCGTAGCATGCACGATAAACTCAATGTGTTTGTTAATAACAATATTGAGTAACTCATTTGATTACAGTTATTTTAAAAATCACAGAAACACCTGACTACCAGTATTTTCAAAACTGAATTTTCAGTGTACAGCGTGTGCTGATATATTTTCGTCTAGACGTACTGTATGTAAAATATGTGGTCATGTGTTTGTGTATATTTTCAAACTCAGTCTTTGACGTGTCAGTGGACGCCTCTGCTTGTAGGTGCTGTTTAGGCCGTTGGTGGTTTTTGCAGCTCTGCTCTTCTCCTCTATGCCTCACTCCTTCACCTACTGCACTGCTATCTCTGCAGACCACTTTGACCACTTCTGATCAGGTTTCTCAGAAAAACAACCCCCTCTGACTCGTCAAAGTTTCCACAGGATGCTCAGCTATAGCTGTTTGTCACAGGCTGTTTGTCATAGATACAACATGCAAATATGAAACATCTACATACAGTATAAAGGTACAGTGTCTTAATACTATCTACATCATTGTAAATGAAGAGAAATCATATCTCCAGCAGATTTTTACTATTAATATTTCACTAGAGCAAAAGTAGAAATTACATAATCTATTTTCTAACTATTTTTCAGTTCATATACTAGAAGTCATACAAATCTAACACTGCATGAAAAGTGATGTTGCAACAAAGTACTGACGTTATACTAATATGATCCCTTTTTATTCTAAAAAATAAGATTTTTTTATTATTCTTTCTTTTTTTTTACAAGCAAAGTCAAATGTTGCACATTATATGTGTAAATTGTTAATGTATATATGTATATAGGTTGATATATACACTAAAAGTGTATTAAATAAAAAAATAAAAATGTCTGTATATTTGTTTCCCTTCACTGTAATATTGAAAATGACTTCATATATTGCAAAAACAATACATGGTATGAAAAATATGGCCTGCTAAAGTTTCTGAACATCATCCACATCTGGCCTCCACTGCGCATAGTACAGTCTAAAGTTGCATTTGTGGATGCAGTGACAAACAGTGTTTATTGACAACAGTTCATTAAAGTAAACCTGAGCCCATGTGGTGATGTCCATCACAGATTCAAATTAGTTTTAATGTAGTCCAGAGGTCAAAGGTCATGGGCATTAATATGTGGTTTATGGCCTTGTTTTTTTACTTGCATATTTCTGTAGAATTCCTGAATCTTTTGATGATATTATGCAGGCTGTATGGCATAAAATCCTTGTAAATGCGTTTTGAGGAACATTGCATGAAACCGTTTCCTATTTACTGATGCATTTTTTTTGCTGAGCTTCGATTCACCTTTGCTCTTGAAGGACCAGGCCTTTTTCCTTGATGCTCCCTTTACTCCCAAGAATGAATGCATGAAGTTTTTAAGATGTTTTTTGAACATATCACAATGCTAATTGCTCATCTGCCAACCTTTTTGGAATGTTTTGCAGGCATTTCACAATGAGTGTATTTATATATTTACAAAAAACCACACAAACACACACACATTACCTCAGCCACTTATTTGCATTAACTTACAGGGGGTGCTGGAGCCTGTCCCCACTGTCACTGGGCAGAACCCTGCAAAAACAATTACGTTTAATTAAAATAAATTAAAATAAAATATAATAAGTTAAGTGTAAGTTATGATGCCTTTGTACTGCTTTCATGTAAATACAAATTTAATGAATTTAAAACTATATTTTTAATGAAAAAAAATCTATAAGTTTAATAAATTTGAGTTTTGTAATTGGGCTTGTTTGTTGTTTGCAGCTCAAACCTGCAAATAGTAAAGGCTTAAAATTTACCAAAAAACAAGGATTTGTCATATCATATCACATTAAACACAGTGTGTGTGTGTGTGTGTGTGTGTGTGTGTGTGTGTGTGTGTGTGTGTGTGTTCTAAAGTGTCTGGATAAATGTGTTGATTAATTTGTCTGTGCATGTTTTTGTCCTTACATTAATTATTCCAATAACATTTCTTTAGTCTAATGTGTGTAAATGTATCATTGTGGTTGGTGACTCTATTGACTTTTGACACTATTAACTGCATCTTAACTTCTTTCTTTTGCTCTGTTCTCTTTCCACCTTAAGCGTCTCTGGTGTGTTATCAGGTGTGAAATCTAAAAGCTCACAGTGAGCAGAGGACAGTATGGTGTGAGATCTCACAGTTTGCCCTTATTAAAAAAACACATTGATACTTCCACACTGCTCACATACTGTGTGGATTTTTCCAGACTATCTGACAGGCTGACTTCTGTATCGAGTGAGAGAAGCTGCTGCATTAAAATGATGATATTAAAATGGAATAAAAATATAGTGTGCTGATCCGGTGTGGTGCTAGTGAAATTTATCAAATCTTGGAGCTTCTCTGAGGTGAAGTAAAATGTAAAACAATCTGCAAGATATGTAAGAAAACAAGAAAAAAAAATTATACTATTGTACTTTTTACAAGCAGTAGTTTTAAATAATTGTGATGGCCCAAGACTTCTTCATAACTGTACATATCAGTAAGAAAAATGTGGGTATACTATAAATCTACAAACATAAATTATATGGGCAAAAGTATTGGGACACCTACACATTACACCTACAGGAGCTTTTATGAATCCCATTCTAAATCCATAACCATAAAATTGAGTTGGTCCCCCTTTGCAGCTATAACAGCTTCCAGTCTGCTGGGAAGCTTTCTACAAGATTTTAGACAGTGTCTGTGGGAATTTTTGCCCATTTATCCACAAGAGCATGTGTGAGGTCAGACACTGATGTTGGATGAGAGGGCCTAGCTCACAGTCTCTGTTTTAGTTCATCCTAGAGGTGTTTGATGGGGTTGAGCTCAGGGCTCTGTGTGGGCCAGTGAAGTTCTTCCACACCAAACTCACCCAACCAGGCCTTTGTGGACCTTGCTTTGTACACTGGGGCTCAGTCAGTCATGCTGAAAGAGAAAAGATTCTTCCCTAAACTGTTCCCACAAAGTTGGAAGTGTACAATTGTCCAAAATGTCTTGGTCTGCTGATGCATTGAGATTTCCCCTCACTGGAACTAAGGGTTTTAGGCCAACCCTTGAAACTCCATATTATCCCCCCTCCACCAAACTTTACAGTTGGCACAGTGCAGTCAGGCAGGTGACATTCTCCTGGCATTTGCCAAACCAGACTTGTCCATCAGACTACCAGATAGTGAAGCATGATTCATCACTCCACACAATACACTGCCACTGCTCCAGAGTCCAGTGGCAGCGTGCTTTGCACACTCCAAGTGATGCTTGGCATTGTGCTTGGTGATGTAAGGCTTGTATGCAGCTCCTTGGCCATGGAAACCCTGCCATGAAGCTCCTGGTGCACAGTTTTTGTGCTGATATTACTGCGAGAAGGTTTGAAACTCTGCAGTTATTGAGTCAGCAGAGTGTTGGTGACTTTATGCACTATGTACCTCAGTACTCAGTACTTTACATAGTCTGACACTTCGTGCCTGAGTTGCTGTGGTTTCTAAAAGCTTCCACTTGTCAGTAATAATACTCACAGTTGATCAAGGAATATCTAGGAGAAAGACATTTCAGGAACTGACTTTTTGCAACAGTGGCATCCTATAACAGCACCATGCTGGAATTCAGGGAGCTCTTTAGAATGATTCATGCATTCACAAATGTCTGTAAACAAACTGCAGGGTTAGGTGCATGATTTTATATACCTGTGGCAATAGAACTAAATGCAACACCTACATTTAATGATTGAGGTGTGTCCCAGTACCTTTACATACATTCATAAATACATTTAAAAAATTGATGTAAAACTTTATACAGTACACTCATTACCTTATTTGATGTACCTGGCTTGCACTTATACTTATTGGCCACTGTATGATGTTGACCTCATTTCTTCTGAAATCAAGGGTGTTTATAGGGAGTTTGCCCCCCTTTGCTGCAGTAACTGCCAATACTCTTCTGGAAAGGCTTTAAACTACATGGCTGAACAGTGACATGCCTTTGTCAACAGTGGATGCACCTTAAAATAACTGAACTCATTAAAAGGGGTATCTAGAAACTTTTGGTAGCAAGAGGAGGAACATGTGGATAGTAGCTCCAACTCCCACCCTCAGACTTTAAATTTGATGCCTTAACAGTCAAAGTGTGTGGAGCACCCCCTTGTGTTGGTGGACAGAACTGCTGTTATTATTGTCCTCTCTATAGAACAGCATGTTTTTGAGGTAAATTAGTTTGGTTTTAGTGGGTGGCCTCAGGGGGTGGGGTTAATTAGAGATAGGTTGTCCATTGGCATTGGCTTTGACATTTAAGTGCATAGCATGCATTTTAAGTATTTTTTTTAATTTTTCCACTTTCTGAGTTAAGTTCTCTGGTGATGGACACTATTCAATTTCTCATGTAGCTCCTGCTGATTCAGATGCTCTATTTTCTATCCAAAGTAATGTCACTCCACCTGTACCGCTCATTCAGCACACATGCACATCTAAACATTTCTTGTAGCTATATATAAATAAACTCACCCAAATGCACAGTACATCATCAATGTCAAAACATTTTCCTCCTATTTCTCTCATTGGAGAGACTGAGTGAGATTAAAAGAGAGTAAAGGGTTTTAAAGGAGACACTAAAGGCTGGATGGGAATGTATTCTGCTCTGAAAAATGAAGCCAGTGGTTTTCAGAACCATGGACAGTAACATCAACGTGTTTCAGGACCATGGACAGAGACAGTACAGACAAACCCAACTGTTTTGGCAATGCACAATGTATGTCTCCACTTCTTGTTTCTGGTAGCCTACAAAATTTAACATACTGTATGATATGTTTGTAGAAGAGGAGGGTGTGCATGTCTTTTTGAAATTGTTGAATATAATTTTGACATTTCATGATTCAAACCAGTATTATATATAATTTACATAGACATTGAAATTAAGTAAATATAACTCATTATGTTGTGAATTACTAAACATTTTTTAATCTGATATGTGAAAATCACTAATAATAAATGCATGTTTTCATCATTCTCTATGTTGAAATAAGTTAATATATAAGTTAAGAAAAGGTCCCTGTACCTTAAAGGTAACCTCCACATATTTTATATTCATTTAATATTTTCCTGTTGATAAATCTCATTGACTTCGATGCCCAAGTTTAATGTATTGTAAAAATAAAACAAATCATATTAGTTACCACAAAGTATGTATTATTTTATTCTAATATTTTAAATTTATCAAATTAACAGTACTTGTGTATTAAAATGGCAGAAGTGTATCTCTGTAGAGGAAGTGTAACTTATAAATCAGCAAAACACAGAATTTGACCTGGACACACAGACTAATACATACAACTGTACTTCAAACACACTGAAATTATATTAAAACCAGAAACAGCAACATGAGATTTTACAACTTTTACAGATTTTTTACATTTCTGAATATTTATATTCCTGCAAAGGACACATGACTTCCACCCTGACTGACTCACATCCAACGTATCTTTTCTTCAATACAATGCGCTTCATTTCAGACACAGACATTCATTATTTCACAATTCAATTTGCTTTATTGGAATTCAGTCCCACAAATATCAGTCATTTATATAAAGTCTTAGTTCTTTACAGGTTCTGAAGGATAAGCACATCTTCAGTCTACCCACAATCCACCTGAATGTTGATTTCCAAAGTGAAAATAAGTTAACAAATCCACTAGAGAGAATAAGAGACAAAGACTCACCAAAATATGATTTCACAATGTACGGTACAAAATGTGTATAATTACACCAGAGAGGTCCCCAAATAAATAAAATAAAACAAAAAATGTACCTTAATATTTGCACAGATCACATTTATGTTCCCTCAATTTGTTTATTTCAACAAATGAACAGCAACTGTGTTTTAAAATGAGAGATGTGATTCTCTATTAAAGATGTGTTACTTTTTATTTTCACTTCGAAAATCAACAAAGCCATAACTTTTCCATAAGACTATATTCAAGCCTTAATTTAGTAACATGTTGCTAGTCAATCTCAATATTTTGCTACACTTCAGTTAAAGTAGTTCAGTTCTTAATCTGCTGAGTTCTCACATCATTACAGATAAAAGACTGGAACTCATTTGAGGCATGAAAAGGTTGAAATCTTAACTCATGATCATCTTAGGAAACTAGCAATGTGAGCGCTGAGCAGCAGCTTTGGAGCTTCTCACTTGAGAGTATACAATGTCTTCAGGCTGTTCTCTCTTCACTCTCCCACCTTTGGCTTTCTTCTCTTTGATGTGGATGGCAGCGTAATGCAGGTTCTCAGTGTTCTGTTCCTGTGTGAATAAACATCATCATTTACTGAAAAATAGATATAAACTTAAAGAAAAGGTCTTTGCTGGGCTACTTCAAGTTGCCTTATGAATGTCAAAAAGCTTCAGTTTTGTCCACGTTTACTCACTGATTCATTCAGTCATCTTAAAAATATTACACAATGGAGTGAAAGTTTGTGAAATACAGGACAGACTGTGAACTCCTGATTGAATGCTTGAACACTTTATTTTAAGGAAGGCACATCTTTTTTTAAATAAATTACTTGTGCATTAAACTTTATTAATTATGATTTATATTGGCAACATTTTATTCTGTGAGCTTTAAGTAGTGTCAGCTCTTGAGTTTACTGTATTAGAGCTAACAACAGTTTAATAAGTCAGAAACATTTAAAGATGTATTCCACAAACTAATGAATGTTTTATTCATCATTTATTAGAGGCATTAAAAATGTTTTTGCATTACATTTTCACAACCTCGCTGTGACACTCAAAAAAGTCTGCAATTTTCAATTTATTTGTATTTTAGTTTTAAATTACATTAAACCTTAAAATATTTATAGCTTTTTATGTTTTATGCCTGCCCAAAAAAAAAAAAAAATCAATGCAATTGATGACTGCATGGAATTGTCTGTACATTTTATTATCCACACCAACTGTCAGATGAAGAGATTTGCAGAGTAATTTGCTAGTTCAGCTGTAAACCAGAGCACTGAGAACAGAAATGGGCAGATTTCTCACTGGTTGAAACTAAAATGTAGTTTAAAGAGTAAGTGTATAAAGAGTACCTGTCTGGTGGTCCTCTCACCTACAGCCCCCTCCTGAACTTTCTCTGTAGAGGAGATAAAACTTCACAATCACTTTCAGATACAGTTTAATGAGGCTAAACGTATTAGTAAGTATTCATATTATTTTACATTTTCTCTAATAAAATGCTCAGCTGCATCTCATAATGAACACTTACCACCAGCGCGGCGTTCAGATTTTCTCAGTTTATAAATTAAAATGGTTTGAGCGCAGATTACAGCCACACACACTGCTGAGAAAACTGCCAGAGTCAGCATTACAGGATCTACAGGATCTTCTGTAAGACAGGAATGATCAACATGTGAACATGAATACAAAGTTCAAGCCACTAAACCTGTTTTCCATCTAGGCATGAATTTCATTCGTTTTTCGTAGATAAATTCATTTTAAATGTGATCTAAGACATTTTGTAAGTTTGAAGCTGACAGAATGTGAACAAAAACATTCTGTGCTCTCCTGATCATCCTGCGCCCCAAGCTGGTGAACTTTTATGACGCACGGTCCAGAACTAAAGCTGTTGGGTCTGATACTCACTTATATCTCATTGAAGGGGAATTTCACCAACTTTTTACAAATTCTGCCTAATAAAAACATTACGATAATCAAAATAAAGTGGTTTTGCTGTGAAATTGCTGCATGAGAACCTTATTGAGTGAGAATTGTTCACAGTGGTCAACAATTTTCAAGCTAGACTCGTTACTCTGAATGGATCATTTCATGATAATCCGTAGGAACAAATGATGGGTGGCTTCCACAGCTACCAAACAGCAGCAAATGAAATGTGTGTGTGTGTGTGTGTGTGTGTGTATAACAAAATCCCTATCTATGCCTTAACTACAAGAATAATTTTAACCTACTATTTGATTCAAAAAACAATTCTTGATCTAGGCACTAAACATACAACAAAAAAATAACAAAACTGATCTTAAAATCTGTAATATGCCTGCACATCTAACATAAATCACTACTTATGCTTAATGTCATGATGCAAATTTAATCAATACTCAATAAAGGACACTCTATTTAAAAAAAAATTAAACTGAAATGCTTAAAAAAATACAGAAGCATGCACAATAATACATTTACTTAAGTATAAAAGGCTAAATTTTACTTGTACCAGAGCACCCTTACTAAGTAAAGAACGTGTGTACTTCTTCCACCTCGGCGTGAGACTAAATAGCCCCCTTCCCCATAATTATATTCATATTCACCATAATTTCACCATGATAATCATTACATATATGGACTCAGTGGACATGTGTAGGTTCACTGGTGGATTTGGATAGTAAATAAAATGTCGATATGTGTTTTGAAGGCATGGTGATGCCTGGTGCCTATCATCACCACTGTGGTGAATATATAAGCTTCTCTAAAGTGAAGCACATCAAATCACTCTGAATGAGTTTATTTTCTTCTCAGATCAAAATTCTAGAATTCACTATTAAGGTGCAGCTTCAGTTTGGATTCAAAACTATAAATAATTGCTTTAGTGCATAGTGAAGTGAAGCAAGGGTCAGTGGACACTGGCTATGGTCTCCAACTGTGCCATTGCTTTTGGTCACATTTTCTGTTTTGCTGTTTAAGCCCATATGCAAAATGCAAATAACAAAAAAACTAACCACTATAAACACTATAGAAAGGCCCACAGTCAACCAAAAAAAAAACTTACTCAGTTCTACCGATGTTCCGTTTCCAAAGATGATCTTCCCACAAGCAGCCACAGCGCAGTAGTAAGTTCCAGTATGGTGCTGGTCGAGGATGTTCTTAGAGAACTCGTAAAGAGAGCAGCTTGTAGAAGAGCTGATCTCACACTGACGGCTGCTGCTGTTCTGATGAGTGTAAATGATTTCAGGAAAGGATTGTCCTGCAGCAGCTCTGAACCAGAGCACTCGGAGTTCTGCTGCTCTGATCTCAGAGTGGACGGTGCACTGCAGAGTGACCGGCTCTCCTGGAGAAACTGATCCCTGTTCTGGAGTTTGGAGCACTGATATGTCTGACTGTGCTGGAAAAAATAATGTAGACAGTGCAAGAATTCCTCAATAATAACAGTGCAATAAAAATATAATAACTGTATAATAACAGTATAAGGAACCAGTGCATCAGTTATGAATTTAAAGTGTGTTTACATTGACTAGTGGATAATTACAGAATATATTTACATAGCATCAACAGCAACAATGTATTTGAGAACGGACTCATAAACAGATATTCAACAGTTATAATGCATTGTTAGGGCTTTTTGTAAAAGAAATCTTACATGTTAAGAACAATGAAAACAGTAAAGAGGAAATCTGTTCTATTACCTGTGACCGCTAAGAATGTAGCAGTAGAAAATTCCAGCATGTTCTCTCTAGCTGATCCACAGAAGTACATTCCTTCATCTTCTTTAGTGACACGTTCAATACTGAGAGAAATGCCACTCGCAATTCTGTTGATTTTAAATCTTTTTGAAATGTTGAATTGTTTTGAAATCATGGCCGACTTTCCTTCTAACTGTGATCCCACTTCCAGTGGCGCATGCTCCAGTCTTTGTTTGTACCACATCCTAACATCTTCCCCTGAGTTGCCTTCCAATGTGCAGTTGAGAGTGACCGCTTCATCAGGCTCAGCTGAGATGACCAACGACTCTGAATTTCTCACTGCTTGAGTAGAATCTGTAAAACAAAGTTGAGTCTAAGTTATGAAACAATGTGGACGGAGATTAAAGCAAGCAGAATTAACAATAATACATTCAATTGCATGATTTGTTGGGTAACTTTATGAAACTCACACATTCTATAGAGAAGCAAGATGATGATCACAGCTGGAGGCATCATTGGAAAAGCAACCGTTATAACTTCAGAACAGACATTCTAAAAGGTGTAACTGACCAAAGCATTGAACTGTTAGCTTGCTGGGTTGTTTTGTCAAACCACATTGGCTGATAAAAGTCACATGGCTCTTTCTGTCTGCTTGATTTGATCTGTTTGACCACAAAAGTGCTCTGGGCTCTGTGTGACCTCTTATCTGTAGTTTTGGTTGTTGTAGTCGTATCTACAACAGCACCTGTTATAAGCTCTCTGTAGTGAAGCACTTATTTATAAGCAGTTCTGTCTGTGAAGCTTTGAAATCCTGACCAATTGTTTAATAAGAAATGTAGGATTATTTTCAGTAGTACTGTTGAAGTTGTATCTGAGTGCTTACACTCTTGTTTTAGATGTTAGCGTGTTTTTACACACTGTGATTAAACTTTGTTTACAAATAAAAAAATCGAAAATACAAAAAATTTTCTTCTCCTCCATACTTCATTTCTCCAAGAGACTGTCATCTCCTTTCTGACAGTTTCTTATGAGCATTTGTATCTGTATGTTTATCCAATGGGTTACCTTAGACACAAATTTCCTTTTTATTTTCTATATTTTATTTAAATGTAATCTACCAAAGTTACACAGACTTATTTATTTTTAAAAATCAACAGATTGTCACCATTAATAAACTTAATCATAGATGATGCCTTAAATAATGTTTTAGTGAAAGTATGAAAAAGAAGATCTGACATAGTAACATCAGTACATAGTATTTGATCAGTGAATTCTTCATGAATGATAAATCCAGAGTGACCTGGTGAGGGTCCAGTATCTGTCCAGTAATGAGTGCAGAAATAATTTTATAGTCTGAGAACTTTTCAAAGAAAATACAATCTCTGTTTAAGAAATGTTTATTGTGGCATGTGATACTTTGGTGGTAGGTAGAATTCAATCAAACAGACATTCTAAACACAGAGCACTTAATGTATTTTATTGTTGCTGTCAAAACAGAACCTTGTAGCTCAAAATAGTCACTTTAGAAGAGAAAATAAAGCATATATAAACTATTTTTGTCACTTCATACATCAAGAAATGCTCACAATTTAAAGAGCAACTGCAGTTTTGAAATTATGCATATATATATATATATATATATATATATATATATATATATATATATATATATATATTTAGTACGTTTTTTTCACATCAGTAATATATACAGGGATATTCACTCGAAAGAGGCCCCGAATATTCTGCTGTAACTTTCATTAGGATGAAGCAATCTGAACCAAAAAATATACTACATACCTTGACGTATGTGTACTCGATTGCATTACATGTGATGCTGGAAGTGATCTCCATTTTCTGCCAGACACATGAAGGGGTACAGGGGTCTGCACCCAGAAGTTGCAAACAGAGGTTAAACGTTGCAACTGCTGTTGTACCTCATCGTTCTGATGCAGGGTCATCCCGGCTTGTACAAAGCTCCATATACTGAGTAACATGTTTCGTTCAGGTTGCTTTGTCCTAGCGAGAGTTATTACAGAATATGTGGGGCCTCTTTTGAGCGAACCTCCCTGTATAAACATCACTTTATTGTGTGGAACCACAGCAAGTTATCAAAAACTGCATTTACAGTCAGGAAAAAATGGTAAAAATATGTCTTTAGCAAGGAAATAACCAGTTTACATCAATTTTATTCTTAATTTAAAATAATTTAAAAAATATTTTTTTTTGTTCTACTTGGTTATTGTTTTTTATTTATTAAGTTAAAGTATATCTAATGGTTAAAAAGAAAATAAATATAATGCCACTAAAGTGTGTATGTCAAAGTCTTGCAAGGTAAGTGAATATGAGTAAAAAAGTAAGATGAATAATTAAAGCTTTCTGTGTTTTGTGTAGAATTCAGAACAAAATACATTCCTGTATGTCTATTTGTCTACTAGAAGTTATAGACTGCAATCAAAACATTTTCATCTTTCACATGATAATAACAAAAGGTTAGAAGTTGAACAAGAGAGTTTAAAAAGAAGGATATACATGTATTTCAGTTTACATTTAAACTGATGATGCTGAAGTGGAAATTCTCACTATCTGCAAACACGTCTTCTACATTTCCATTAACAGCTCACCTTTGCCACGTGTGAATGACTAAAGTGACCACACACTCTAAAACTGTGTTCTCACATCACTCCTTCACAGAACTGACACCTCATCCAAAAAAAAGAAAAAAAAAAAACAGACTGTTTTTTTCAGTCATGCAGTTTTGAGCACAGAGCAAAGTGAAGCACATGATTGTAGATCCTGACTGAAATCAGCACAAACGCAAATAAACAGATACAGATCACAAAGCTGACAGTAACACAAAATATCCACAAACTTCACTTCTGCTGCTACAAGAGAAGAGAGTCCAGTGAGTTAGTGATTGTTGGGGTCAGTAACTGAGAAATATCTGACTTCAGAGTAAACACTGTCTCCAGAGCGTCCACTCTTCATTCTCAGGCTTTTGGCTGCATAATTCAGCTCCACAGCAGCAGAGTCCTGTAGAGATGAATATGAAATATTAAAGGCTGAAGGTTAGAGAACTCTATGGGAATTAAACAGTGTCAGTGTGAATGAGAGAACATGTAGTACCTGACTGGGTTTGTTCTCCACTACCGAATCATGATCTCTCACTATGATGGAATAAAGAAAGATTACAGTGTCATATTTAGAGTTTAAATCAGAGAATATGACCTCAGTGCTGGTCTTTTAGTTACAGTCAGTTTTCACAAGACTAGTTAATGAACACTGAATCACTGCTTTAATATTTTTTTGTTAAAAAATGTCAAATGCATGCTTATGTTTAAAAAACTAAACAATAACAACAACAACATTAATAATAATAATAATAATAATAATAATAATAATAATAATAATAATAATAAAACTTTATTAATACAGCCTCTTTCTTACATTTAAACTTATAACTTATTAGTGTCATGCATTGTGAGATGAGGCCTGACCACTGTTTTCTGATTTATTTTTACATGTTGTTATTTCTGCTAAATATGACCCAATTATAGCATCTTAGGAGATCAATTTAAAATGTCAGTTTAAAATGCAGAATCAGTCATTATTTACAAAAGCACAATAACACCATATATAACAGATTAAGCTACACTCACCACTGCAGTTATGAATGGCTTGGGCGCAGATCACAATCACACAGATTCCCAAAGCTGCTCCCAGATAGAACACACTGGAATCCACAGGACTCACTGTATAATATTAGAAGTTTAAATTACTGTATATTTACATACATAAACACTAAAACCAAGAATGTAACAAATCAGCTTATTTCACTACCATACAAACAGTAAACTTTACATACTTAATTAACATTCAATTAACAGAAATGAAAGTTGTCAAAGCTTTAGTTCAATCTATGAATGATGCACAGATCATGTAGATGTAGTGGTTGGTATAGTCTAGTAGGTAACACCTCTGCCTTCTATACTGTAGACTGGGGTTCAAACCCCTGTCTAAGCAAGCACCCTACACTATGCCAATAAGAGTCCTTGGGCAAGACTCCTAACACTACCTTCACCTGTCTGTGTACATTAATCAAATTGTTAAGTCACTCTGGATAAGAGCGTCTGCCAAACACTGTAAATGTAGATGAAAGGTTTTCTTTACAATTATTTTTAACAAAGCACTGTTCACCATGAGTCCAATGATGTCCAGTTCCAGAAGAAAATCATCAAAGGTGTATCAGAAATAAACAGTTGTCTCCACCAAAAATTGCATGGCTAGACACTGGTAGAATATCTCATGCTTTAATGACTAATTAGTGCACATCACAACCACAAGAAGAAAGCATCAGATGTTCAATGGGAAAGTGGTGCTTCACATGAATGGCATGATATAATAGACTAGTATGGTTTGTGTTTTGAATATTTAAGTATTATTCATTTTAAAAACTGTGTGTCTATGGGAGTCTAGCTACAGTGTGGTATTTTCCCCAACTTCAGTGAACATCCATGCTGACAACTGAAGATACTAATTGATCATAATACATGATGCTGTTTGGAGAGTTTGACCAAAAAAAGGCAAATAAGCACATTATGCAATGTGACATATTCTTAAATGGATTATTTATCATTTTATTGGTGACATTTTAAACACTCTGATGATGCATGCAGATTCCAGGCCACAGACTCTGATAGTGCAGTCAAGAGAACCAGGCCTGTATCTGTTCAGTGTCCAATTCATGGTGAAATGCACTGGATAATAAATTCAGAATACAGGCACATTTGAAACATGTTTGGATTTTGTTATTTGCTTTTATGGCTCAAAGCTATTGCTTTGCAATATTTGAAACACACAGGCACACAACACAAAGCACTATAATAGGCTTACCTAATTGTACTGATGCTCCATTCCCAACAATGATCTTCCCACAAGCAGCCACAGCACAGAAATACATTCCAGCATCAGAGTGGCTAAAGTTGTTCTTGGAGAAGTTGTACACAGAGCTGTGTGTAGAAGAGCTGATCTTACACTGACGGCTGCTGCTGTTCTGATGAGTGTAAATGATTTCAGGAAAGGATTGTCCTGCAGCAGCTCTGAACCAGAGGACTCGGAGTTCTGCTGCTCTGATCTCAGAGAGGACCGTGCACTGCAGAGTGACCAACTCTCCTGGAGAAACTGATGACCATACTGGAGTTTGGAGCACTGATATGTTTAACTGAAGATGACCTGGTTAATATAATAATGACACTGTAAGAATTTTGTGCGTATTGGCTTTTGAGTCTTTTAATAGGCTGTAATTTATAAACAGGACTGCTTTAAAAATCAAGCAAAATTGTAGCAATATATACAGTGTACTTTGTTCATAGTTGACATTTATGTACATTATATGTCATCATTATACACATAAGCACAATACAAACACAATAAATGCAACAATGTCAAACTCACTTCATATCTTATAAAATACTGAGTGTAAAAAAAAAGATATAAAGGTATAATTAGGGTTTTCAGTTGTTGTGAAGTTATTCTAAAGATGTCGTTGTTAATTATGTTAAAAACACCATGTTAATAATTACCTGTCACGGCTAAGAATGTGCTGTTAGAAAACGTAATGGAGTTTTCGTCTCCTTTTCCACAGAAGTACATTCCTTCATCATCTTTATTAATTTGTTCAATACTCAGAGAAAAACTCTGGTTTATTTTGAATCTCTTTGATGAAGTTGTGGGTAATTTGTCAGTTAACTTCACTGCCACTTCCTGAGGTTCCTTTCCTGCTCTTTGCTTGTACCAAAACCAACTGCTTTGATCAGACTTTTCAACGAATTTGCAGTGTAGAGTAACATTTTCTCCAGACTCAGCTGAGACGAATGATGCTTCAGAAAGATCCACAGCTTGAGCAGAATCTATAAGATTGAATCAGATCAGAGCTACAACAATAAAGAAAACAGCAACAAAAAGCACAAATAATAATATAACAATAACAAAATATTAAAATTAATTTAAGATCTTTTTTTGAAGAGCTCATAAACTTACATATAATGTAGAGATGTAAAATTAGCATCCACATTGGAGCCATGATCGCAGAAGAAGCTGTTCGTATTTGAAACAAACTGCAAAGGAAGCGAGAGCGCCACACTGCATCAGCAGGCTGGGGAGCGTCAGACATTTTTTTTTTCTGTCTGTTTGCTGTTCAACTCATGTTTGACCACAAGACGTCCCCTGGCCTCCTTTAAAAAGGTATTTGAGGACTACTTGTAAGCAGTTTTGGTCACATTAGGCTATGGTCACCATGTCCAATATCAAGAACTAACAAGCAGAGCCTCCCAGCATTGGAGGAGCAGTGGAACTGTGTTCTCTGGAGTTATGGA
Source organism: Colossoma macropomum (assembly GCF_904425465.1). Taxonomy (NCBI): domain Eukaryota; kingdom Metazoa; phylum Chordata; class Actinopteri; order Characiformes; family Serrasalmidae; genus Colossoma; species Colossoma macropomum. The sequence goes on from NW_023494788.1 coordinate 38,711,590, forward strand.
GCTCCTGCCTGTGCCTTGGGGATGAGTTGGAGCGATCCAAAACCGACCATCCAACATCAGTACCTGGCCACACTAATGTTCTTGTCTCACAGCAATGCTCCAACATCAGTCCTCACAGAAGAGTAGAGGCTGTTACTGCAGCAAAGGGGGGCAAACTCCATATTAATACCCTTCATTTCAGAACAGGTGTCTAGAAACATTTGGACATATACACTAGATCATTTATTGAAGTAGTTATTTATAAAAAGCCAGAACATTCAAAACTTTATCAGTGGAGAGCTGTGACTATTAGTGCTAGGCCTAGTTCAGGCAATGACAAAACACCACCACTGTAAAGCAGTCAGAGTTGGTAAGTTTCTCTACAATAAATCATTTCACATCAAACCACTCTGAATGATTTTGTTTGCATTTTATTAATTGACTTACAAAGACATTTTTAAACAAAGGTGGAGTCAAATTATAAAAAAAAACAGGCAAATTGCAAAAACAACAGTTTTTTTTTTTTTTTTCTCAAAATCTCACAGATACCCTCAATTCAAAACATTATTGTCTACAATAATGAACAAAGAATACTCTCAGCCATTAATAAAAACCTTTGATCAGATGTAGAAATATACCCAGGATACTGAGATACATATGTAACGTGGCTAATATTCACTATAGCCTCTGAAGGCTGAGAAGAAAGAACTATGAAACCACAATAGATACTCAGAGCACAGCCAATGATCACACTGCCTCCTACTGGTGACATTAGGCTTTTGTACATTCTATTGGCAAACTACAGGACTTAATATTAAAGTCTGCTTAAAAGAATTTCAGAAAGTCAAAAGTAAAAATAGGAAACAAAACAAATCAATAGAAATGCAATAGTTGTTACAGACAGATTAGACTATTTTTTCTGTATTTTTTATGTAGTAATATGCTTGTGTTGTGACATGCAAACCTAACCAAAAGTCTGGCTGTAAACCATTCTGTAACAGGATGGTATTTTCACACCAATAGCTGTGAAATCAGTATTGATCCAGATGATTTGATCACTTTGCCATGTTACAACTGAAACATTTAAAAATATTACAGCAACTGTGTTAAAGTTACACTTTAAAAAGGAATAACTGTGTAGCTCTTCTTTACACTGTAAAAAATGTGACTAATGGTTACTTAAAAAAAATATGGCAACAAGCGACAATAAAATATAACATAATATAATTGAAGAGATTTTACTTACCTAAACTTTCATTAAAATGCATTAAATAAATTAATTAAATTTAAGCAAAAAATTTAAGTAAATGTTAATTGAAGCAACAGTTAAAATGTGTTGTATTTAGTAATATTATGACACATTAATAGTTAATGTAGCCCACAAATATTGAGTAAATACAAACTAAGTTAACAAGGAAAATTGTGTAATATCTACCAAGTGTCTGAGCAAAATTCCTTTATAGTTACTCAATATCTGGGGAAAGTGTATTTACATTTACTAAATATCTGGCAAAAACTGGTTTATATTTACCATGCTTTACTACAGCTGTGGTTGCCAGATCTTCACAGTAAAAATATATAGTGGAAAAGTACAAGACATTACAGAAGGTATTACAGAAATTTTTTTGCCAACTGTAAATTTCTCTGTTGAGAACTGTTGTTTGTTTACAGTTGTTTACTGGGGAAAAAAGTATATATTGTAAATCTGTATACAGTAAATTATTTTGAAAACAACAGATATATTATTAACATAATTACAGTCTGTCAGTTATAAACACAGTGCAACGGCATGACACATTACAGTATTTTATTGCAATGTTCAACTTCACAGTAAATTACCAGCAGCTGGAGTTGCCAGAATTTCATTGCAAAAAAATACAGTACAGTACATAAGGAATTACAATTAGTTAACATAGATTTAACAGTGAATAACTACTTATGATAAATTACAAAGGAAATAACAAATAACACTGATTACAATCCAAGGTACAGACTATATTGATGAACTTCAAGAAAATTTTCTTGCATGATTCAATAAAATGTCCAGGATTCTCACAAAGTGGTATTGAGATGATGAAAAAACATCATGCGTCCATATATATAATGAAAAGTCCACGGTGGAATGAATAAAGATCATGAATAGAATTAGTCACTTGCCCTGGTTGATCAAGAACAATGAGTCCAGACTTGACAGAAGAGGGGGTTCAACATAGGATAGAGTCTCACACGGACATGATGTTGGATGATTACTGGAACTTAAAGTGTGCACTGCCACCAGTTCTGCATAAGAACTCACATACTGTCCATCAGGTGTTCACTAGGGACCTGCACGACAAAAACAAAGTAAAAGTTAGATTGATGCTTTGCTTGAGCATGATGCATACACAAAGATAAACACAAGGCTTTCTGCTGTTAAACTGAGCTCCAATGTAGTAAATATCCAAGAAACCAGCATTCAGCAATACAGTTCTGCAGGTCACTTTTATAACTGGTAGAGTTTGGGAGTGAAAAGTAAACAAGGACACATTTCAACACGACATCATTAGCATTTGTTTCACCTCTGTTGACTAGTAGCCTAAATTCGCAGATGCCTCCAGTCAATCAGACACCTTAGCAACAACTTGAAAACACCCCAGCAGCCAATTGTTACATCCTAGTATACACCATGAAACAGCCTAGCAGCTCAAAAACTGAAAATCTACAAAAATGGAGATAAATCACTAATATTGGCAGATTTAGTTGTAATAATGCATAATAAACACTTTCATATGAAAAGGACTTTTATCCTCTTATGAGTGTCATATCTGTAACATTTTATTTCTTTTAATTTGATCAGTTTTAGGCAGTGTCAGGTCTCAAGTTTATTGCATTGAGGTTAATAAGTGACAATATTTGTTCCATATTATAATGTATGTTCATGCATAGTTAATGCATGAATTAGAATTTAAATAAAGTTAAATTTAAAAATTAAGTTAAACAAAATACACATTTGATTGTTAATTTCAGTCTAACAGTATTCCTGACTTGTATGTTGTCTTTAACTATTAAAAATCTATGAAGTTATACTTACTTTAGGATATGAGTCATAAATTGACAAATTATTGAACATTTCTTAAGCACTTTTAGCCTTGAATTTGTGATGACTACAAATCTATTATATAACAGAACAATTACTAAAGTGTCATTGACTCACTAAACTCTTATTAGCTTTAAACTATTAAAGTCCGGAAAGTATCTGCCACTATGTAGAGCCTAAGATGTGAAGTTAGATAATAATTCATGCTTGACAATTTGCATAACAAGGTATAGTTAAATGACCAATTTTATTGATTTTTTTAGGTGAAAATGAAAATATGGGTGTTAGAGTGAAATACATATTTACTTTTACAGTTGGTATTACAATGTTACAATAACAGTAATAACCAGATGAGGTGTTTACATCCTATACAAAGAACACATTTCTGCACTGAAAAAAGTGAACTTGGCCCTTAGTAAATTTTACATAATAAAATTGTGCATGTTTTTCTCAAATTAAATGTGTTTTTGCTTCAACTAAATAATAATAAGCAATGTTGAAAACCAGTAAACTAAACATACGAAACATGCTTAAAGTGAATTAGAAATAATTATGTTGTGTTAAGGGGTAGAAACTGCGCAACAATGTACAACTTTTCCCCGAGCTGACGGCAGCCATTTTCTACACGTCGTCTCTGAGAAGATTTGGCTTACCTGAGGAGATTCTGTCATCTTACATTTACAAGGTAGGATATTGTATATTGTCTGTTGTTTGTCATTATGGACATATAACATATTCATGACATTTGCGCAGAAAAATATTGGCAAAAACTTAAGGTTAAACGAGGACTTAGCAGGGCTTAAAATTCGCTAGCTTAGCTAACTTAGCTAGCTAGCCAGTTTAAACCAATGCATATTTAAAGTACAGGTAACGTTACCCAGTCACGTAAATGTTACTGTTGACCTAGCCTGCTAGCTATCCTAGTTAACTAAGTAACAGCACCATTTTCTAAAATTCACTACAGACGAGTGCATTTAGCTGCTGTGTCATCGTACAGGTACACAGTAAAATATTGTTTTGATGGTTGTAGACGCACACAACGCAGCGTTGGATATATCTTTGATGAAAATGTATAGTTAACGGACGACTAGCATAGCATAAGTTTGTGAGGGGCTCAATTCAACACATATTTGAAGTAAACAGACCTAGTTTTGTGTCCTTGACATGACCTGTAATAATGTTTTTTTTCCCACGGAGGAGGCTGTGCTCGCTTCGCCTGTGATTTTGGATATGATATTTGGGTACTAACGCTAGGTGCCCACAAACCTGTGTAATTTCAGCCTTTGTTAGCTAGCTAGCTAGCTCCACAGAGCCTGGAGTCTGGATATGGAGCCAGAGCCGGTTTCTGATAGAGCCTGCAAACGTTATTGTAGCTAGTGTTAGCTTAGCAAACATAGGGTTGGCAGCTAGTAGGTTACAGACATCAGCTACCTGGTTTAATTTCAACGTTTGTCCATTTAACGCTTAATGCTCTGTTTGATGAACCCAGTTCGTAATGTGGTTTCCCAACATGGATTCCGATACCATTAACGCAGCTAGTTAGCTAGCGTTAGTTAGTTAAGCAAACATTAGTGTTAGCAGCTAGCTGGCTAACTTAGCTAATAGGCTACAAGCACCATGAAGCAGGTTTAACATTAATTTCAGCATTCTGTTCCTTCAACACCCATCGCTCGACCTTGCTCTATCAGAATTGTCAGTGGAGATTTAGTTCAGTGTAATAGTATTTGTTATCTTGTTAGCTATCAAGCTAATGCTAACTGTTCAGCCCTGTAGTGGAAAAGAGGTTTATGTTTGCACCTTATAGACTGTCACTGGTCATTATTATAATCAGAATATAATTTTGTATATAAGATGGTGCACACACACTCACAAATGTATTTTGCTCATGTCATTGTTTCCAAGATGGGGTTTACCTTATACTCAGTCAAACTGCATTTATGTTAAACATTATGGTCTTCAAGTGCCAAGCGGTAGCAGTAATTATTATACATTGATTTTGATGCTCAGTAATGCACAAACCCTAGACAGGGAATCCTGATAGCCATATTGATTAAAAGAACCATGATGTGACTTAAATATCATAGTTCATTTCAAACTAAAATAATGCTCAAAGGATTAAAACAAATAGCTAAATATGAGTAAAATAATATATATTATTGTAAGACTATTAAATGTCAGCCAAAATAATGCACTGTTATGTCCTTCCACATGGTGAGATAAAACATTATGGTAAAGTAATAAAACATTAAAGTAAAGTTTATGTTTAAGATAAAATGTTAACATGGTTTTTCATTTAATTTTATTTAATGCCATCTTTGTTTATAGGTTAAGGCTTGACAAGGTTGTTGAGTGCCATGTTTTAAAGGATTCTCTGGCATGTTCTAAGTGTCTGGTAAGTGCATTTTTATGATCCAGATTTGATATTTGTATTTAACTATGAGGCTATTTGTTTTGTAAAGCTACTTTTTATTTGTTTTATTGTTCAAATTAGTAATCATTTTTCAGTCTCTAAGATGATCGGGATTTTGATATTCATGTGTTTCTTTTATCTGTTTCTTGTACGCTTGTCAAGTTAATGTACTTTTTTTTTAACAGTTGAAGGTATATTCTAACAAGTGCAATCAATATGTGCAGGCGAAGGATGTCCACCTTAAAAGAGAAGCCATCATAAAAGCTCTTTGTCCGCACCTGAATGATGATGATGGATTTCTTATCAAGGAGTACATGGTAAGTCAGTATGTGACCTGAGCACATCACCATCATTCTAATTCAGCTCTAATTTCAGGTAAATTCATCTTATTTCATATTTGAGTTCTTCTAAATACGGTGTCTTCCAGGCACCTCAGTTCTTATATCAATTGCTTATAACATTTGCTTAATAAAATCAGCCCCCTCCCATCTGTATAGTAAATCCAAATTGAAACGAGATGTTGGTGTGTTAGTATGTTAGCACCAACCGTAGATTGTAGGTGCTAGTGTGAGAAGGGTGAACTAGAACTATCCATTTTGTAATGTGTATTTTACCATTGAATGGAGTTTTGTGTAGATGGGGTCTGATTTTATTTAGATTCATCATAAAAGAAGTATTTGATATTAAAAAAAAAAAAATGTCGGAGGTGCCTGGAAGTATATAGAGCAGCTCAAATGAGAAATAAACCGAACTTACTCTTTATGGAGCAGGAGTACAGTGGAGTTTAGTATTAATAACAAGATTTAATATGTAGGACATTCATGGTGAAGACATCTTGAGAGACCAGCACAGCACTGAAATGGACATTTATGTCATCAGAAGAGGGTGGAGCTCTTGGAGAATATGAAGACGTTGACTCTGATGGAAACATTATTGTAGGAAACATCAAATCAGTTGCACCAGACTGCAGTAATGCTTGGAGTAATCTATGCACTGAATATGGCTCACCACAATGGGCGGAAGTGCTGCTATGAATTTGTACATTCCTCACGCCAAAGGATGGTGCAAAGCTCTCCCCTAATATTCTTGGTTTGGAGAACAAAATCTCGAGATAGTCAAAGTAGGCTGTCCATTCTGGAAATATATGGAACTTTTCACACTAGCTTCTGCTTTGACTGAAAAGCAATGGACTTTTGAACAACGCTTAAGTCACATGAAACAAGAATGGCTGTATTTGTCAACATCTCTTTTAAAATTCAGTGATGTTTAAATTATTTTCTATACAACATGTCAAGATCCTGGTCATGATTAAGAACAATATGTCTTAAAACAGCATGTAGTTAAATTTTAGAATCTTTTTTGCTGAAACTGTACAAAGTAGCCTTTTGAACAATTTGAGCTCTATAAATTTTCACCCCAAATTTGCATAGTCTAACAAAAAATAAGGTTGTGCTAACTACAGGCAGTACTTTGACAAGAAGGCTGTACTCTGTAGGCACTATTTCTGGGGCATTATTTTGATTATTGTTGACAATTGGATATTGTATAAAGCCATATAACATTGCAGTGTTCTGTTTGAAGCTTATTGTTGAATGTAAAGTTGCATTTTAGCTTGTGTTGCCTGCAAGACAAGTGATAATGTATTGATACCTGTGCACTTTTAGAGAAGTCTTTAGTCTTTTTTTTACTACTCTGCTTTATTTTGTCTATAGTCTTGTTTTATTCCTTAATATTCAGTGTTTTTCTATAGTGGAAAAGCAAATGTGTATTTTAGTTGATCCTAATATGCATGTGCATTTGATGTACCTTAGTAAAGTCACTGTACTTTTTTATTGTTATGATAGTCATTGTCTTGACCATGTGTTTAAATAGATGGAACATTAATAAGTGTAGCTGAAGTTTAATTTGTGAAAATTAACATTTAAAATTGTACATTAATAAATGCTCTGTGATATAATTAAGCTGTTGTATCTAATAAACAATGGGTAACTATTTGGAAATATACCAGCATTGAGTAGTTTTACTAAAAGGTTATTTAACAATCTACATAATTTAATGAAATAGCATGAACATGATTAAATTTAGTTAAAATTACACCAAGGAAATTTTACAAAATATAATTAAGCTGACAAAACTTACAAGCAATGAGTAAATGTCATCAGAAAGGCATCAGATTTGAATTGTTTTAACTAATAAAAAAGTATTTATAACAATCTACATAATTTAGTAGAAAGAACATAATTAATTTTAGTTAAAGGTACACTATTGAAGTAAATCCTGCAAAATATAGTTAAGTTGACATTACTTATAGGTAATGAGTAAATATTACTCAAATTGTATCTCTGAATGTAGATAATTTAATTTAGTGCAACACTTTGACAGTAAATTCAAAGAGTCATTTTTTGAGTGTAGATCATGAGATGCTGTGGTACAAAACAAATGTTACTGCACAATTTTCCACTGGACATTTCAAGAATTTAACCGTTTTGTTCCCAACCATTCTACAGAAATTTTGCAAATCTATATTTATGTTGTAGATATTGTGACATGTTGTTCTTATCACCACCACTGTAAACAAATCAGAATTGGTAAGTTTCTGTACAATGAACCAATTCATATTACAATTACACACTCTTAATGACTTCTACATCTCACTGATTGAATCATGCAGAAATAGGTGGAATTTCCCTCTCACACATATCCTCATATCATCATTCCAATAAATTATTGTCCACAATAGTGACAGGAGAGAATAGGTGGTTGTCCACAATAGTGACAGGATAGAATAGGTGGTTATTAGAAACTTTTGAGTAGATATAGAATTATATCTAGGATACTGAGATATGTATTTTAGAATGACCAAGTCTCTCATGACAGACAATGTTGCTGTAAAACTGAGTTAAATGAAATGAGGCAGAAGGTGTGGCTTATATTCAATATAATCTCTCAAGTCTGAGAGGAAAGAAGGATGAAACCACAGTAGATACCCAGAGCACAGCCAATGCTCACACTGCCTCCTACTGGTAATTACAGGTCTTTGTTCAACAAAAGCATTTAAAACTATAGTCCACTTGTTGAAAATGTTAAATAAAAATAGGAAAACACACACACACACACACACACACACACACACACATTTGGAGGATGATTTTGAAGAATATCAGGTCATGTTTTAAGAGCATTTTATAATAACAATAACAAGAAAAGTTACATTTTGCTTAAAAAAAAACTCTTATAAAGTAAAACAACTAAAACAACTGTGGAGTTTTCAGTGCTCTGAATGCTCAGAATGTTCTTCAAATATCAAGCCAGTTACCTGGACTGAACTGCACTGAGTAGCATTTCACTTGCTAAAGACAAGACTGAAAAAGCTTACAAACACTTCTTTGTACAACTGTATCTCAAAAACAGACACTACAGAAAAAGCAAAAAAACAAATTCTTAACATTTAGAGGAAGTTAAGAAAATGAGATTTTCAAGTCATATTAGGTCATTTCTTTTCCATTCATTATACATTTTTTAACATACTGTACGGGGGAAATGGAATTTTCAAATAATGCAAAAAAGCAAAAACGACAAAAATTGAGAAACTAGGTTTTGTCATAACAGAGAAGACTGTATATAATATTCTGTAAATGTGTGTTAAGTGCATGCTCAGTAATGTTCAAAGGACTGTAATTTGATACATCAGAGAAGCTAAGCTTGATTTATTTAATCTAATTACATATTTTATTACATTTTATTTTTAAGTGAAAAATTGAAGAAGAGTGCCAATAACTGTTTGGAAATAATACAATAATAAGTCATAACTACACTTCCAGCTATAATTGTACAAACCCAATTCCAAAAATTATGGGACAACATGTGAAATCCTAATGAAAATTATTGAATTTAAAATTGTACAAAAAAACAATATTTTATGTTTTACCTAATGAACTTAATTTTTTTTTTTCTTTTTTTGTAAATATCCACTCGTTCCCAACACATTCCAATACAAGTTGGAATAGTAGCATGTTTACCATTGAGTTACATCACCTTTCCTTTCCAACATCTAATAATCATGTGGGGACTGAAGACATAAACTGATCCAGTTTTGAAAGTGGAATTTTAGGCCTTTCTTCTGTTATACAAGTCTTCAGCTGTCTAACCATACAGGGCCTTTGTTATCATAATTTGAAGTCTAGAAGGCAGCATATGTTGTTGTAAACTAAGACAGCATTAATGGTGCTTTAATGGATGAAAAAGTTACTCACTAATACCCCAATATTAGCTCTATGACAGACACTGAGTTTTGAACTTTACACTGGTAACAATCTGTCCATTTCAGATGAGCTCAGAGACGTCAGTGCCTTTTCTGTGTGTTACTGTCAGATGACTTCCTCTGTGAATAATAGGGTCTTGTATTAGTCAATGCAGTGACAGGTTGTGCTTATTGATAATGGTTTGTCAAAGTATTCCTGAGCCCCTGTGGTTATCATAGAAACATGTTTTAATGCAGTGTTGTCATAAGGGTCAAAGGTCACAGGCCTTCAGTTGTAGTATTTTGTTTTTCCCTTTACACACAGATTTCTCCAGATTCTCTGAATCTTTTGATGATATAAAATTTTATGATATTAAAAATTAAATCTTCACAATCACTCACAGAGGAACAATGTTTTTACAATGTTTAACTGATGTATTTTTATTAGCGTGGTGAGCCTCGACTATCCTCACTCATACAGATATAGATTTTTCTTGGATGCTTCTTTTGTACCCATGCATGATTACATCACCAAAAACAAAACAAAACAAAAACAAAAACAAAAACAAAACAAACAAAAAAAAAACAAATACTTAAAAAAAATGTTTTTGAACATTTAACCATGTTTCTTGTCTTAAACTGATCCTGTCCCAAGTTTTTTGGACATGTTACAAATGCAATTGAGTTTTCCAATGATGTAAAACTGGATATAAAAACATTCAGAAAGGCTGTATATTTACAAAAACAATGAAGTAGATAAGAAACAAATATAAAATAACTGGTCTTTATACTGTTTTCTTTCAAATACAGGTCAAAGTATTGATATGAGTACTTTCATAAATCACTTTCTGTTTTCTGCATTTTACCTACTGTCCTAAAACTTTTGGAATTGGTATTATAAATATCCTTTAATGCCCAAATGAAACAGATGAAATCTGTCCTGAAGAAAAACAGGACATAGTTGGATTAATTCAAATGTGGCATGAATATCAAAGATGCTATAATCTGTGATCATCTGTGATTAATGTGTAGATATTGTATGAAACATTTTTACAGAAGGAGGAGTGATTATATGATTTATCTTTTTTACTCTCACACTGACATCATGGTTTTCACTAATATTACACATCATTTACATAGTAACTAATAAGTAATAATAACAGTACTTGTTAGTATATGTTCTTATGGTATTTATGGCATAATTGTATTTTAAAGTTTTATTTATAGAAAATTTAATGGCTCTCAATGTAAACTGAGCAGGATCTCTTATAGTTATGAACATTAAAGATAAGAATTAAACAAATCTGATGCTTGGTTTAATCTGACGTTTTCATAAAAAACACCTATACAATTAAAGAAACTGACTAATTGGTCATCAGCTACTTGTCTGAAGCTAAATATCTAACACAGTTTTATAGTCATGTGCAGAAGTTTGAACAACCCTCTTTAAATAAAATTCCTATTCATTTGCTGAGTTGAACAAAGTGGGGAAAAAAAAAACTTTTAACAGTAGTTACAGATTAATATGTGCAGAAGTGTGTTCTCTGTATAGGAGGTGTAACTTATGTTCGCTTAGAAAATCAACAATACATGTCTTTTGGCCAGGTGTGCCCAAACTTTTGCACACTACCGTGATCATTCAAGCATTATTTCAGCCATAATTTGCTGGTCGATCTCAAAATTTTGCTACACTTCTATGAATGGAGCTGAATATCAGACACCATCAGTCTGTGTGAATGATCACAGTGACCACACGCTCTAAAGCTGAGTTCTCACATCGTCCTTCAGAGAACCGAGACTTCATTTCAATCAGCAGAACAATCACTAACAAGAAATAAACAGTTATAGATAAAAAGACTGGAGCTCATTTGAGACATGAAAAGGTCCAAATCTTCACTCATGATCATTTTAGGAAACTAGCGATGTGAGCGCTGAGCAGCAGCTTTGGAGCTTCTCACTTGAGAGTACACAATGTCTTCAGGGTGTTCTCTCTTCACTCTCCCACCTTTGGGTTTCTTCTCTTTGATGTGGATGGCAGCGTAATGCAGGTTCTCAGCGTTCTGTTCCTGTAAGAATAATCAGCAATCATCATCTACTGAAAAATATACATGATCTAGTAGAATTTCTGCAGAAAAAACACTGTAACTAATACATGACAGTACTTGTTGAGCTACTTTAAGTTGCCTGATGAATATTAAAAAGCCTCAGTTTTCTATAGAATGTATATTTTTATTCACTGACTAATGCAATCAATTTAAAATCATTTAGAATATTAATTTAGTTTTCTCCAGCAATGAACTGAAAATGAAATGAAATGAAAATGAAATACATATGTAAACATCTTTTGAATACAGGACAGACTGTGAACCTCTTATTGTGCTCTTGAGCAAGACTACAGTTTATTGTGAGCAACTAAGGTTTGGTTATTCAATAAGTTCTCGTGTGTTTAATAAACTCAAATTAGACATCCAAATATCAATCATTGTTCATTATGACCTGTTTTAGTACATAACTGGAAGTCTGTTTTGTGAAAATCACATATAATGACATTATATATATATATATATATATATATATATATATATATATATATATATAATAACACACAGTAAACACTTAGTCTTCTATATAAATAAATAACTATATAAATGTACCCTTAAGGGTAGAACAGTGGTTTTAAGGTCCAGACCTTAAATAAGTTTTTCCCAGGTGAAAAGTATGTATTTGTATCTTTTCATGACTTAATGTCTTAAAAAAGAATAGTAAAAATAACTAGACGGGATGTGTGGCGTCAATACAAGGTGTTCTCTGGCTAAAGGTACTGAGTTGTACCCTTAAGGGTACCACCCCAGTGACAACAGGTGTACTGCTCCAGTGACAGTTTACTACCTTTTTATTCTGACAGTGTAGCTCAAGTTTGAATCCATTACAGCTAAAAAGAGTTCAATAAAGCATTAAAAAGAGTTTAAACAACCTAAATAAGTTTTCAGTAAGTCAATTTGAGACATAAATGATATTTTATGATAATTTAGTTTTATGATATTTAATTAAAAAAGCATGTTTAAGTCATCTACATTTGAATTAAAAATTACAAATTACATTTGCTTTAGAATATGAGACAAAAACTGACTCATTGAAGCTTGGTTAGTGCTTTTTAGCCTCTAATCAATAAGAAAATAAGCTGCTCTTTAGAATATGGAACACATTTTGATGTATTAGTGATTATTAAACACTTACTCCAAAATAATGAACTCCAAAAATCGCCTCACTCTGCTTAGAGCCAAAAGGGACAAAATGCTGCCACTTAAACACTAATAAGATTTGAATTTAAGTGATAATTCATGCCCAATAATTTGCATAACAAAGTACAGTTGGTTGCAAAGTTTGGGCGCCCCTGGTCGAAAGACGTTTTATTGATTTTCTAAGTAAATTTAAATGAATACATCCTGTACAGAGAACACACACCTGGACCTTTAATGCACAATTACGGTTTGTTTGCTTAATTTCAAAACAAAAAAAATAAAATTAAAATTAAACCTAAAACATAAAACGTTTGACAAATGATATGTTTTAATTTTGTTTGTTTGTTTGATCATTTGTTTTTTTTTCTCAATAGTTTAAAAGAAAATGAACAAAACTTTGTATAATAATTATATAATAATTTGCTCAGGGGTCTCCAAACATTTACATATGAATCTATTATGTAAGATTTTTTTTTTTTTTCATTATTACAACTTATAATGCATTTTAGGTCATAATGAACAAAACTTAATGCAGAGTGAATAAACTATTTAACTGAACTGTTTAACTGAACAAAGAACAAGAATTTAATAAACCCGACATTTGTATATATTAAAATAAAGTTTTGCCAACAGTTAAAGGCTCTGCTCTGCTGATGATGTTGTGCTCCTCTGAGATTATGAGCAAAATGATGAATTTATATTGTAAATGGATCTAAACATTATAATTATCTGTATGTACTGTAGGTCAGAATACAGATTATTAAACAAAGACTTTTCTTCATATTGATGTTTTATGTTTCTCTTCTCCTTTTTCTTAACTGATGACTGAATGGAGTTATCTGTACATTTTATTATGTACATGAACTAAAAAAGAGCTCTACAGAGTAATTTGCATGTTCAGTTGTGAATCAGAAACCAGAAAAAACAGATTTGTCTCTGGTTGAAATTCGAACCGCACCAAATCTTTAGTGGAAAACGTAGTTTAAAGAATAAGTGCATAAAGAGTACCTGTCTGGTGGTCCTCTCATTCACAGCCCCCTCCTGAACTTTCTCTGTAGAGGAGATAAAACTTCACAATCACTTCCAGATACAGTTTAATGAGACTAAACTTATTATTAAGTATTATCACCATTTTCTATTTTCTTTCTAACAAAATGTTCAGCTTCATCTTATAATGAACACTTACCACCAGCGCAGTGTTTAGATTTCCTCAAATTATGAATTAAAATGGTTTGAGCACAGATTACAGCCACACACACTGCTGAGAAAACTGCCAGAGTCAGCATTACAGGATCTACAGGAGCTTCTGTAAGACAGGAATTATAAACATATTGAATACAGGAATGCAAGTTCAAGCCTCAAAATCCATTCGCCATCTAATCTTGCTAAGCTGGAGTTTTATGTCACGTTCATTTTATTTACTGTTTAGCAAACTATTTTTTCTCCAAAAAAGAAGAATGCCATATTTTTTTCCCCAGTTTTTTTTTGGTTTTTTTGGATAATTAAAAAGGCAATACAAAGTAGTTTGCTGTGAAATGGTGCATTGTTGAGAAACAATACTGAGTCAGAGTTGTTCATAGTGGTGGTGAAAGGAAACAGAAATCTGAAGCCTTTAACGTCTCTAAACAGAAAACATGAATTAGTTTTTGTGTTTTGTTGTTGTTTTTGTTTATCTAATTATTTGTATTTAAACATTGTTTTTGACTGAATCCACGTAATGCTAGAGAAATACTTGCAGGGTGTTATAAGAAAAGATGCACAACCCCCACCCCACCCAAAAATATATGTTTTTGAATTCAAATTTGCACAATTATCACAACCCCTGGTTCTTATTATCTCCACTGCAAATAATTCAGCACGTTTTTTTACAATTTACCATTTTATATCAATCCGCTCTGATTGACTTTGTTAACATCTCAAAAACTGTGTTACACTGAAATGTTCTAATTGATGGCAACAGTAAATAAACAGATAAAATATTAACATATATACACAAGTGACTAGTTGCACAATGAAAAACTTACTCAGTTCTCCTGCTGTTCCATTCCCAGTGACCGACTCTCCGGGAGAAACTGACCCCTGTACTGGAGTTTGAAGCACTGATATGATTGACTGCCCTTGAAAATGTAATATATACAGTGGTAGAATAACACTGATATATCAGTGTGATGACATTATAATAAAAGTAAAACAGTGAAACAGCACTGTGTTCATTATGCATCTAAAGTGTGACAGTGACATCTAATGGGTATTAAAAACTAAGTATCACTTTTACACTAGAATTGATATTATTAAGGTCAGTAGCAGCAACACATTTCAGAATGGCTTCACATAATTGATTTTAAGAAATAAATAGATCTTACATGTTAAGAACACTGAAAACAATAAATAATTATATTACCTGTGACAGATAAGACTGTAGCATTAGAAAACTTAATTGTTGTCTCTCCAGCCGCTGCACAGAAGTACACTCCTTCATCTTCTTTAGTGACACGTTCAATACTGACAAAAGTGAAATTCGCAATTCTGTTCATTTTAAATCTTGATTTGTCGAAAGGAGCTAAAATTATTGATTGCTTATCTTTAAACTGTGATCCAACTTCCACTGGAGCATGCCCCGGTCTTTGTTTGTACCACATCCTATCTGCATTTGAGTCATCTACAGGTGTGCAGTTGAGAGTGACCGTTTTACCGGGCTCAGCTGAGACGACCAACAGCTCAGAATTTCTCACAGCTTGAGCAGAATCTGTAAAACAAAGTTCAATCTATTCAACCAAAGTTCAGTCATTAAGAAAAAAATGATGAAACTGAAAACAAGCGTAATTGACAAGACTAAATATAAAAATAATTTCTGTGGGTAACTTTATGAAACTTACACATCTTGTAGAGAAGTAAGATGATAATCACAGCTGGATCCATCATCAGAAAAACAACAGCTGTAACTTGAAACTTGAAGGCAAATATGAAGGCAGGGGTGTAACTGAGTAAAGCTTCAAACTGCATTAGCTCACTGGATTCTTATACTGAACCTCATTGGCTGGTAAAAGTCACATGGTTCTTTCTGTCTGCGTGACTTGATCTGTTTGGCCACAACAGTGTTCCTATTCGCTCCATCTATGTCAGTATTATTAGTAATAATTTTGGTTTCTGATAAACGTTCTGTGATCTTACTGTGATACATATAACATATATTTTGGTTCTGTTAGAGAAATTCAGTCGCCTCTCAGTAGGAGACAGTCATGGTCTGAGAGGCCTGTAGAAAGTAACTTATGTACATTCTCCTATTGAAGGGTCATATTGCAATCAAGTGAGGCAGTTGTCCTGTCTGACCTTTCCACAGTAATTGATAATTATTGATCACATTCACAAGAGATCAATATGCTCCTTATACTGTAAATGTATCTCTGACCATTCTGTTTACCTCTGTCTACTTACAGAATGACTGTATCTGTATCTGTTTGTTATCTGAGATAACATTACAGTAAAATTCAATATTTACAAAATCTTTAGAACTTTGCCTTTCATGTAAACAAACATGATTATAGATGATGCCTTAAAATAATATGTTATATGAAGGTTAGTAATACGTCTCTATGTACAGGTCCAATGCTGAATATATGAGATATTAACAATAACAGAACATCATCAGTTATCATTTTATAAATAATAAATCCAGGGTGACCATGTAAAGAGTCCAGTACCATGTTGAGTCAAATTCAGTATTGAAATAATAATATGCAGAAATGAATTTACAGTCTGATTTTTAATGAAAATGAATAAAGATATGATGTATAGAAATACTTATCATGTTTGGTGATACACACTGACATTAATTCAGCAGAAATATGTAATAAAGAATAAATGAAATCTTTTAGGTAGGCATCTACTTTTCATTTCAGAATATTTTATTGCAATTATTTTAAAGACACATTTCAAACATTTACACTTCATACACGTCATTGAATGTATAATATATAAACAGGGCCTTATTATGTGAAAGCACAGCAAGTTATTAAAAAAAATTACAAGCACTTACAGTCAGGAGAAAAATCCAAAACATATTTCATCTTTGATAAATCAATTTCTAGGCATTTTTAAAAAGTTATTATTTCCTCCAGTTTTCTTGTTTGAGTTCAAATAGTTCTTTTGGCAACTTATTCAGTTAAAATGGCATAAATAATGTTTCAAATGCAAATACATATAATTCCATCAGAACATATGTACATTGCTGCTGTCGGAAGAAAACCTCAGGTCTCCATTTTTGTTGTTTTTAAGTTTTTGACATAGTTTAAAAATGCCGATTGCTGTTTACATTGTGTACTTTGAATACCATAAGCTACAGTTTATAGC
This sequence comes from Colossoma macropomum, assembly GCF_904425465.1. Taxonomy (NCBI): domain Eukaryota; kingdom Metazoa; phylum Chordata; class Actinopteri; order Characiformes; family Serrasalmidae; genus Colossoma; species Colossoma macropomum. Next base: position 38,728,887 of record NW_023494788.1, read on the forward strand.
ATCAGCCACAATCTCTAAAGGCCTAAAGAGTGATCTCAGCTTCACTTTAAAGTAATTATATGGAAATTCTCTCTACTAACTGAAACACGTCTTCTACTTTTCCGTCAACACAATATCAGACACCATCTGAGCTCATGAGCGCGTTTGCCACCCGTGAGATCTGAGTAACCACACACTCTAAAACTGTTCTCGCTCGGCTCCTTCTGTTTTTTTTCAGTCATGCAGTTTTGAGCACAGAGAAAAGTGAAGCACATGATTGTAGATCCTGACTGATATCAGCACAAACACAAATAAACAGATACAGATTACAAAGCTGACAGTAACAGAAAATATCCTCAAACTTCACTTCTGCTGCTACAAGAGAAGAGAGTGCAGTGTTAGTGATTGTTGGGGTCAGTAACTGAGAAGTATCTGACTTCAGAGTAAACACTGTCTCCAGAGGGTCCACTCTTCACTCTCAGGCTTTTGGCTGCATAATTCAGCTCCACAGCAGCAGAGTCCTGTAGAGATGAATATGAAATATTAAAGGCTGAAGATTAGAGAACTCTATGGGAATTAAGCAGTGTCAGTGTGAATGAGAGAACATGTAGTACCTGACTGGGTTTGTTCTCCACCACCAAATCATGATCTCTCACTATGATGGAATAAAGAAAGATTATGCTGAGTGTGTTTACATGCATTTAAAAATCCAATAACTGCAGAAAAACAGAGTTTGTCAGTAATTTAATCAACACGTTTTTGATCGGATTTGATCAGATCGGTTCTGACCAAGCGCATGTAAAAATCGGTTGGCTTTTTATGTACAAAATATATTATTATTATTATTATTATTATTATACACATAAGCACAATGTAAACACTGGAAATACTGGAGAGGGTGATAAAATAAACTATACAAACATTTATTATGAGTTTTCTATTGTTGTGAAGTTGTAAAGTTTTATATGAGTGTATATGTGAGACAAAAATTATACAAAAAACAGTAATGTTTATTACCTCTCACTGCTAAGAATGTGCCATTAGAAAATGTAATGTTTTTTTTTGTTTGTTTTGTTTTTGTTTTTTTTATCTAGTGATTGACTGAACTTTACTGCCACTTCCTGAGGTTCCTGTCCTGATCTTTATTTGTACCAAACCCAAATGTTTTGAGCAAACTGTTCCACAAATTTGCAGTGTAGAGTATCATTTTTACCAGACTCAGCTGAGACAAATGATGCCTCAGAAAGATTCACAGCTTGAAATCTGTGCAGAATCTATAAAAAATAGAAAAATAGAAAATAAATAGAATCAGATCAGAGCTCAGCTGATAAAGAAAATAGCAGATGACATTTCAGCATGCAGTTAAACAAACCCAAAAATTAAGAATAATTCAGGATCCTAACCTCATAAACTTACATATCATTACATCAAGATGTAAAATGTGCTTAGACAAAAAAAAACAAAAAAAAACCTGCCCTCTGCTGAACAAAGTGGGTGTAGCATGAAAAGTGGTAATGCAATAAATCTTTTTGGCTGTTTTTGTTATGTTATACAGGCATAAAATTGAATAAATAAAGTGGTCATAGGCATTTTAGAAACATTGACATTTCTTTCATAAAATAATTTTGATGTACATTTACCTTCTGACTCCAGAGTACCTCAAGTACCAGTACCAGAGACTGTTGGAGCAGGAAACAGTCTTGGGCTGAGAGGCCTGTAGCATGTAACTCACGTGCATTCTCCTATTGAAGGGTCATATTACAATCAAATGAAGCAGTTTTCCTGTCTGACCTTTCCACAATAATTGATAATCACTGATTGCATTCACAAGACAATGATGATCACATTCATTAGTCAATAGCATGTTCAGTGATCAGCATTTTACTTTCTTATAGTCATTAAAACAGGTAATACTAAAACATATGAAATGTCTCTAATAGTACAAGAATTAGCAGTCGGCCCATTTAGAGTTGAGCTTTTAGAAAATAGTACAGAAGCACCTTGTGGAACTCTGTGTACTTCACTCACCCACTCACTCACTCACTCACTCACTCGCTCAGACACTCACTCAATCACTCACACACTCGCTCACTCACTCACTCACTCAGTCAATCAGCCATCCAATCTAAGATTTTCCACAAGAGGGAGCTTTTAGCTCTCAAGCAGGTTTCTGATTTATATAATTCACGTTAGATTTTGCCAGAACTTTCACCAAACCTCACCGTAAAAAAATGCAAAAATTGACTTTCATGTGACCTGTGTATTTTTTTAGGGCCCAAATCATGGAAAACTGAATTTGTCAACTTTCACTCTCCAGCCCATACAGTCCATACATGGAAAAAAAAGCTCTGTTTTTGTGACCAACACATTTAATATATCTGTCCAATTAGCCCTGTCCATTAATGCTGAAGATATAAGGAGTATTTTAGCCTGGACTGCTTTCTGTATGAGGTAAAATACAGGACAACCAATTAGAACATAGATCATTTACATATATCAATCTCAAAGGCACAGTCTGTTTAATTCTAAGGGATGAAGAGAGGTTGGAAAATACTTATATAAAAATGGACTATGACTGTTTTGAGTACATAAAACCACACATGTGTAATAAGTGGACTTCACATAAAAAAGAAATACAATACAGGACAAATGTAGGATATGGGCCCTTTAATAAAGAAGAGAAAAAGCAGGATAATGATCATAAAGTTAACCTAGACACCCTAGAGGGGGTTAGTCATGCATAGGGCCAGCTGTAGCCTTTTGAGGGCCCTAAGCAAATGTCACCCCCCCACACACAAATTGATGTAATGTGAAATCATAGCATAACCGATTACAATAATTATAATTTTGTTGACATCTTAGTGAATGAACTAAATGAAAATCAGTTGAATTTCCCTTTAAGGGAAAATAACAAAGAAAATCTTAAAAAGAATCATTTCTGACATTAGAAACTAACTCTAATATTCAGGAGGCATATATAACCAGTATGTATTAGAAAATGAATAAAATATATTGACAAATTGTAAACAAATAAATAAGTTAATTACTTTTTTGAAGTATTTCAGTAAAAGTAAACATTAAATGAAGGCAACAGTTTTAATTTAGGTGAATATTATGTAGTTATAAAAAACATGGAAGAATAAAGCATTAATGGTTCAGCTCTTCCCTACACAGACATTTATTCTAATGACTGACCATCTCATAAAGACCCTCCTCTCACTGATAATTACGTATTGCTAGGCATCACTAGTTTATGCTTTTTTAATAAGAATAGATGTTCTATTTATGTTAAAGTTGAGAAACACAAACACGTGACACAGTTTTATTTTCAGTCAGTTTCTTGGTTATCAGAGTACCTGACTCCACCTCCTCCACCACATCGAATGTGCAGATAATGATGCACTGCAGGTAGAACTTCTCTAAGTTTTGCTTCTATTAGAAATAAATAAAAGAAAATTCATGGGTTACAATTAATAAGTTACAGTTAATGAGTTACTCTGCGGTCATTAACAGAGGAGCCCCTCACTGCAGAATACAGAGTGTCTTCTTGTGGCTGTTCTCATTTCCCTCTTCCTCTTTTAGTTTTCCTTTCATGGAAACTTAAGGTTGCATAATTCAGCTCCTCAGCTTCATCATCCTGCAGGAACAGACATGAGAGTTTAAATAAGAGCTCTTATATATCATTGGTTTTGTACATGTAATGTCAGTAATAATGGCACTAAAGCAGTACCTGTTTGGTCGTCGTCTCTTTGACTGAAACTTTAAGCTTCTCTGCAGAATTACAAATACAAGCAGGTCAGAATCTTTATCTTTATCATGTTTGTTGCATTTTCACACAAACATTACCATTAAAAGTTTTGAATCACTGTTTTTAATAACACAGAATCAGTTTGTTTGCAGATGTGTAAAAAATGAGTGTAATATGTTAGTTAAAAAAATAAGAAATGTGTCCAGAATGATGAATGTAGCTGTAAATTAATGTAAAATGACTGAAAAAGCTGTATCAAAAACATCAAAAATTGATTATAAAATTACTATCCAGAATTCATATTGAAAAACTGTAGATCAAATCTCATCAGATAACCTGACCGAAAAATCAATGTATGTAGATAATTACTAATTACTAATTATACATTATTTATCATTAAATAATGTCTTGTTCACATAAGTTTTCTTACTGATATAAATTTCTTAAAGTGTTTTCTGAATAAACTGTAATATTTAAATCCTCATTGTATGAGTTATTATTGCATATAAAATAATAAACCTTTCCAATTTTTTTAAATGTAATGCACAAGTATACTTGCATTTACATTGTAACAAGCATTTATTTACTTAAGTACAAGTTAGTTTAGGGTTAGGGTTCCAAATAGTTTCTGGTAATGTTGTCTTTTACAATCTCCTCAATTCTAGGTATTAAGCATGCAATACGATTCACAGTAATACTTGTGGTTAACATGATGGTGAGTTCCAAGATGATTTCTTTAATTTACTCTAAAAATAGCTAACGGGTTCTAGCTATTTACTGGATGAGCTCCAATGTTCTAGATAATTACTATGGAAAAGATTGTGATATGTACTATGACTAATTTACACCAAAATGCTTAAGTTCTAGCCTTTAATTTGAAAAAAAAAATATGTAGTTAAATATATAACAACTGGATAATAATTGTAATCTCACACATTGAAGCAGGAAAGTAAATCAGAAAAATCAGAAAAATGTAAATAGTAAATATCCAGTAAAACCACAGCAAGAAATATTGTTTTGTTAAAGAGGCCAGATTCAGTTTCATTTTTAGGTTACAGTCAGGTACATAATACATAATACTGTTTACCTCATAAAACTACCTACAACTGACAGAGAAATGTTCATTTTCACATTACAGTTAAATTGTTTGTTAAAGTGTTTCTCTTTATCACCTTGTTACTCCAAATAAATATCTAATTATGAGTATTTTACTGTGGCATTTCTCTGCATATTTATGCACTACAGTGTAATTTAATCATTATTTTACCCAAAATAGTTACACAGCACTGTGGAGTTTGTAGCTCACAATAACACAGTTAATATCTGCAAGCTGGAATTTACCATCATGTTGCCTAAAATAAATACCCAGAACTTTGGAGTTTGTACCAAACACTTAACCTGTTACCTGTACTTTGAATTTAGATGACTGTAAAAGAAAGTGTTTTCTAGTTTTTGAGTTGGATGCAGCAGAATTTCTCATATAATGTATCACTTTGATGAAAAATTGAGGATTTTGTTTTGTGACTGTAGTGAAAACTCACCACTGCAGTGTTCACAGTTTCTCCTTTTACAGTTTAAAATGGTTTGGACAGAGATCACAACCACACACACTCCTAAAGCTGCTCCCAGACAGATCACTACAGGATCCAGAGGCCGTGCTGAAGAACATGAATGATCAAAATTATAGACACCTTCAATCACTATCAAATATGAATATAAAATTCAATGAATAATCAGGCGCACTTGGGCAGTGTACGCGTCTCACAGCAGGTTCTGCACATCTCCAGAAAACATCTTCACATTAGCTTTTTAAGTGGAGCTGTTTTCACCACACCTGTTTTTGTTGTTGTTTGGGCTCAAATGACATTTTGTTGGTTTTTTTAACTTGAAAATAAGTTAAAACATCTACAGAGAAAACACTTCTGCACATATTAATACATAATAATTTGTTTGTTTATTTGCTGAGTTTAACATATTGAAAAAATAAAACATAATATATAACCTGTGCAAAAGTTAAAAAAAAAAAATAAATCTGCAGTAAAATTTACAGAGAAGAGGCACATTTAAATGTGTTCTCTGTAGAGGATGTGTTCATGTATTTTTAACAAAACATGCAAGGGTGAGCAGGGTGTTCAAACTTTTGCAAATGGCTGTTTTTACAAAGTGCCTGAAGTTTGCAAAATGAGTTAACAAACACTTCAGACTCTCTCACTTATGACTGTTGTTAACATTAGGAAGATTAGGAAGGAACATTTTTCTTCTCTTCACTATGATCTATGACCTCATAGTGAGAGGTAATGCAAAGGTTAGTCTCCTTAGTTAGCACTCCAGTGATGTAAAAAGTCACAGATGACCATTTAGCAGTCGTTTGTTTTTTAAACAAAAAGGAAAGGAGGTCATGGTGAAATAATTTTCCACAGGTGGCAGTGATTACAGCACACAGACAAGAAATATTGTTGTATCTAAATGCTTTTCTTTAAATAAATATATTTATATTGAATAGTTTTACTGAACACTTACTCAGTTCTACTACTGTTACATTTCCAAAAATGACCTTTCCACAAGCAGCCACAGCGCAGTAGTAAGTTCCAGTATGGTGGTGGTCGAGGATGTTCTTGGAGAAGTTGTACACAGAGCTGTTTGTAGAAGAGCTGATCTCACACTGACGGCTGCTGCTGTTCAGATGAGTGTAAACGATTTCAGGAAAGGATTGTCCTGCAGCAGCTCTGAACCAGAGCACTCAGAGTTCTGCTGCTCTGATCTCAGAGAGGACTGTGCACTGCAGAGTGACCGACTCTCCTGGAGAAACTGACCCCTGTACTGGAGTTTGGAGCACTGAGAAGTTTAACTCAGGATAACCTATTAAGAATATAAAATTTAAAAGATATTGTTTCACTTAAAGTGTGAAAATAAACTACCCAGCACTGATACATAAATCACATGGAGTCACATTCTTGCTATATAACTTGCTAGTGTGTAGCATAAAAACCTGTGACTGACAATACTTTGACAAGATACAAGCAAAATCAACGATCTATTCTCTGTATTTACAGTCGTTATGTTAGAAATATACCATCATTAAGATAATGTTTCCCAGCCCTGATCCCTCACTGCTCTAACACACCTTATGCTACTAATCAGCTCATTAACAAGTGCTGACTGAGTGGAAGTGAAAGTATTAAACTGTGCAGGACAGTGACCTCCAGGACCAAAGCTGGGAAACACTGCACTACAGAGGTCAGATGGCTGTGGTCAATTTAATTCAGAAATGTACTCTTCATTACAGCAGTGCTGAGATTTACTCACCCAGAATCATTTTGAGGCCAAGGAATCTAATTTTACGTCATGTAATTTTATGTTATGTAATTTTATGTGACCTGTATGTTTATATTAAGTTTTGTAAGAAAAGTTCTAAAAAGTAAATGATTATGAGGTGGTCTGGAGAGAACTTTTGCTGTTGAGAAGAAGTGCAAATTTAAATAATGTAAAGTTAGACTTTAGGGGGAAGATGTCCCCACAGAAAAGAAGTGAAAGACCCCCGTTTAGCATGTTGCCCAAAAAATATTACTTAGATTTTTATCATTAAGACACAAAGTTGTTCACTGGAGTTTGACTGACTAGTGTTACATGCTAGTTATTGACCGTTAGCTAAAATTGGACAACATGCTTAAATTTTCTACCACACTTTAGTTGTCTTGCTGATTTTTATGTGAGTTTTGAAGCTCAGTTATATTATCTGATCTGTTCTATCATGTTTAATAATCATTGACCACTTAACCCTCCTTTTATATTTGGGGCCAATTTGACCCCACTCAATGTTTAACGTCTTTAAATAAATGATTGACATCATTTTCTAGCTTCACATTTAATGACTCTACCTAATTTAATGGGGACAACTGGGTAAACATAAAATTAACATGATGATATGTTTTCAATGTCCTGTACACATGTTGTACTCATCGGTGTCCTTTAGGTCAATTTGACCACAGGCTGTTTTAGCTGACTTTAGGGCCCTAACCTAACATAACCATATCTGTAGTAGTGTGAGAACCACTGACAGTTTACACAACATGGGGGGAGGGGAAAACATCATTCTCGTCAGAACTTTGGTATTTCCCATGCTGAGGGGGCGGGAAAATATGGTTTCTGCGAAGATATTGATAGTTCACACAACATAGGGGTGGAGCAAACACATAAAAGTTTGGCACAGCAGCCTTCTAAGCCATGTCTCTTGGTACTCTGTGTGCTCTCTCTTTCTGCTCTCTTTCATGGTCAAAGAGATGTGACAACACCAAACTGGCCAAATACGGTATCAAATACAGGCCACATTTGATGCACAGTCCAGCTATGCCTGGAATATTCAGGTGTACACTGGAAAATCCTCTGGAGAAGCACCTGAAAAAAATCAGGGTATGAGGGTGGTACTTGACATGGCTGAAGGACTGAATGGTCAAAACGTTACATGTGATAATTTTTTCACATTGTACGCCCTGGGTGAAGAACTGCTAAAAAGGAAGGGGTAACACTTTACATTAAGGGTCGCTAATCAATCATTAAATATATAATAATCAGCTATTAGTTTCCCATTAATCAGTTATTATTTAACTCTTCATTAAGCATTAGCTATTACTTAGTAATTGATTAAGCACTTATCAATTAGTAATTAAGTATACTGTTAGTTGATAAGTTAGTTTGTCGTTAGTTTGTGGCTTACTTACTCATTATCTGTGTGCTAATTGCTGCTTATTACATTGTTAATTAACTAATAAGTATTTTCTTCATATAAAGAAGTAATGTGATAACTTACTAGCACTTATGTGTTAATCCTGCTAATTATCTGTTAATTAACTTTCCATCACCTCCATATATTCAGTTGCTTCACTTTTCTCACTTTAGTTCTTGTTCATTAAAGATGCTTATGGTCACATCTGACCGTAAGATGAGCGCACACAAATTCATGGACGGTTTTGTTATTCATCACGTTCATCTTGGCATATCTGTACTCATATCTGGTAGGAGTGCATGTAAATTTGGGCATAAATGCTGGACATGTGGCTAATTAACCAAAACTATTATCAACATAATCTGTAATTGCAAAAATAAGAACAACAATAGAAAATTTCAATAATACTAATTTGTGTGCATGACAGTCCAGTACAAAAGTGGATGTACTTACTTTACATGCACATTGATATAAACAAGTGCTGCAACTATTTCATGTTCCATTTAAAGACACATTACACTGTGCTTTTGTTTCATACTACTGACTCACAAACACAGCTTCAGTCATACACTGCAATAATACAGCGTTTATTTTAAGGAATTAATTACACTAAACAGTCACTCTACTATGATAACAACACTGAGTATTTTGTTTTATTTCACATTTTATTTTTTCCAGTTGTTTTCATTTTAATACTAGTAAGTTTGGTCAGCAGGGGAGGAGTGCACTCACTGCTGGACATCAAACTCCACCCACGAGCACGGCCATTAGCTTTCATGCCAAACACTGCCATTGGCTGGCTACTGAAACATCTGCATGAATTAGTGTGTGCTTTATGTAAATGATATGTAAATGAGGTGCTGGTAGGCTGGTTTCATGCACTGAAGCTGATTTATTATTTATGCTCAAATCTCCACTTGTTTCCACATCATACAAAATTGTTATGAATCAGACGCAGAGCAGTTCATACCTTATAAAAGGCAAAAAAAAGTGTTTTTTTTTTCACAAGATTCGTTTTTCACAAGATTCGTGATTACTTCCGGTTTAAAGACCTGATCTATTGTTTAACAAGAAATTATATTTAAAACAAGATTATTTTGGAACTGTTGGAGAAATTCAGTCGCCTCTCAGTAGGAAATGATCATGGTCAGAGAGACCTGTAGATTCCTTATGTTCATTTTCCTAGTGAAGGGTCATATTACAATCAAGGGAGGCAGTTGTCCTGTCTGACCTTTCCACAGTCATTGATAATTATTGATCACATTCACAAGACATCAATAATGTTTTTATATTGTAAATGAATCTCTGACCATTCTGTTTACCTCTGTCTACTTACAGAATGACTGTATCTGAGTGTTTGTCCCAAAATTAAATTCCAAAATGTATTTCAGCTTTGAAAAATCAATATCTATTTCATTTTTTTTTAATTATTATTTCCTCCAGTTGTCGTTTCAGTTCAAATAGGTATTTTGGAAAGTTATTCAGTTAAAACGGCATAAAGAATGTTTCAATTGCAAGTAAATATAATTCCATCAGAGCATGTCATGTTAACATTTGACAGAGCAAAGTGTACCTGCTTGAGGAACTCTCTGTGTCCAGAGAGTGATTTCCACACTTAAGTATGATATTATTTGGCAAATTATTTGCAAATTTTAATATGTTGAAAAAACTAAAACAAAAAATCTAATATGTGCCATAACTTTTGCATGTGCACTGTTTGTATTTTTAAAAATGTTTGTATTACTTTTTCCAAAATATGTTAAATTCAGAAAATAAACCATGATTGTGCCTTAAAATCTGCAGAAGTGTGCATTCTGTAATATATATATATATATATATATATATATATATATATATATATATATATATATATATATATATATATATATATATAAACACAAAGCTTTACTTTAAACTAATTATATGGAAATTCTCACTATTATGTGAAACACATCTTCTACATTTTCATCAACACAATATCAGACACCATCTAAGCTCATGAGACTCACACATGTGAGATGTGTGAGTAACCACACACTCTAAAACTGTTCTCACTCGGCTCCTTCAGAGAACTGACACTTCATACCAAACTGGACTGTTTTTTTTTCAGTCATGCAGTTTTGAGCACAGAGCAAAGTGAAGCACATGATTGTAGATCCTGACTGAAATCAGCACAAACACAAATAAACAGATACAGATTACAAAGCTGACAACAACAGAAAATATCCACAAACTTCACTTCTGCTGCTACAAGAGAAGAGAGTACAGTGAGTCAGTGATTGTTGAGGTCAGTAACTGAGAAGTATCTGACTTCAGAGTAAACACTGTCTCCAGAGCGTCCACTCTTCATTCTCAGGCTTTTGGCTGCATAATTCAGCTCCACAGCAGCAGAGTCCTGTAGAGATGAATATGAAATATTAAAGGCTGAAGATTAGAGAACTCTATGGGAATTAAACAGTGTCAGTGTGAATGAGAGAACATGTAGTACCTGACTGGGTTTGTTTCCCACCACCGAATCATGATCTCTCACTATAATGGAATAAAGAAAGATTATGCTGAGTGTGTTTACATGCATTTAAAACTCCAATAACTGCAGAAAACAGAGTTTGTCAGCAATCTGATCAACATGTTTCTGATTGGATTTGATCAGATCGATTATGACCAAGTGCATGTAAAACTCACAGAAGAAGACAAAGTATTTATCAACTTCTTTGCATCATGTAATGTGAGATCAGGCCTGACCAAAAGTTTTATTTTGTTGTTATTTATTTATGTATTTATTTATTTATTTGTTTGTTTGTTTGTTTGTTTGTTTGGTGCTGTTAATGTTGCAGTCTAGTAACACAACATTTAAAAATGCATAATCAGTCATTATTTACAAAAGCACAATAACACCATATATAACAGATTAAGCTACACTCACCACTGCAGTGTTGAATGGCTTGAGCGCAGATCACAATCACACAGATTCCCAAAGCTGCTCCCAGATACAACACAGTGGGGTCCACAGGACCCCCTGCAAGATATAAATGATCAAACCACTGTAATATTTACTTTCTTTTAAGTTCAAAGCAAACACTGACTGTTACATGTTATTGCACCACCAGTACATTAATAAAACTTAATGACATCAATAAAATATGAATGATGCTCAAATAAAAATATAGATGCAATTTCCTGTGTTTACTGTGTTGCCAAAATGCTGTTCACTGTAACTCCAATGATGTCTAATTCATGATGACATCCAAGTTAACAAATTCAGCTCTAGAATACAGTCAGATATGGAATAAATTTGGAATTTGTGATTTACCGTTATTGCATTATTGCTCAAAGGACAACAGCTTCATAGCACTTAAAGTATACAGGTACACAACACAAAGCAGACAAACAGGCTTACCTAATTGTACTGATGATCCATTGCCAAAAATGATCTTCCCACAAGCAGCCACAGCGCAGTAGTAAGTTCCAGTATGGTGCTGGTCGAGGATGTTCTTAGAGAACTCGTAAAGAGAGCAGCTTGTAGAACAGCTGATCTCACACTGACGGCTGCTGCTGTTCTGATGAGTGTAAATGATTTCAGGAAAGGATTGTCCTGCAGCAGCTCTGAACCAGAGCACTCGGAGTTCTGCTGCTCTTATCTCAGAGAGGACTGTGCACTGCAGAGTGACTGACTCTCCTGGAGAAACTGACCCCTGTACTGGAGTTTGGAGCACTGATATGTCTGACTGAGGTTGACCTGGTGAATATAATAATGGCATTTCGGTTTCCCACATGACCATTCAGTTTGTTCAGTATTAAACATTTTATTTCGTTAAATGTGGTTATACTGCAGCACTGATTGTTGGATTGATCAGTGTAATAGGTTTAAATTAAGGGCACCAATATGTTTAATTGCCCTGGAAAATCTAATATATACAATAACCCTGACATAGTATGTATATGTATGATATCAGTAATGATAACATTATAATAAAAGTAAAACATTGAAACAGCACTGTGTCTATTATGCTAAGTGTAACATTGACATCTAATGGATATTTTAAAACTAAGTATCACATTTATACTAGAATCGATATTATTAAGGTCAGTAGCAACAATGTATTTGAGACTGGCCTCAGATAACAGATTTTAAGAAAAAAATTAACTTTACACGTTAAGAACACTGGAAACAATAAATTATTTATATTACCTGTGACAGCTAAGAATGTAGCATTACAAAAGTTCATTGTTTTCTCTCCTGCCGCTGCACAGAAGTACATTCCTTCATCTTCTTTAGTGACACGTTCAATACTGAGAGAAATGCCACTCGCAATTCTGTCTATTTTAAATCTTGATTGGTCGAAAGGAGCTGAAATTATTGAGTCCCTATTTTTAAACTTTGACCCCACTTCCAGTGGAGCATGCTCCAGTCTTTGTTTGTACCACATCCTAACATCTGCATCTGAGTCATCTACAGGTGGGCAGTTGAGAGTGACTGCTTTACCGGGCTCAGCTGAGATGAACAACAGCTCAGAATTTCTCACTGCTTGAACAGAATCTGTAAAGAAAAGTTTAATCTATTTAATCAAAGCTTAGTCAATGAGAAAAATACGGATGAGATGTAAAACAAGCAGAAATAACAATACTAAATGTAAAAAATATTTTTTTGAGTAACTTATGAAACTTACATATCTTGTAGAGAAGTAAGATGATAATCACAGCTGGAGGCATTGTCAGAAAAACAACAGCTATAACTTGAAACTTGAAGGCAGATGTGTAGGCAAAGGTGTAACTGAGTAAAGCTTCAAACTGTATGAGCTTGCTGGGGTCTTAAACTGAACCTCATTGGCTGGTAAAAGTCACATGGTTCTTTCTGTCTGCATGACATGTTTGGCCACAAAAATGTTCCTATTGGCTCCTTCTATGCCAGTATAATTAGTAATAGTTTTGTTTCCTGAAAAAACATTCTGTGATATTACTGATCTTACTGACTGAAACGTTTACAGCCTCTGTAGAAAAAACAGGCGAATGTAAGAAAGCTACTATATTTCCTTGGGAAGGTTTCAAGACCTGATCTATTGTTTAATAGGTAATTATTAAATAAAAATAAGGTTATTTTGGTACTGTTGGGGCAATTCAGTTGTCTTTAGTAGGAAACAGTCATGGTCCGAGATGCCTGTAAAAGTAACTTATGTTCATTCTCCTATTAAAGAGTCATATAACACTTAAGTGAGGCAGTTGTCCTGTCTGACCTTTCCACAGTAATTGATAATTATTGATCACGTTCACAAGACATCAATAATGGTTTTATACTGTAAATGTATTTCTGACCATTCTGTTTACCTCTGTCTACTTACAGAATGACTGTATGTTTGTTTGTCCCAGGAACGGCCTTAGACTTTTTTCTATATTTTATTTTCAATAAAATTCAATATTTACAAAATCTTCAGAACTTTGCCTTTCATGTAAACAAAAATGACTTTAGATAATGCCTTAAAATAATATTTTATATGAAGGTTAGTAATAAGTCAATATGTAGTCAAAGTCCAATGCTGAATGTATGAGATATTAACATTAACAGTACATCATCAGGTAGCATTTTATAAATGATAAATCCAGGGTGACCATGTAAAGAGTCCAGTACCATATTGAGTCAAATTCAGTGTTGAAATAATAATCTGCAGAAATGAATTTACAGTCTGATTTTTAATGAAAATGAATAAAGATATGCTGTGTAGGAAATACCTATCATGTTTGGTGATACACACTGACATTAATTCAGCAGAAATATGTAATAAAGTATAAATGAAACCTTTTAAGTAGACATCTACTTTTCATTTCAGAATATTTTATTGCAATTATTTTAAAGACACATTTCAAACATTTACACTTCATAAACGTCATTGCATGCATAGTACAGAAATATGGCGTGATTGTGTGGAGGCACAGCACGTTATAAAAAACAATTGTGTGCTTACCATTAGGATTAAATTCCAAAACATATTTTGGCTTTGAAAAATCAATATCTATGTATTTTTTTTAAAGTTATTATTTCCTCCAGTTATTTTTGTTTGAGTTCAAATAGGTCCAAAATGGCAACTTATTCAGTTAAAATGGCATAAATAATGTTTCAAATACAAATAAACATTATATATATTGCTGCTGTTGGAAGAAAACCTCGTATCTCCATTTTTGTCATTATTAAGTTTTTGACGTAATTTAAAAATGCCTATTGCTCTTTACATTGTGTGTAAATTTCATGAAGAATTGACCAAAATACATGACCAAAAATTACCTAAAAAGGATGGTTCCATTGATTTATATCAAAAGTAAAGTATGTTTTTTTTTCCTTTTCCTGTAAAGTTAGCATTTTGGACATATGAGGTTTTCTTCCAAAGACAGTGATATTCAGATTTTAAACTGGTGTACTTTGAATATCATAAACTACAGTTTAAAGCATCAGAAATAATCTGTAAAGGCCTGAAGAGTGATCACAGCTTAACTTTAAACTAATTATATATGGAAATTCTCACTACTATCTGAAACACATGTTCTACATTTCCATCAACACAATATCAGACACCATCTGAGCCCATAAGCGTGTTTGCCACACGTGAGATGTGTGAGTAACCACACACTCTGAAACTGTTCTCGCTCTGCTCCTTCAGAGAACTGACACTTACCAAACTGGACTGGACAGTCACGCAGTTTTGAGCACAGAGCAAAGTGAAGCACATGATTGTAGATCCTGACTGAAATCAGCACAAACACAAATAAACAGATACAGATTACAAAGCTGACAGTAACAGAAAATATCCTCAAACTTCACTTCTGCTGCTACAAGAGAAGACAGTCCAGTGAGTCAGTGATTGTTGGGGTCAGTAACGGAGAGGTATCTGACTTCAGAGTAAACACTGTCTCCAGAGCGTCCACTCTTCATTCTCAGGCTTTTGGCTGCATAATTCAGCTCCACAGCAGCAGAGTCCTGTAGAGATGAATATGAAATATTAAAGGCTGAAGATTAGAGAACTCTATGGGAATTAAACAGTGTCAGTGTGAATGAGAGAACATGTAGTACCTGACTGGGTTTGTTCTCCACCTCTTACTATGATGGAATAAAAAAAGATTATGCTGAGTGTGTTGACATCCATTTAAAACTCCAATAACTGCAGAAAACAGAGTTAGTCAGCAATCTGATCAACATGTTTCTGATTGGATTTGATCAGATCGATTATGACCAAGTGCATGTAAAACTCACAGAAGAAGACAAAGTATTTATCAACTTCTTTGCATCATGTAATGTGAGATCAGGCCTGACCAAAAGTTTTGTTTTATTGTTATTTATTTATTTATTTGGTGCTGTTAATGTTGTAGTCTAGTAACGCAACATTTAAAAATGCATAATCAGTCATTATTTACAAAAGCACAATAACACCATATATAACAGATTAAGCTACACTTACCACTGTGGTGTTGAATGGCTTGAGCACAGATCACAATCACACAGATTCCCAAAGCTGCTCCCAGATACAACACAGTGGGGTCCACAGGACCCCCTGCAAGATATAAATGATCAAACCACTGTAATATTTACTTTCTTTTAAGTTCAAAGCAAACACTGACTGTTACATGTTATTGCATCGCCATGATATTAATAAAACTTAATGACATCAATAAAACAGTAACAAAAGTGGTCAGAGCTTTAGTTCAATCTATAAATGATGCTCAAATAAAAATATAGATGCAATTTATTGTGTTGTGCGCCAAAATTCTGTTCACTGTAACTCCAATGATGACCAATTTATGATGACATCCAAGTAAACGAATTCAGCCCGCATGGCTCTAGAATACTGTCAGTTTGTGATTTACCGTTATTGCGTTATTGCTCAGTGGCTAACACCTTTTTAGCACTTAAAGTATACAGGTACACAACACAAAGCAGACAAACAGGCTTACCAGGCAATTGTACTGATGCTCCATTCCCAAAAATTTTCTTTCCACAAGCAGTCACAGCGCAGTAGTAAGTTCCAGTATGGTGGTGGTCAAGGATGTTCTTGGAGAAGTTGTACACAGAGCTGTGTGTAGAAGAGCTGATCTCACACTGACGGCTGCTGCTGTTCTGATGAGTGTAAATGATTTCAGGAAAGGATTGTCCTGCAGCAGCTCTGAACCAGAGCACTCGGAGTTCAGCTGCTCTGATCTCAGAGAGGACCATGCACTGCAGAGTGACTGACTCTCCTGGAGAAACTGACTCCAGTACTCGTGTTTGGAGAACTGATATGTTAAACTGGGGTTTACCTGGTCAATACAAGTAGACATAAGAATTTAGTGAATATTGGCTTTTGGTGTAAACTATTAAAGACTAACATTTTTTTTTCAAAATGCAGCAACATAGTAGCACTAAACAGGGTATTGTGTTAATCTGTTGGCTTTTTATGTACATAATATATTATCATTATACACATAACCACAATGTAAACACTAGAAATACAATACAGTGTCAATTTGATTGACGTCTTGTGAAAAATTGAGTGTAATAAAATTAACTATACAAAAATTTCATGAGTTTTCTATTGTTGTAAAGTTGTAATGTTCTACTTGAGTGTATATGTGAGACAAAAATGATATACAAAACAGTGATTTTTATTACCTCTCACTGCTAAGAATGTGCCATTAGAAAACGTAATAGTGTACCCGTCTCCTTTTCCACAGAAGTACATTCCTTTATCATCTGTAGTAGTTTGTACAATAGAGCGAGAAAAACGCTGGATTATTTTGAATTTGTTTGATGAAATAGTGGGGTCTCTAGCAATTGACTTTACTGCCACTTCCTGAGGTTCCTGTCCTGATCTTTGTTTGTACCAAACTCAAATGTTTTGAGAAAACTTTTCTACAAAATTGCAGTGTAGAGTAACATTTTCACCAGACTCAGCTGAGACAAATGATGCCTCAGAAAGATCCACATCTTGAGCAGAACCTATAAAATAGAATCAGATCAGAGCTCAGCTGAAAAAGAAAATAGTAGATGATATTTCAACATACCATAAATAACAAACCCAAAACATAAGAGTAAATGAGGATCTAAACCTCATAAACCTACATATCATGTAGAGATGCAAAATCAGCATCCAAATCAGAGCCATTGTGTTAAAATGAAGCTGTTCTTATTTGAAACAACCTGAAAAGGAAGTAGTTAACAACACTAACACACTGTATCAGCTGGCTGGGCTCAGAAGATTAAGTTTATTGGCTGTCACGGGGTCATTTTTCCTGTCTGCTCTTCTTTTCACTCATGTTTGGCCACAAGAAGTTCCTTGGCCTCTTATAAAAAGCCTCTTAAAGCTCCAGCAGAAAGTTACTACATGACATGGTAACAAATACGTATGATGCATGATGAATGAAAAAGTGTTTTAGAACAGTTTTGAGAAAATGTTTTGGACTAAAATGTATCTTTGTAAATAGTTCATGGTGAAGTTGTACACGCTGGTATCTAAGACATCTTTATAGTGCATAATCAGTTATATTAACCAATATATAAGATAAGGTGTTCCATTATCAGTTTTAAATTTGAATGACTTTAAAATACTTTCTCTACTGAACATGAAGGCAGTGAAGTGCTGCCACTCTTCTGGGTTGATGTAAGAACTCTTTCTGCTGATTCTGTACATTCTGTAGTTTGTCTGTATTCTATATGGAGATGCCAGTAAATAATGCATTACAACTTATTAATATTGTGCCATGTGAGATGAATCCTGACCAAAATTTTCTTCTTCAATTAACAAATTCACATCAATGAGCCTGAAATACTTTGTTTACATCTCAACAATTTAAATACTTTTAAAGTTTGAAAAATAGGTGGAATTCATCTTAAATCAAAGGTGGGAGTTTAAAAACAAGACCAAAATTATAAAAATAACTTGGTTTAACTCCAATGATCTCATATATTCCTCCAAAATATCTTGCTTTCAGAACTGGATGAGTAAAGAATACATTCAGCAATTAATAAAAACCTCCGAGCAGATATAGAATTATATCCAGGATAATGAAATATGTATTTTAGAATGACCAAGTCAAAGTCCCATATATCAGACAATGTTGCTGTAACTTACATGTCTGTGCTTATATGTAATATAGTCACTGAAGTGTCAGAGAAAAGAACTATGAAACCACAGTAGATACCCAGAGCACGGCCAATACTCACACTGCCTCCTACTGGTAACAACAGGCTTTTGCACGTTCTAATGGCAAACTATAGTCCACTTACAAGAATGTTAAAATGTCAGATAAAAAAATATGAAAAACAAAAACATATAAACACACCTGCAGCCACACTTTGAGAGATTCTCATCAATCAAACTTCTTTGATCTGAAGCAGGCCAGACAAGAAAGTCTTCACAGAAATATTATTTTAACCATTTGTTTCAGTAAAAGTATGACACTGTAAACTGTTGTGTTTCTTGATTAATAAGATCCCTTTTATTTATTATCATGACTTTGATGATCAAAGCCCATATTTAGAAAGAGCTTTAAAATGTCTGATTTCACTCTGATTTCAAGTTCATTCTGTTTGGTGATTAATAGCATCTTTAATAAAGTTTCTCAGCTTTGACCACATAGGGAGCAGCAGATGAAGTGACCCTCTGCTGATCAAAGTGGGTGTAACATGAAAAGTGGTAATGCAATAAATCTTTTCTGCTGTTTTTGGTCTGTTATACAGGCAGACAAATTAGACAAATAAAGTCGTCATAGGCATTTTTGAAGCATTGGAATTTTTTTTCATAAAATATTTTTTATGTAAATTTACCTTCTGACTGCAGAGTACCTCAAGTACCAGTACCAGGGACTGATGGAGCAGGAAACAGTCTTGGGCTGAGAGGCCTGTAGCATGTAACTCACGTGCATTCTCCTATTGAACGGTCATATTATGATCAAATGAGGCAGTTTTCCTGTCTGACCTTTCACAGTAATTGATAATCATTGATCTCATTCATAAGACAATGATGATCACAATAATTGGTCAATAATATTAACAGGTAATGCTAAAACATATGAAATGTCTCTAATACTACAAGAATTAACAGTCGGCCCATTTAGAGTTGAGCTTTTAGAAAATAGCTTACAGAAGCACCTTGTGGAACCTTGTGTGTATTTCGCTCACTCGCTCACTCGCTCACTCACTCACTCACACACTCACTCACTTACTCACTCAGTCAATTAGCCATCCAATCTAAGATTTTCCACAAAAAGGAGCTATTAGTTCTCAATTAGGTTTTGATTTGTATTATTCATGTTAGATTTTGCCAGAACTTTCACCAAACCTCACTGTAAAAAAATTAACTTTCATGTGACTTTTTTTCTAATAAAACAGTTTGATCTGGTATATAAATAGAGTTAAAGTTTCAACTTTCACTCTCAGCCCATAAAGTCCATACATGGAAACGCTGTTCACTGTTTTTGTGATGTTATAAAAATCAATACATTTACATATATCTGCCTTATCAGCCCCGCCCATTAACACTGAAGTTATAAGGAGTGTTTCAGCCTGGACTGCTTTCTGTATGAGGCACAATACAGGGCAACTAATTAGAATGGAGAGAATTTGCATATCTCGATTTTAAAAAGGCACAGCTTGTTTAATTCTAAGGGAAGAAGAGAGGTTGGAAAATACTCATGCAAAAATGAACTATGACTGCTTTTAGTACATAAAACCATACATGTAGAAAAGGTGGACTTCTGGGTAAAAGATACAAAACAGGACAAATGTAGGATATGGGCCTTTTAATAAAGAAGACAACAAGCAGGATAAGATTAGAGTAACTAATTATAAAACTATAACATTGATGACATCTTAATGAATGAACTAAATGGAAATCAGTTGAATTTACCTTCAAAAGATAATAACAAAGAAAATCATGAACAATAATATGTTTTTGACATTAAAAACTGAGTCTAATATTCAGGAGGAATATGTAACCTGTATGTATTAGAAAATGAACAAAATTGCTGACAAATTGTAAACAAATACAGAAGTAAATTACATTTCTGAAGTATTTCAGCAAAAATCAAATTAAAAGAAGCAACAGCTTTAATTTAGGTGAATATTATGTAGTAATAAAAAAACATGGAGGAATAAAGCATTAATGTTTCAACACAGCTCTTCCCTACACAGACATTTATCCTAATGACTGACCATCTCATAAAGACCCTCCTCTCACTGACAGTTTTGTATTTCTAGGCACAATCACTGAAAACTTTTTATGAGAGCAGATGTTCTATTTATGTTAAAGTTGAGAAACACAAACACCTGACATGAGTTTTATTTTCAGTCAGTTTCTTTGTTATCAGAGTACCCGACTCCACCTCCTCCACCACACTGAATGTGCAGATAATGATGCACTGCAGGTAGAACTTCTCTAAGCTTCGCTTCTATTAAAAATAAGTAAAAGAAAATAAATGAGTTACAATTAATGAGTTGCAGTTAATGAGTTACTCTGCGGTCATTAATAGAGGAGCCCCTCACTGCAGAATACAGAGTGTCTTCTTGTGGCTGTTCTCGTTTTCCTCTTCCTCTTTTAGTTTTCTTTTCATGGAAATTTAGGGCTGCATAATTCAGCTCCTCAGCTTCATCATCCTGCAGTAACAGACATGAGAGTTTAAATAAGAGCTCTTATATATCATTGATTTTGTACATGTAATGTCAGTAATAATGGCACTAAAGCAGTACCTGATTGGTCGTCTTCTCTTTGACTGAGTCTTTAAGTTTCTCTGAAAAATTACAAATTAAAGCAGAATCTTTATCTTTATCATGTTTGCTGCATTTTCACACATTCACTACATTCAGTTTTGAATCACTGTTTTTAATAACACAGAATCAGTTTGTTTGCACAAATGTGTATAAAATGAGTGTTACATGTTAGTTCAAAAAATTGTGTCCAGAATGATGAACATAGCTGTAAATTAATATAAAATCACTGAAAAAAACGTATAACATCAAAAATGATAATGAATGTTATTAATTATAAAATTAATATTCAGAATTCATTTTCTAAAACTGAAGATCAAATCGCATATCAGATAACCTGACCAAAAAGAGATAATTACTAGTTACATATTTACTAATTACATATTATTTATCATTAATTGTTCACTTCATTTTTCATACTGATAAAAATATCAAAGTTTTTTGTGAATAAATTGTAATATTAAATTCACACTGTTTAAGCTATTATAACACATAAAGTAATAAACATTTCCTTTTTTTTTTTTTACTTGTGCACACATGCATTTTTCACATACATGCATTTTTATTGTAACAGCTATTTATTTATTGACTTAATTACTAGTTAGTTTAGGGTTAGGGTTCCAAATAGTCTCTGGTAACATTGTCTTTTACAGTCTTCTTAATTCTTGGTATTAAGCAGGTAAGTATGCAATACAATCCAAAGTGTTATGTAATAATTGTGGTTAACATGATACAGAGTTTCAATATCATTCTTCAATTTACTCTAAAAATAACCAACAGGTTCTAGCTATTTACTGGATGAGCTCCAATGTTCTAGATAATTATTATGGATGAAATTGGGATAAGTACTACTACTAATTTACACCAAAATGCTTAAGTTCTAGACATTAAGCTGAAAAAATATGTAGTTAAATATATAATAACTGGATAATAATTGTAATCCCACACATTTAAGCAGGAAAGTAAATCAGAAAAATCAGAAAAATGCAAATAATAAGTAAGAAATATTTGTTTATTTAAAATGCCAGATTCAATTTAATATTTCGGTTACGGACACGCACATACTGCATAATACTGTTAAGCTAGAGCTGGGCGATATGGCCAAAATGTTATCACGATAAACAAAATTCATATCGTTCGATATCGGTACATACCGCGATAGATGTCGAATCATTATTTCTTTCAAGTTTGAAGGCTGATTTTTGCTCCTGGGTAATTGCTGTTTTAAACTATCCTTTATGGTCGGAACACGACAAACACTCACCAAACAGTGGAACATTTCACAGATCTGTCATGGGAGAGTGGGAAAAAGTGTCTGGTGAGCTGTTTTACCAGCTGGAAAAGCATGGCTATTTTGTAATAGTCATAATTTAAGAAAGAAAACAGATTATTTTTAGCTGGTGACGAGCGCTCAGCTACCCCGCTACAAATGACGTCACAGTATTCAGACACCAGCTAGCGACGACTGGATTTCTCTATACTATCGTAGTAGTTTAAGTGGTGAACCGTAAAATATCAACACCAGACAAACAGAGCCCTCTTTTTAGGCACGTTTAAACTGAAAGTTTGATCTACAGTATCATCAATTCTCCATGTTGTGGAGTGACAGAGCGCTGCTTCAAGTTAGCCAGCTGCTAAAAACAGCTAGCCTGGAAAGCTAGCGCTCTCCCGCTCTCCACTGCCTCACAGCTTCCTCAGTTTACTTTCGTTTAAATCAGGGCTGAAATTTACATGAACCCACTTCTTTCTTTCACTTTCGTTGCTTGGGAATGCACTAATACTAAAATATGACTGTCCGAGTGCTGTAACAGCGCTTTAGTTGTGAGGATTGTCATTGTGATTTAACGCTGCTAAAGCTTGTTAGGATGTTAGGAAAGAGGTGAGTTCGCTGTAGGACAGTATAGTTACACCACTGACCTCGTCACTCACACTCGGTCACAGGAGAAAAGATCGCCGGTCACTCCACTCAAACAGGGAATGTATAACTCGGCGTTTCAGCCGTTGCTGAAGACTCATCTTACTCGTGGCTCCCTCCCTCTCTAATCATGTAGAAAAACTCGGAAGTGCCCTCTCCTGGCGACAGCGGAGTAGCGTCGCTTTCCTTGCAGTAGAAAACGCCAACACGGCTTTCGTTAGTACATGGAGGTGTGAGAATGGTGTATTATATCGAACATTTATCGAACATGTCGTATCGCTCTATCGAAGAAAAGTTATATTTCGATAATTATCATTATCGTTTTATCGCCCAGCCCTATGTTAACCCCATAAACTACCTGCAACTCAGAGAAATGTCTGATTTACTTTACTCCTCAAACATGACACATTACAGTTTAACTGAGTGTTTCTCTTTACCACCTTGTTACTCCAAATAAATATCTAATTATGAGTATTTTACTATGGCATTTCTCCGCATAGTTATGCATTACATTGTATTTTAGTCATTATTTTACCCAAAATAGTTACACAGCACTGTGGAGTTTGTAGCTCACAATAACACAGTTAATATCTACAAGCTGAAACTGACCATCATGTTATCTAAAATAAATACCCAGAACTTTGGAGTTTAACTTGTTACCTGTACTTTGAATTTAGATGACTGTAAAAGAAAGTGTTTTCTAGTTTTTGAGTTGGATGAATTTCTCATATAATGGATCACTTTGATGAAAAAATGAGGATTTTGTTTTGTGACTGTAGTGAAAACTCACCACTGCAGTGTTCACAGTTTCTCCATTTACAGTTTAAAATGGTTTGGACAGAGATCACAACCACACACACTCCTAAAGCTGCTCCCAGACAGATCACTACAGGATCCAGAGGCCGTGCTGAAGAACATGAATGATCAACATTATAAACACCTTCAATCAATATCAAATATTAATATAAAAAATTCAATGAATAATCAGGCACACTTGGGCAGTGTACACATCTCACAGCAGGTTCTGCACATCTCCAGAAAACGTCTTCACAATAGCTTTTTGAGTGGAGCTGTTTTCACCACACCTTTTTTTGTTGTTGTTGTTTGGGCGCCCGGTCAAATGACATTTTGTTGGTTTTCAACTTGAAAATAAGTTAAAACTTCTACAGAGAAAACACTTCTGCACATTTTAATGCATAATTACTTTTTCTTTATTTGCTGAATTTAAAAAATTTAAGAAATAAAACATAATATATAACCTGTGCAAAACTTGTGGCACATTTAGTATTTTATGTTTTCATTATGTTACACTCAGTAAGTAAATAAATAATTAATAAAAAAATAAAAAATAAACAATAAAATATTCTGCACTAAAATTTACAGAGAAGTGGCACATTTAAATGTGTTCTCTGTAGAGGATGTGTTCGTGTATTTTTAACAAACATGGAATTTGAGCAGGGTGTTCAAATTTTTGCAAATGAATATTTTTACAAAGTGCCTGAAGTTTGCAAAATGACAGTTAACAAAAACTTCAGGCTCTTTCACTTATGACTGTTATTAACATTAGGAAGATGACAGAACAACCATGACATTTTGCTTTCTCTTCACCTCTCTGACCTCATGTTGAGAGATAATGAAAAGTTTAGTCCCATGTTTGCACTCCAACAAAGTAAAAAGTCATAGATGACAATTTAGCAGTCCTTTGATATTTAAAGAAAAAGGAAAATGGACAGTTATGGAAAAAGAATTCCACAGGTGGCAGTGATTACAGCACACAGACAAAAATATTGTTATATCTAAATGCTTTTTTCTTAAAGAAAATACATTTACAGTGAATAATTTTACTGAAAACTTACTCAGTTCTACTGCTGTTCCATTCCCAACAATGATCTTCCCACAAGCAGCCACAGCGCAGTAGTAAGTTCCAGTATGGTTGTGGTCGAGGATGTTCTTGGAGAAGTTGTACACAGAGCTGTGTGTAGAAGAGCTGATCTCACACTGACGGCTGCTGCTGTTCTGATGAGTGTAAATGATTTCAGGAAAGGATTGTCCTGCAGCAGCTCTGAACCAGAGCACTCGGAGTTCTGCTGCACTGATCTCAGAGAGGACCGTGCACTGCAGAGTGACCGACTCTCCTGGAGAAACTGACCCCTGTACTGGAGTTTGGAGCACTGAGATGTTTAACTCAGGATAACCTATTTAAGAATATAAAATTTAAAAGATATTGTTTCACTTAAAGTGTGAATATAAACTACCCAGCACTGATATATAAATCACATGAAGTCACGTTCTTGTTACATATATTGCTGGTGTGTAGCATAAAAATCTATGACTGATAGTACTTTCAAAAGATACAAGCACAATCAACAATCTATCCTCTATATTTACAGTTATGTTAGAAATTCAACATCATTAACTACAGCAATGTTTCCCAGCCCTGATCCTGGAGTCTCACTGCCCTACTACATTTTCACTGCTCTAACAGACCTTATGCTACTAATCAGTTCATTAACAAGCGCTTGTTTCAGATTGTTTCTAATCTCAAAACATTAGCTGAATGGATGTGGTGTAATTAATCCAGATATTTACTTTTCATTACTGCAGTGCTGAGATTTACTCCCCTGGAAACATTTTGAGGTCAACAAAACCAATTTTATGTCTTTAGCTTAAGTTAGAGGAAAGAAAATTACAGTACAGGGCGATACAAAAAGATTCATTCGATTTCAAAGGGCCATATTTTTACAACCGTGAAGCGCCTAGGAACCAATTGAAAGAGGGGGTCATAGAGTTTCTGACTGTCACTCGAAGATGGCTCCCTTCAGTCCGCAAGGAGATGTGACCCCTGAGCAGAAAGCGTTTTTTGCATTCTCCACTTCAATAAGAGTGAAACTGTCTTAACTGTGCAATGTACTTTTCGTTGGCAGTGAACCTCCAACAGCTCAGAGCATTCGTCGTTGGTTCCACAACACTGAATGATCTCCAAAATCGCATTGAAAGAACTGTGAGTGCAGTGACATCCAGCATGCTCAATTGAGTATGGGATGAATTTGATTATGGTGTTGACGTTGTCTGTAAAGCTGGAGGACGTCATACTGAGCACTTGTAAAATTACATAATACATTTTATGCTCACTTAGACCATTTACAATTTACTGCATTGCTCTGTAGTGATGAGCAAGTGAAATAAATTATTTTTGAAATCGGATTTGCTGGTGAGAAGAGAAAATGATCTAATTTTCTTTTTAAATGAAAATTTACAGAAAACAAATTTAGACTATGGGGTAAGAAATGAAATGAAAAATATAATTTAGTTTAATTTTCATTATAAAGACAAAAAGTTGTTCTCTGGAGTTTCTCTGACTACCTGGCATTAGTGTTGCATGCTAACTATAGTGACCATTAGCTAATATCAGACTTTTTTTAGTTGTCTTACTGGTTTCTATGAAAGTTTTGAAGCTCCGAAAGAGTTACATCATCATCTGATCTTTTCTATCATGTCTAATAATCAATTACCCTTTAAAACTGTTGTTCAATGTTCAATGTCATTGTTTTGTTGTCATAATAGTAATAATAATAATAATAATAATAATAATAAAGTTAACATTTAAAATGTTTCTATTTTAGAGTCATTTGTCTTTTAGCATACTTTATTAAAATAAAGTGAATTTATGAAATATATATACACATAAAATATATAAAACATATAAAATATTGCTGTGTTGAGTATTAACAGAGTTTTTTTTTTTTAATGCAAAGAGTAGAAATAGTGGCATAAAAAGATTTGCATGCAAAAGTTTGGGTCCCCTGGTCAAATTACATTTTGTTGATTTTCTAAATAAAAATAAGTTACACAACTTCTACAGAGAATAAACATATTTTTCTGCTTATTTATTTTGATGTTTTGCTGAGTTTAACACATTGGAAATGAAAATGTGCAGATGTGTGTTCTCTGTAGAGAATGTGCTCTCACTTAGGGGAAAAAAAAGGGTGCCCAAACTTTTGCATGAGACAGAAAATGATGCAGTGAAATATAAATGATAAATTGATGAAAGATTCACTAGGGGGCTTCTTACCCCAGAGTATGAGTAATAAGTAATCTTTTCAGGATTTTTCTATTTTATTCTATAAAAACAGGACTGTGTGCTGTTCTAGTTTAGTTCCTCTAACTGTGTGCAGGTTTATCAATCATCATCCTGTATAGGATAAACTCATGTACTGATATGATTTAGCTTCACAGTAAATGGACCTCATTGTTAAAAAGGACTTTTATTCCCCTCACTGCTGTTAAAGGTTTTTAAATTACTGTTAAAAACTGTTTACATTAACAGATGATGATGTAAATATGATGATTACCTGTCACAGCTAAGAAAGTTCCTGTGGAAAACTCAATAATATTCCCTTGAGATTTACCACAGAAGTACATTCCTTCATTGTCTTCAGTAGCACGTTTAATATTCAGAGAAAAGCTGCTCTTGTTTGCCTTCAGTTCCATTCCTGGTTGCTTGAATTCTGGATAAATGTCTACGCCTCCTAACACTGTTCCCACCAGCTGAAGAGTCTGTCCCAGTTTATGCTTATACCAAAACAATTGCTCTGTACTCATGTGTTCCTCAAATGTGCAGTGAAGTGTAGCAGCTTCACCAGCTTTGACTGATAAAAATGGCTTCTGATGAAGATCTACAGCTCGACCAGCACCTATAAAATGAGTTCAGGTCAGATTTAACTCACTTAGGAGAAACAAGAAAAATCCTTTTAAGAAAAGCTTGTAAAACGTACCTATTCTGTAAAGACTGGCAATAAGAATCCAGATGGGAGTTATCTTCATAGAATACATTGGATTATTTGAAGTGAAATGTTTAAAGGAAGTCAGAAGGTCGTTTCTGCTGTGTGACAGAAGGTAATTTGAACAACAGAAGTTCACTGGGCGTCTCTTTATGAGCTCACTGTGTCATCAATAGTGAAACAGCCAATGAACACCTGTATTCAGGAAGTGTCACCTCACAGAGAAAGAACTTGATTTGAAGTCAAAATACACTTGCATTTAGTATTTTATGAAAAAAGCAGAAATACTTTGTTTCCAAACACAATTTTCAATTATTTAAATAGTAACAAAATATTCTAGGTAATAGATCAGTTTCACTGGGTCTTTCACTGTAGTTAATGTGTTAATAATGTGTTGAAACAATACATTTTAACCCCACTAATTTTCTTAACGCTGTCAACACATTTGACTCTTTAAAGCATCTGTAGTTCCAGCTTAAAAGAGAGCAAGAGAAAGCAAGAAAGAGAGAGTTGTTCAGAGTTGCTCCCGTTGTTCATCAGTGATGAAAATTTGAAACTGTTTTTCTTTTTTTCATATTTACTATGTTTTTTGTGATTTTATGTTCAAGTTAATTTCATGTATCTGGTGATGGAGAGTGTCTTCATGCACTTCACCATGTTAAAGAATGAGTAATGAGTAAGTTTATATATATATATATATATATATATATATATATATATATATATATATATAGTAGGCTTGACCACACAGGCGGCTACATGCACAGACTCACAGTAGATGCGTGCCCTCCTGAAAACTGACTGTTTGTGTTGTTTATTGTTGTTTGTTAGTTTAGATTATGTGTACATGTTTTATGTGTTGTTCTGTGTTGGGGAGTGAGTTTAGGTGGGGGTGTTTAGTGTGTCACAGTGAAGCCTGTGGCTGGTGGTGACCTCAGAGTTCAGTGTTCTGTATGTGTCTTTCTGCTTGTGTGTTTAATAAAGAGCACTTCTCTCAGTGGAGTCATGGCCTCTCTGTGTCTTACTCAACACAGATGCTACAAGTGTTGCAAGACTCTCACAATCTCAGTAGTTTCTGGTCAAAGACATGCCTGTGATGTCAGACATTAGGTGCTTTCATCTATTACTTCCTCTCTGTGTTTTGAAAGATTGTTATATGCTGCAGTTTTTAGACTCTAACCACCGAATGAGTATGAGGGTCCACACTTTTGTATTTACCAGTTTTCTGCACACAACCAGTGTTTCATTAGAAGCTTCAGAAAGAAAAACAATTAGAAATTAAGTTGAATAATACAGGTGTATCACAGTGCAGAGCACTCAACACACTCATCACTATTTAGATTTTCCTCTTGGAGAAATGTACATCAGCTTATTACACTGCCTGACTTTATTTATTAATGATCCTGTAGGGGAAATAAAAACAAGTAAAGAAAAGTTTAAGCCATTACTAGTCTTGCCTTAATCATGATTTTGTAGTATAATTAGTAATAAAATGATAACTTTCTAGTGGAGACACAAAGAAGCAATTGATTAATAACAAGAAACCAGTAGATTAATTAACAGATAATCAATGAGACTAACTCAAAAGTACTATCTCGTTCTTATGTTACCTCTTTATATGAGTAAACACACCTATCAGTTCATTATCAGTGTAATAAGCAGCAGTTAGTTCACAGTTAATGATGTATGAACTTATAACAAATGAAACTTAAGACTTGTCACTTACTAATTACTAAGCATTTAATCAATAACAAAGTAATAACTATTGCCTAATGACCAGTTAACTAAAATATAAATAATTAATATTTATTTGTAGCATATAATTATCAAATAATTAAACATAGTGTAATTATTTACACTATTAAATAGTGTTTAATTGTTAAGTTCATCCAATATGTTAAACCAATATTTACAAACTAACATTTACAGAAAAATGCCATATTTATGTGTATTCTCTGTAGAGGATGTAACTTATACTTCACTTAGAAAATCAACAAAATACATAATTTGCCCAGGTGTTAGCTAAGATTTGCATATAACTGTATTAGAAAGCCACCAAAATATTTGGACAAAAATTGGCAATACAAGGGGTCCAAGCATCCTGTCAGCTTAATGAGAACTAATGTGGCATTTGGTAAACACTTCAATTCAGAACAACTAACAATTTGACCATTTTACACAGGTAGGCAAAGGTACTGTTAGGAGTCTTGCCCAATGACCCTAACTGGTATAGTGTAGAGTGCCTGCTGAGACAAAGGAGAGAACTCCAGTATGCAGCATAGAAGACAGAGGTGTTACACACTACACTACACCAACCACATGTGTCAGACTGGGGCTTTTTTGCAAACATAGGATAAAGCATAGTCAGTCACACAGTTAATCAAAAATCCTGTATATGTCATGATCATTGATCAAGAGCCTTCAATTAAGATACTTTTCCAATGTTGTAGAGATTGACCTTTTGACCTTTGCATACTAAGCTGCAGACTTGGAATAAATAAGTCATTTTGCATGCTGCATCTGAATATCAATTCAAATAAGTGATGAAAATTTTCAGGTGATAAGAACAACTTTGTTTGACTATGGTGGGCAAAAATGTTTTAAGTATTTAGCTCCAGATGTCACATATTATTTCAAGATTAATTTTGAAATAATCAGATAAAAATCCCAAAACTAGCTTGAAAAAGGCGAGCTTGAAAAATAATATATAGTTTCATGACATTTGATCAATGGTAAGTCTGTCAAATGCTTGCAGAAATCTGTTTGGGTAAAGTTGTCCACAATTCCAATTATCATTCCATCCTTAAAAACTCTCTTATAAGTAAAATAAAAAAAAATGCAGTGTGTGAAATTTCAGCTTGATTGGATGAACATATGCTGAGAAACAGCTAGTTAGCTTTTACAGTACCCCCTATTGACATATAATTTTGATTTAGTGTGAGCCAAGAAATCAGTAACACCCAGAATGAGGTCTGTATGCCTCATAGTGCGATGTATGTAAAACACTATACTGTATCACCCTCTTCAGGCTGATCAGGATCATCTCATGTGCCTCAGTAGCAGGAATAGGTATTACTTATTAATACTCGTGAGTTTCATGTGTGTCTGGCTTATAGTTTAGTTTGTATAAGAAGAGTAAGTTCTGAGAATCTGAGCAAAAAACAATAGGGATCCAGAAAATCAGAAAATTTTGTGCTTGGACCCCTAGAAAAGAAATCACTTAGCCAGTAACATGTCAAGGATGCCAGCAAACTGTAAAGTAAAAAGTGAAGGAAAGCAATAGTTTAATTTTAGAGCACATTATGTAGTCATAATGACATTTTAATATAATAATAATAATAATAATAATAATAATAATAATAATAATATAAAATGTGTAAGACAAAGCCATTTAAGCCATTGATGATTAATTTAATCATTCATTATGTACTTTATTACAGCTTTTCTTAGACAAACATTTAGGTCAATAATAGAACAATAATATGTTCAACACTGGTAGAAACAATTTCTCACTTTTTAAATAAGAAACACAACAAGGTGTTTAATTGTCAGTCAGGTTGGTACCTGGCTCGTCCTCCTCCACTGCACTGAATGTGCAGATGATACAACTAATAAACACAGAAATTAATGAGTTATTTTGTGGTCGTTAACAGAGGAGCCCCTCACTGCAGAATACAGAGTGTCTTCTTGTAGCTGTTCTCGTTTCCCTCTTCCTCTTTTAGTTTTCCTTTCATGGAAATTTAAGGCTGCATAATTCAGCTCCTCAGCATCTTCATCCTGCAGGAACAGAGATGAGAGTTTAAACAAGAGCTCTTATATATCATTGTCTTTGTTCATGTCATATAAGTAATGATGGCACGAAACGACCTGATTGGTCGTCTTCTCTTTGACTGAGTCTTTAAGTTTCTCTGCTGAATTACAGCTACAAGCAGGTCAGCATCTTTATTATGACAGATTTTTGAGCAGTTCATGATACAATCACTACAATTCCAAAGTTTGAAGTCATGTTTTTTAAAAAATATGCTATCAATTTAGCTGCAGAGCGATGTATAAAATGATTGTATTATGTCTTCTGTAATTCACAGGTTTCAGATAATAGGAAGCTGTAAATAAAAGCTATGTTCAGAATGATGAAGGGAGTTTTGGTGTAACGTACTTATTTACTTGCTTAATGCCTAGTACCACTTTCCTTTAATGTCCTCTAAGATCTAGGGATTGAGATAAAAATTTCAAAGTACTAGGTAATTATTAGGTACTAGGTAAAATGAGGAGAAGTACCATGACAAAACTACAATGGAATGTATAACAAATTCTAGTCAGTACCATTTCACATCATACAATTTATGACCTTGTTACTCCAAAGAATTTTCCTATTATTAGATATTGTACTAATCCTTTTATCTGCTGAATATCTAGAACCTGTTATGGAAATGCAGTGTAACTTAGTTACTATCATTTTGTCGAAAAATAGCACTACGGTATTTGTACCAAAAAATACCACATCTCGAACTTAGAGGCCTGTCAATGAAAGTGTTGTCTAGTCCCTTATATGTTGGATGCTTCATTTGTAAGCAGAATACTGATTATTTTAATGGGGAAAAAAAGTGGATTGAAATTAAGGATTTTGTTATGTGACTAAAATGAAAACTTACCACTGCAGTGTTCACAGTTTCTCCTTTTACAGTTTAAAATGGTTTGGACAGAGATCACAACCACACACACTCCTAAAGCTGCTCCCAGACAGATCACAACAGGATCCAGAGTCTGTGCTGAAAATATTCATAATCCAAATTATTGTCACCCTTAATTAATAGCTTAAAAATGCTGGATCAAATTCACTGTACCGTTTATTAAATGGTGCTTATTCTCGATGTCTTTTGAGTCTCTATAGGACAAAGAAATTATATATTTTTTTTTATTTGATGTGATGCTGCTCAGACAAAAACAAAACAAAAAAAAAAAAGATGATAAAGATGCATCACTTATTGACACCTCTGAACTGAGAAGATTTCCCATGAATAGTGTTTGCTGAGATGTCAAAATGTGGAGCTAATTATATATAATAACTATAATTGGAGTTATATATGGAGTTATATATGCAGTTTATCTTCATATTTTTAATGGCATTACAAAAGCTTGCCTCTGTGGTCAGTAATCCATTTTGTGTGCATGCTTTGGATTATTGCCCTTTTAGAAAATTAAATCTCTTTACAAACTTTGAACTACATGTCCTGGAACTTTGCAGAGTCCAGGTTGATATTTAGGGTCACCCATAAGAGTGGAAAGCCTTAAGGGGTCCAGCCTTTCAGGGGGCTTAAGAGACCAAGCGTTGCGCTCATAGGGCGTCCACATCAGTATCAGAGCTGAGCCTGGTATTTTTAACAGATCAGTATCAGTTATAAGCTTTTAAGCGTGATGTGGTTTTAATATTTTGCTATATGTAAAAGACTCCCTCAGACATTATCTACAACCTGCAGCAGGGAGATGCATTTTAAGAAATGGTCAAAGTGGCCTAAATGTCTGCAGACTGAAAATATTATGAAGTTGAAAATTAAGAGATGCATTTTCTGCAATGCAAGTGTTTCAGCTGTGTTTCAGTTATTAACCATGTAACACTGATCAGACTGCCTGCATGTCAACTGCATCTACTGTGTTTGGCTGATATGTTTAGATTCTGACTGCAACATTATCATAGTGTTTTTCATTCACTACTGATGTTCAAAACAATATTAACACTTTATTACCATGTTGTACCACATCTGGTATAAAACTGCTGTTAACCTGGTCTACATTTTATACATGTAACATTTTAAAGTGATAGCCAAGTCAACAGTTCAGTTAATTAAATTGGATACCATTAACTGCACTATGAAACAAAGTAAACTATGTGTCACACTGCACACATCTAAAAATTAAGTTATTTTACTATAGCATTTAAAAGCAAATAACAGTCTATCATATCTTACCTAAATTGGATTGGTATTAACTTTAAAGCATTTGGTTAGTGCACAGCATGTATAATCTACAAAAATACAGATATCAGATTGGACTCTAGATTGTTTCTACTTCTTTGACTTGAGGTAGAATAAGCACATTCGGTAGATTTAATCATGGGACCAGTCATGGCTTTGTATGGGTCTACTGTCATGTATTCTAAAAAGATGTGAACTATCCCAGTAGTATCCATCAAAAAGATCCACCAAATCTTCCAATATCTCCCCTTTACATTACAATACAAAACTTGGCTGCATTCAAATTTCTAATGACATTTAACAGGCTATTTCCAGGTTTTTGCACTATTGGTTTAATTAAAGATAAGGGCAATTGTTTAAATGTAATCTTTGAAGGGTATTTCACCTGTCAGAGCCGAGTAGAGCTTTACACCAGGAACAAGGTGAAGGTAAATCGTCCTGTGGACTAACTGATCTATTTCTGCAGAACTGAAATGTCCTTGCTCTGTAGTACCTTTTGACCAAGCTTCTCTGAGACTTCAGTAACAACATACAGACAATAAGACCTATTGCATTCTCAATTAAATAAGTGTATATTGAGAATTTTATTGAATACTTTCTCAGTTCTACTGTTGTTCTGTTCCGAACTAGAAAGTTATCACAATAAAGTAGATTAGGATTTTGAAAGCAGTTCTTGTAAAAACTTTTATATTTAATTGTTAATAACAAATGAAAATGAAAATATGGTGATTACCTGTCACAGCTAAGAAAGTTCCTGTGGAAAACATAATCATTCAATCATTCAATTGAAATATGCCACAGAAGTACGTTCCTTCATCATCTTTATTGGTGTGTTGAATAGTCAGAGAAATGTTGTTCTTGTTTACCTCCAGTTGGATTTCTGATTGTTTGAACTCATCTGAAACCATGTGATCTTTATTTGTTAAAATTATACCCACCTGCTGAAGAGTCTGTCAAACTTTCCACTTATACCAAACCATTCCTTCGTTACTCGTTCGTTCATCAAATGTGCAGTGAAGTGTAACAGCTCCACCCAGATTAGCTGATAAAAATGATGGCTTCTGTTGAAGATCAGCAGCTTGAACAGGACCTATAAAATTAGATTAAGGCAGATTTAACTCATAAGAGAAAGAAGTAAATGTAGAATTTGTAGAAATGTATAAACGTAGAATTCATAATATATACATAAAGAGACTTACCTGTTCTGTAAAGACTGGCAATAAGAATCCAGAGGGGAGTTATGTTCACAGAAATCATGGTTGTTATTTAGATTGTTTAAAGTAGAATGTTTGAAAGAAGTCACAAGGTCCTTTCTGGCTGCTTCACAGAAGATAATTTGGCCACCAGAAGTTCTCTGGGCCTCTTTATAAGCTAACAGTGTCATCAATAGTGAAACAGCCAATCAGCACCTTTATTCAGGAAGTGTCACCTCACAGTGAAAGAACTTGAGCGAAAGTTCAAATACACTTGCATTTACATATATTATGCCTGCAAATATGGATGGTTTTATTTCCAATGTAACAATATATTTTCTGCCAGTAACACAATATTATAGGGACTCTAACAGCTATTATTGTAGTATGAGTATAATTTTTGTATGTCTTTGTGTGTCAATATTTAAACTGTACATTCTTAAAAAATAAAGGTGTCAAAATGAGCTGTATGGAGCAGTGCTGCAGAAAAACACTTTTGCCTCTTTAAACAGTCTTTCAATGGATGGTTATATTTTGGTAAATAAGATATGTGAATGTGAAGACGCCTTTTTAATGGTCTAAGAGCCTTCACATATTCAAAGTTTCTGTAAAAATGAAAAGTTTTTTTTTCTGAGAATTATGTCCAAGGACCGAATCATTTAAGATCTTCTATTTCTGTATGTGTTCTTTATCTACATGACAGAATGCTAGCTGTTAAAATAAACATGTTTGCTAGACCTCTCCTCTATTAGATTGTAAAAGAAATGAAAGCTTTAAGTTCTAACAGGGAGACTCCAATGCTAAGTGTCTCAGTAATTTGACCAGTCACTGGCCCCCACCTGTCTTTAAAAGGACTTGACTAATGCACCTCATTTGCTGCTTTCAGGTGCCGTCATTTGGACCTTCACCTCCTTCCTTCCACCACCACCAGTTTGTTCCCTGCCCAGTTGCCCAGGGAGTAGGCACCCCACCATCTCTATATGGCAGGATCTGCAAGGGGCCTACACTGAAGAATTTTAATTCACAGTATCTGTAAAATCCTATCAGGGATTTAAGCTTTATCTTCCTTCATGCTTGTCTTTTTAGTCTCTCTGGTAGAAATGTAGTTCTTTGCTGTATCTGGCAATTGAGAGCTTCAAGAGTCTTCAAGAGCTCTTCTCTATGTTATAGAAGGAGGTCGGTGGTTTAGCAGTGCTGCAAGTTTGGTCTAGGAGGAGGGGCAGTTAAAAGGATGGAAGATGATAATAAAGGGATGCAGAGACCAGTACAATACAAATAAATCTGCTAAAGTTTATTATACAGATGAACAAATCAAACATACAAACAAGTTAAGCTATAAACAAAGAAAAACATTTTTTTTAATAGTAACATAGTACTGGCAAGGGTAACAACAGACAGTACCAAAGAAAAGATATGAACTTTGATCTAAAGTCACTCTATAAATAACAGAAAGAGACATGGCTAACAAAGGCTAACAAGGCCATCAAGAGATCTCAAGCTAACAGGGGCTAAATCTAGCAAGGCTAAAGCTGGCAGTGGCTAAAGAGCTAAGAATATAAAGGGGGCTAGTAACACAGAATGTCAGAAATCAATCAAATGAGCCCAGATCTGAGACTTGTGTCAAATGATGCCCAGGACTGGCAACAAACTCTGGTGCACTGCTTTCAAAGTCCAAGCTCCACCTCCTGGGGCTCATGCCTGCAAGCTGATTGGCCATCTGACATCCACGAGGTAACTGTGATTGACACACCAAGCAGCCTATGAAGGAAAGAGACAGCCAAAAGAACAGGAGAAGAGCAACCGAGAGGGGAGAGAAATCAACACATACCTGCACAGACTCTGACATGAAAAGATGTTTAAAAGAGCACTTTACATTAAGGTGATATTTTGTTTATTGGATAACATTTTTAATGTTCAGTGAAAAACAATGGAATTCACTGTATCTGCTCTAACCAGCACACCCGTATCAAAACCATTTCAACTACAAAGAGGAACCAGACAAGGATGTTCTATATCTCCATTATTGTTTGCACTTTTTGGCTGCTTCCATTAGATGGTGAAAAAACGTCTCAGGGACCTGGTCTAAATCATATCCCACAAACTGAGTTTTTATGACAATTTACTACACATCCCTGCTCTTTACTTGTCCCTCATCAGTCTAATCAGTAGCTATAATATGGAGTCTGGCCACCCTACTGACTTCTGTCCTGGTTCTGCCCCATTTCTGGAATATGTGGTATTCATGTCTCTGCAAACCTAAATAAGTTATACAATGTCCTTTAATACAAGAAATAATAGAAAAATATAAAAAAGGCAACTTAGAAAGAAACTACCTTTTTCTTTAATCGACTGGACATCTAACATTAAAATAAACATTGTCCCTAAAACCTGTCACCCCACTCACTGGCTGGTTCTTGTGGAAAGTTTTAGTCAAAACATCAAAAGGCTCATATCAAATTGTCCACCAATCAAAAGCCCAAACATCTCAGAGGACTTGAAACCCTGAAGTTTCACTACTATTTGTTTTTACACCAGCTACTTTATGCACAAACCAAGTAGGTTTAAACATCAAAGACAGTTTAACTCAAGAATGGGACATTAACAGAATTCTCTTCATAGACAGAACTGTAAAAACATAACATTGTTATAAATACAACACAGTGAGGACCACCCGAACCGCTTTGGCGGAAATGAAATATTAAATCACAGTCTTTTTATTTCTAATCACACCCTTTTTGGGACAGTCCCATGTTTGTAATCAACAACAACTTTTTTATTTTTACATCTTAGAGTCAGAGAGGAGTAGCTGGCCTGGGACACTCATTCATTAAAGGCCTGATTGTTGAAATACACTACAAGACCTTTTACAAGTCTAGAATAATCCTTGACACTTTCCAGAGACATTCTGAAATCATTATGTAACATTTTAATATTTTATACCAGCCTGCATGTGCTGCATTACTGTTACAGTCTCAGTAGCTGCTGGTCAAAGGACACGTCTGTGATGTCAAAGGACACGTCTCTGATGTCAGACATTAGGTGCTTTCATCTTCTGCTTCCTCTCTGTTTCTTTTGAAAAATCTGCTGCAGCTTTTAGACTCTAACCACAGAATGAGTACGGGGGTCCACACTCGCCATGAACATCTGTGACCGTCTCTTTTCAGCCGTCTTCATAGGAAACTTCTGAAAGAAAAGCTTAAGCCTTGTGTGGTTTTGATGTTTTTGTTCCTCAGTGATCTGGAGGACCCAACGCATTATTGTTTTTTTTAAAACAATACAGCCATAACAATTTATGTAAAAATACCAGATGTTTGAAATAATACAAATGGTCAGCGTAGGGTTCTCCTTTAGCAGCTTTAGCCAGTCAGCAGCCTGTCCATGTTGTCCACCCTCACACATGCACACACATATACAAACACATACACACAGACACACACACACTAATGCTGCTTACTACAGCAGCTTGGTTGAGGGATGGATTCTTTGGGCAGTTGTAGAAAGCTGGGACACCAGATGTCTTTGCGGAACTTTCTTTTCTTTTATTAGAATTTATTTATTATTTTAAACTCATTAACAATGCACTCTTTCAAAATGGTCTTCCCAATGCCAGCCCTACAGATAAATAGAGGGCATATTATAGTGTCAGTGAATACCTGTTTGTGGGTGACATTTACATTTTGATAATAATTTAACATCAAATATGTTAGTTAATTTATTTTTTGTCATTATTTTATTTATATTACAGGGCACATTTTACTGGGTTATTGTACATTTTTGCAAAGATTGTAAAAAATGAAAGGATTTCCCTTATTTGTTCATGTAACACTAATACTAAAGTAATATTTCAAATACTACTAGTGTGCAGCAGCACAGAAAGTACCTGCTTAAGAAATGTGAGGTTTTGTGTGCTGCTGTGTTTTCTGTCACCTGTTAAAAGGATCATGAAGATTTTAGAGCAGAATCTATTCAGAGCATAAACAGATTAATGTGATGTAGGAAACATTTTTTTTCAAATTAACAAAAAGAGACAAAGATTGAAGAACATTTTTTGATTGCTTATGAATTACGAAGGCTAAACTGGAGCTCATCTGAAACACAGCATGTGTTAGTAAAATGAAAGTATCCCTCACAATTTTCTATCCTTATACAACAGAAGGGAGCTAAAGAGTTTAATGGAGGTCAGTAACTGAGAAGTATCTGACTTCAGAGTAAACACTGTGTCCAGAACGTCCACTCTTCATTCTCAACCTTTTGGCAGCATAAATCAGCTCCACTGCAGCAGAATCCTGTAGAGATGGACATGGAAATGTTAAAGGGTAAAGGTTTCACCAAAGATGAAATTAATGAAAATCTTACGTTTATGGTCAGATTTGACTGTACACAGCTGTGATGAATGAGGCCAAATTCACTGAATTCAGGATAATGAAAGTATGCTTTTTGAAATACCTCCTTAGTCAGTGTACAGCTTCACTCTGCATTGATCACAATCCAAGTTGAACAGTGAAGCGGCAAAGGTAGTGAACACATGCACAAAATATGTGAAAGAGCAGATAATTTATAGTTGCAAATATGCAAGGTTTTAAGCTTATTAGGTCAGTAACTGTAGTATAATTAAATGTGAGTTTGCACAAAGTTTTTAAAAAGACTTACTCAGTTCTACTGATGTTCCATTACCAAAAATGATCTTCCCACAAGCAGCCACAGCGCAATAGTAAGTTCCAGTATGGTGGTGGTCGAGGATGTTCTTGGAGAAGTTGTACACAGAGCTGTGTGTAGAAAAGCTGATCTCACACTGACAGCTGCTGCTGTTCTGATGAGTGTAAATGATTTCAGGAAAGGATTGTCCTGCAGCAGCTCTGAACCAGAACACTCAGAGTTCTGCTGCTCTGATCTCAGAGAGGACCGTGCACTGCAGAGTGACTGACTCTCCTGAAGAAACTGACCCCCATACTGGAGTTTGGAGCACTGATATGTTTAACTCTGGCTATCATGTGTGACATAATTCATAAACATAATCTTAAATTAATTATTTATACTATTTTTTTTTTTTTTTGGAATATCAGTATTAATAGAAATTAAGCTTTTACAATTTTTTTATTATTTTGACCAAATGATGTCTAGAATTACAATTGTTGATTTTTTATGGTATTTAAATGAAAAATGCCCAATTAGATGGTTAAATACAATGTTAATGGCACACAATGTAAAAAAAAAAGGCTAATATAAATGATTCTTTTCTGCAAAGATGAAACTACACACAACAATAACTCAATTAAATTCAACTCATGATCAAACATCTCCTTTTCTGCTATGAACAGAAGTGCAATCTTGATTGAAATTATCCAGAAATTCTCTTTTATTTCTTTTTAAAAACCTCCAAGTAAAATATTAATATCAAATCACACCATGCTTTTGTTATCACCAATAATGATAACTGACACTTCTAAGCAGTCATGTAATTTGTCTTGTTGTATCAAATGGTCCTCAAACCTGCCTGTTTTTCTTTTCTTTTTTACTTATGTTTACTCTGAGAACTGCTCATATATTTATAAACATGTACCCATTGTATGTTATTACATAGTAATTTTAACCTTATAGTTTGTGTTGTGGTTCAGTAAAAATTAAGCAATAGCACATGAGAGGGAGCGTACGGCTGTAATATGACTGCTGAATAAATGGAGCTAATATAACAGACAGACAAACAGTCTATTATGGGAGAAAATGAGGGCTGGTTAAATAATGCGGTAGTGAAAAAATCCAGTGTTGATTTTTTCAAAGAATTTATACTGTATACATGTTATGAAGTTTCTCTTATACTCTTTATTATAATTTATTGTGCTGTAGTACTCAAGAACAGTCTTGAGACCATAAAATAACATCCTCAGTCACAGAGTAGGGTGGACTCGGACAATGTTCTCGAGACCAGCCAAGTATGATGATCTGAGGTGAGTAGACTGTAGTTCTTTCTCTACATGTGTGAATAAAATCTGTTTGCTGCTGGTTGAGGATCTAACTGATCTTTTCTCTGATGGCTTAACTGGGTTATTTTTTATTGATGTTCATTGGCTCCTAAATTCAGAAATGTCCTGAGGGCACACCAGAATGTTTTTATTACTGTGTTTTCATTTGATTATAAAAATGCTTGAATGCTGTTTGGTTTATATTCAGTTTTCTTTGGGTGGTGAATCTGAATTAGATTTAGAGAAGAAAGGACAGAGAAGAACCTCACCAACATTTGCTTTCAAAGTTTTCAAAGTTGGTCTAAGACTACTACTACTACTACTTCTACTACTACTACTACTACTACTACTACTACTAATAATAATAGTAATAACAACTTATTTTCAACTTTTATTTATTTTATATAAACATATATATATATATATATATATGTATATATACATATATATATATATATATATATATATATATATATATATATATATATATATATATATATGTTACAATTCTGAAATGAAGAAACAAATATGATGATTACCTGTCACAGCTAAAAAAAGTTCCTGTGGAAAACTCAATAATATTCCCCTGAGATCTGGCAATGAGCTGGCAATGAGTATCTAGACTGGAATTATAGACAGCATGATTATTAGTTGGATTACCTGAAGCAAAAGACAATCTGGCCATCAGAGGTCCTCTAGTTCTTTTTGACCCAGCTCTGTCATCAGTAGTGAAACAGCCAATGAACATCTTATTTCAGGTTGTGTCACCTTAGACCTGGTGATTGAAACCTTCATGACACTTAAGTGTCTTTCATGCATTACGGGAGTCATAATTGGCTGCTATTGGTGGTTTAAGCTGCTTTTCCACATCTCTTTCAGCACCACAACAGCAGCAATAAGTGAACATTACATCATTGTTTGCAACAGTTAACAGTTCAATAAACAAATGTGACATAAACATTGAACTATTACTTGCTGCAACTGCTTGCATATTTTGTTCACAGTCTTAGGTTTTATGTTTAACTCTATACTCTAAAGGGTTCTTTAGTAAGGAAAATGGTTCCATAAAGAATCATGAACACTGAGACTTTGCATGATTAAAGGGTTCTCTGCATCACAAAATCGTTCTTTAGATCGATGGAGAATGTCTTGTGTATGGTTCTATATTCACCAAAAAGGGTTCGTCTTTTGTTATGATGCAAAGGTTGTAACAATAGAAAAACCCTTTTCACTGCTATATAGAACCTTTTTCAAAAGGTTCAATATAGAACCATCTATACATTCTCAGTCAATCTCAAGAAGCATTTTACCATGCAAAGAATCCTTTAATCATTCAAAGGTTTCTTTGACTGTTCATAGTTCTTGAAGAACCACGCTTTTAAGTCTGTACTTTTCATATTATATTGCTCTGCCTTTTATCTTTTACTTATTCGTCTATCTATGTTATTTATATATGTATGTTTTATAGCATCAGTGAGAACAAATAAACTAAGAATTTAATTGTACAAGACAAACTGCTTGTGCTTTTCATGCTGTAAAAAAGAGCAATAAAGCTCTGGAATCTGGAATCGTAGTTTTTTTTTGGTTTACTATGAGAATTTTAATCCTTACCTGGAGAATGTAGGTGTTTTCATGTGTGTTTTGTCTTATTACAGAAGCAGTTAAAAGGTTTGGCTCTGCTAAGTTTAACCTGAAATACAAGTTCTTTCTGCTAATAGTTGTATCATGAAAAAACATGCAGGTATTCACTATTTCAACAGTTAATTCCATCCTAAATATGCAGACTGTCACAGTCTCTCTATTTTCTGGTTAAAAAGCACAACTGTGATGTCAGACATTATGTGCTTTTATCTCATGTTTCCTCTCTCTTTCTTTGGAATGATTGCTGTTTGCTGCAGCTTTTGTCTAACCACACAAT
Source organism: Colossoma macropomum (assembly GCF_904425465.1). NCBI lineage: Eukaryota > Metazoa > Chordata > Actinopteri > Characiformes > Serrasalmidae > Colossoma > Colossoma macropomum. Next base: position 38,771,797 of record NW_023494788.1, read on the forward strand.
GTTTGACCTTAGACCATTCATATCAGCAAACTGTCTTGTTTGTAAACTGTCATCAGAGGTAAGATATAAATGGAAAAAAAAAAAAAAAATTCAAACACCCACAGTGGCAGAATGATTTAATTAGGATGCTTGTCAGTTTGGGTCTTCAGGTTTGCTGCTTCTTGATGTCTTCATGTACATTTCAGTTGTCCAATTTTAATCTTATCTCATCTTTATTTAGTTTATGTCATCCTCACTGGAGTCAATGCTGTGCTTGTGAAGAGTGGATGGATGCTTTATAGAGAAATGTTTTCATTGGTTGTCGGGTTTATGGTAACTTGTGCTCTCGTTAATGTGGCCATAATCTTGCTATTGTTTTATCTTGATTAGAAAAAAAATGTGCATTTATAGAAGTGACGTGTACAACACTGGTTAGTGTGCTGCCATTGTGGTGCTGCTAAGGCCTTATGTCCAGTCAGAGTGTTGACCTTTTGTTCATTGGCCTGGGTGGTGTGTTTGTTGGATAATTGAATCCTGGGAGTATTTTTCTTCTCTTGAATGGTTCCTTACAGTCTTAAGAACTATAACAAAACAATAGAAACAACAGTGACCTTTACTGATTTTTGAATTTTGTTAAAGTTGTAGATGCATTGGTGACGCTTTGAGTGGTCCTTTACAGATGAAACAAACACTCAACAGATACTCAGGACATGTCAAAAACACATGAGGGTTAGAATTAGGTTTTGGGTAAAGTTGTGCAAGGTTAGGTTTTGGGTTGAGGATTAGGTTTTGAGGTGAATTTAAGGTTAGGGTTAGGATTAGGCCAAGGGTTAGGATTAGGTTTTGTGTAATGGAAGTAACATATTAACAATACATCTACTTAATGTAAGTAATGTATCAACAGAACATCTATGGAATATTTACTTCAGTCTATTCAGATGCTTCACTACTGCTGCTTCACTGATATGTTGATAATCTGTTTTGATTTTATTAATCATCTATAAAGGAGCACTCCAAATAAAGTCTTACCAATGCATTCGTTCATAGTGCACTTGGAAATTAGTGGGCAGTCATGGGCTGGAAGTTGTGACCAGAAAGTCACTGGTTTGATCTCCTGAACTTACAGTACGTGACTGAAGTGCCTTTGAGCAAGGCACCTAACCCCCAGTTGCTCCCCAGGTGCCATGGATAGGGCTGCCCATCGCTCAGGGCAAGTGTGTGTGTTCACTAGTGTATGTGGGGGTGTTTCACTTCATGGATGGGTTAAATGCAGGGGTCAGATTCTTCTGTGTGCAAGTGCAGTTGGCCAATGGTTCTGAACTGAAATTAGACCCATATTTCTGTTTTGTATAATGTATTAATTTGGTTTGATTTTGATATGTATGCTGTTTTAAACAGCGTCTAAAAAGGAAATGTTAACAGAAAACATGTCTTCTTTACTGCAGATTCAGCTATCTCAGCCACATGATACTCTCTGAGGATGTAATATGCAGATCATGTAAATCATGCATGTCACAGATTTGACTTACTTAAAGAAAAGTTTTGAGACTTTTGAACTTGACCCATGCAAACGCTTATCAACAAAAGCCATAATTACAACATACAGATAAAGAAGAAATACAAAAATATAAGCTTAAAAATGCAAGATGTGTGAGGCAGTGTGGGCGGGGTTAACTTCAACTCTAACTGAGGCTTCTTCTTCACACCATTACCAATTGTAGCAATTACCAATCATACTCTCTCTGTTCTCTCTTCCTCTGGACCCCCACTGAGGTTCTCTTTCACTCCTCTCTCTCTCTCTCTCTCTCTCTCTCTCTCTCTCTCTATCTCACACACACACACACACACACACACACACACACACACACACACACACAAACGCTCTTCCCATCCCCAGGCAACCACATCAATCTAAATAAGAACAGTACTCAAAACTGACATACTAAATGTATGTGTCACAAGTTTTACTGCAAGTCACAGTGATATGATGCCCTAACATGAGTCTTTAATACCTGAAGGTAAAAGTCAGAGACAGGGAGGAGAACAATTATTCAGATACTTGTGTTTTTGTTATTTCATATACTTACATTTCATTCTTTAAACATGCTTGTTTGTTTATGTTTATGTATTTTATGTTTATATTTGTAAGTATGAAATCAAAAGACATTGTGTGTGTACATTTTTTATGTCCGTTAATAACATTCTCAACAATTTATTTTTTTATTTTTTTTTTTTTAATATCCTCGACAACAAAGAAATAATATAACCTTTTTAATGTCATTCTTCTGCGTATGTAGCGTATGTGGTTGTTTGTGTGTGTGTGTGTGTGTGTGTGTGTGTGTGTGCGCGCACATATCTGTATCTGAAACTCGGCCTTTGAAGTGTCAGTGGACAGGGCTGATTGTGGCTGCTGTTAATGCCAGCAGGCTGTGGTGGTTTCTGCAGCTCTGTTGTTCTTCACACTTTGTTGTTTTACCCACTGCAGTTTCTCTGCTTTATCTCTGTAAGCTACGCTGACCTCCTCTCAGTTTCTCAGAATAACAACCCCTCGCTCACCGCTCAAACTTTCCACAGGATGCTCAGCTATTTTTAACTGTTGTGAGCCAAACAGCTCAAACAGAACAGCTGTGTGATATCTTAATGCAAGTAAAGCACATACTAACTACATAAACTTGATGTGATGTTGGTCTATTATATCTAAATATCAAATCAAGTATAATAATACCTGCACAAAAATGTACTTAGGGAAGAAAAATAAAAATGCTTCTTGTGAAGTTTAGATTCAATTCATCAGCCACACGCTGGATTCCATGTGTGTAAACTTTCTGATCACAATATTTTAGGCAATTATACTTACATTAAATGTAATAATTAGTGCCATTATATTGTAGTTCACTTAAACCTTTTTAGTCATGTTGCTCCATAATAATAAAATATGAACATTTACACTGGTACACTGGTACACTGGTACAGAGTGGAGCGTTTATACTCTGTTATTGTTCACGTGTGTGTGTGTGTGTGTGTGTGTGCATGTGTTTGTGCACGTGTGTGTGTGTGTGTCTTATAGTTCCACAGAGAAGGTTAGAGTTGCAAACTATTTTAGACCTACAATTGTACCAGGAATTGAGAATTTTTTTTTTTTTTTAACAAGTAAAAAACACAAATATTCAACATAAATGTAAATGTGTCAGTGTTGAACATCTGGCTAATTTTCAGTTGTACTCTTTTATGTCATAAGCCTGAAACTATTTAAATAATTAAAATAAAAACAAACAACAGACAAACGAACATTATACCAAGAAAAAAGGTAGTTAGTAATATAATATGACAACACGGCTGACTGTAGCATGGCCTGTACTCTCTGTGAGTGATACGAGATGAAGGACCGCAGAGTAGCCTTAACTTGATTATTATTAGTAGTAGCAATAGTGATAATACATTCATACATAAATACTGTATGTTCAAATATGAACACTTCAATAATACAGCTTTTTATTAGGTATAAATCCACTGTCTGTGATTGGCTGCTTGATCAGTGCTAGCAGTGCATTGTGGACCAGAAGTACATAAAAGTGCAGGTGCTGACACTCACATGTCAGCACTACCTCTTCCTTTATACTTCCCACAGCGGAGAGGCCCATGGTGGATGCCACAATATAATGGTTTAAGTAAATGAAGTTTCCCCACCAAAACATTATGTAGGAGTGTAATTCTATTACAGACTAAGCAAAAAGTGAATTTGAAAAACAATAACATGTCTTCAAGAGCACATTGTGATTGCACTGATGCACATTTTGCATTTGTCTTTTTACATACATACATCTGATCTTGAGAGCTGAAAGTGTTATTTTGATTATAAGTATTCTTTCTGCACATTTTTGAGGCTCATGCTTCTGTCTAATTTTGCTCTGTCAAGCTGCTGCCATTAATGAAAGCCTCCAGTTAACATGCTTTTAAAAAGTAAATGCAAAAGTTTTAAAATCTATATAAAACCAGCCAAAGGTGCTCAAACTTTAACAAATTGAGAGTAATATGTAATCAACCACATTTCCAGTATCTCCACCCATTTACCACACAATCCTCCTACATCTTTTGCAAATTCATTTTGTGCCTGAAATGGGCATAAATGGCTTCATCTGTCTGGCCCAGAATGGTGGCTAAAATAGATAGGTTTGTCTCTAATGCTCTGATGTTTGTAAAGCACAGAGAGAGGAAATAGGCCTACATTTGTTAGGTATGGACTGTGTTTTAACTTATCACCATATATATATATATATATATATATATATATATATATATATATATTAGTGACTTAATTTGCTTGGTTGTCTTTCCATGTTAAGCATGTCTTTTCTAACAGCTCACACTTTGCAGAGACAGAGAGGTTGTGAGATTTCACTGTCTGCAGTTATAAAAAACTACATTGATTGTTCTACACGACTTGTGGCTTGTGTTGATTTTCCATGCTGTATCAGGTGATTGTGCTGAACCAGCTTCTCGTAACATATGTCTACTACATAAATTAAAGCAAAGGGGCTTAATGTTTTTGTGTTGTGTGGCCAAAGTTAAATGTTGATATAACATGATATAAATCTAGAAGCTGCAGGAGCAGAAGGTCTGTGATTTGTCAAGTATAAAAGCCAGCTTGCAAATTGTTAGCCTTGTGTTTTTCCCCACCAGCAGTAAATGTGGAAAGATGTGGCCTGTTTAGTTTCTGTCTGTTGCTACATACTGTAGTCTCCAGAAGTCACTGTGGTTTCCTTACAAATGAGGCTTACAGCTTTTGAATTCACTGCAAACCCATTGGTGGGCCAAATCAGATCAGATGGTCCTGACTTTAGGCAGCCCTGCACTAAAGTAATGGAATAATACAGTTCTGTGAAAAGTCTTTACCTCTCCTGATTTTATTTATTTATTTATTTATTTATTTATGCATACTTGTGAAATTTATTTTATTGACTTTCATGTAAATTTCAATATAATACAAAGAGAACCTGACTAAGCACAAAGTACAGTTTTTAAATTATTATTTCATTATTCACCATTTTTCAACACCAACTGGTCACCTGTGCCAAAGTGTTTACTCTACTTAACTAGCACTAATTAATTAAATTTAGTTGATTACTGGTATCAATTAATCTAGACATACCCAGTTTTGATTAATTTAAACGTCACTTAAATAGACCCTTTCCAGCAATGTGTAATAGGCTAAACGTCTCAACAGTCAGAACACTGTGCACCAAAAGACATTTAGATATAATGTGCATTTGCTGAGTCATATTGAAATACCTACAGAAGTCTGTTTTACTCAGTGAGAGATCTGCATTATATTACCTCTAAAACTCTATTTAACCTGCAAAATAACAAACCTGTATTATCAGCATCTGAAGATGAAGCTCATGAACTCTCAGTACTCACAGATTCATCACTTTATTATTATGAAGAAAGACTACCTGGTAAATAGTATCAAAAAACAAATACACAAACATCTATTGTTTACCAGTGCAACCTTTTCGTTGTATTGCTTCAGATATTTGAAATATGTGTTTTATTGTGTGTGTTTGCCTTGTTTTATTGTTTTATATTGTTATTGTGATTTAGTGATTTTTATGTCTGCCTTCTCATTATTCCTCCAGGCATGTGCTGATGAGTTGAAGGTTGTGGAGATTAAATGCCTCCTTGTGGTGGAAGACAGAACTGCAGGTATTGTTCTCTCTGGACTATGGAACAGCACTTTTCTGAGTGACTTTTCTTACTTTCTTGTTGAAGGAAAACATGTTCCTTAGGTTAGTTTAAATTCTAGTCCACAAACCTTGATCTTTTACCTCATAATGCATGGTTTGTGTTTTCTTGGAAAAAAAACAAATAAATAAATAAATAAATAAATCTTTCCTTTTTATTAGTGGCATGTCACTCTGTTCAGTGTGGTGTTATCACTGTTCCTGCTTTTTCTCCTGATCTTCATTTCTATGTAGCTCCATTTGTTCACTTTATTCAGTGAAGACAGTCAGACAGTCTGCTTCTCAAACTCTTGGCACTTTATAAAGCTAAAAATGACATTGTTGTCACTCAGATTCTCAGCCAGTGAGAAAGACAAAGAGAGAGCAACAGATAATGAAAGAAATCATTTTCATTTTATTAGAGAATCATTTTAAACCTGATGTATTTATTTATTTATTTACACTTTTTATTCTCCAGTACAGCCCTAGCTTTCAGCACCATGGAGAGCATAAGTCATTTTTCAGGACCACAGACAGAGACCATGTGTAAATAAAACTATATGTACAGTGATCACTATAGACAATATGAATATTTACTATGAACTTAATGAGAAACATGTCCACTTACTGGTCACTTTATGAGCTCCATCTGCCTTATAGATTCACTTTATAGATGTATAATTACAGACTGGAGATGTAATGATGTGATCAGCTGCACTCTAGTCTGTCCATCATTGGATCAGTGTCTGACCACAGGACCACTGTTGACCAGATATTATTTAGATGGTGGATCATTCTTAGGACAGTAGTAACACTTTCAAATCTGATGTTTTAAAAAGTAATAAGTATTAAAGAGTAATGTAAAGTCAATGTGTATGATTACTAAGGACTAATATTATTGTATTAAGCAAGTTTTATTAAGCATGTTTTATGTCATAATTTAATATAATTACTAAATGCTTAAGTAATGTCTCAGTAAATAATTAGCTATGATAGTACTGATAACTAGCAGTAAGGGATCAGTGAGAACTAGACGCTAATGAACAATTAATTGAAGTCTGGGAATTGGAGCTCTGATAGCCAGTGGCTGTAGTCATCCCAGAAAGCCACCTATGCCCACTGCTGAATGCCCATGGTGTGGACCTATTTCTTACCTACAGGATTCATAGCAAAAGCACCTGAACGTAGTTTTTCAAAATGTGCTCACACCTTCGAGATCTGTCATAATATGATTGTTTTCCTAGAGGTCACTTTAGAGACCACTGTAGGGGGCAAGTAGGCATGTTTACAACAGATGTAGTGAGGATGTGTTGGAGGGGCCGAGCTAACAAGAGGCTCAAGTGAAAACTAGAAAACAATGAACACTAGAATATAAAACAAAACCATAAAAAAACAGTTAATTGTCAGAACCTCAAAGGAGGAAGACTGGAACTAAATGGAATAAATAGAAAAAGAACAGGGCATAAATCCAGAAACTGGTGAAGAGGTGAGGGCAGGTCAAAGACTCAGGAAAAGAGAAACAGAGGTGAAACAATATATGAAAAACTAGAGTAACATTATATGTGAGTAAGATTTTGCATTAATTTGTCAGGAGATTTGTTCTAATTACCAGCTGTGAACATCTTGAGCATCTAAGTTGATGTACTTTTTAGCATGTAACACACACCAGTTTCATGTTTATATTATTAACTACCTTTATTGCTTTAAAGACAAATGACTTATTTAAATCACTGCAGGATAAAGATTTGGGTTTTTATCCTAGAACATCTTCTAGACCAGGGGTGTTCGCAAAGGGTGTGGCTGTAGGTTTTCATTCCAAACAAGCAGTAGATTTATAGGTGCCATTCCTGCTTCTAACCACCAGGTGTCATGAATGTGCACTGGTCTTTAAAGCTTTGAGTAAACCGTCTCCAACACAGTTTAAATAAAAGCCTCACCGCTTCAGAAAGATTCGATTTGCTATCACTAATTTCTGTCTGCAGCCTAAAAAGTCAACAGAGTCAACCTGAACTAAACTCGAGCACTTAATAGAGATTAGCCTTCAGCTCACATCAGCATGAACTCAAGACTGAGCACTGAATAGTAGGAGAGTTTTCCTTAAGCAGGCCGATCACAGTGATCTAAGGAGGACCTCTCTGCCTTCTCTGGTACAGTCTAATGTTGTGTAACCCTGATGACTATTGTTTTTATTTGTGCTAACTAAGATGATTTAGCTGATGGTGGTCAATAAAAAAGGCTTGAGTTCAGAAACAGTTTCAGTTTTACAGAGTTGTATTGAAATATCCAATGACTTTTTAGATTTTCTGAAGCTAACCTTTCTTTGGGAAACCAAATAACAACCAATAACAGTGTTTATGTCCACATTGTTTACTTTAAATATGTACTTAATTAATTAGATTAGGGAACATTTGTAAAAGGTTAATAAAGCAAAGGAACGTAAACTTCTTTAATAAATTTATATTCATACATTTTGCAGATTTTGACTGGGAAAGCATAATTAGTACAAGAACTATGCTTTACAGTATGATTTATAGTGTGGATTATATCCCAGGACAGAAATTTAAGATGTTTTTGATATTTGTAAATCCAAGCAAAATTAGCTACATTATGCTCTTTACATTTGACTCTTTACTTTCTATTCAGCTGGCTATGGTACAGATTGTCGCTGTCCAATGAAAAACAAGTATCTGCAAAATAGTGACTTTACAGGAGAGGGCAAAATGTTCTTTACTTTCAATGTAAGTTAATGGAAAAAGTTTTATTCTAAGCAATTTTGGACCATTTCTATTTGTCCAATCATCATTACATTTTCACATAATGTAAAGGACAGCTGAGCTCAAATGATGCAGAAAAGTAAAAATCGCAAAAAATGGAGATACATTTTTTTCATTGGACAGCAACGATATATGAACACTGATTAAAATATATATATATATATATATATATATATATATATATATATATATATATATATATATATGGTATAAAAATATCCATATTACACTGAGACTACATGACTATATTAAATCAGTAAGACATATTTTCTGTTGTGTAATACAGCTTTACTGAACTGCTCTGTAGTCAGAAACAGGGAAGAATCTCACTCGGGTGAAAACTTTCTCCTTTAGCGCTCTTCTCTTCATCTTCTCGGAGAAACATAATGCTGTGATATCAAACTGCTCATTGTCAGAGTCCTGTTTCAGAAAACAGAAGATCAGTGCTGGAGTGGACAATCAGCGGTGTGATCTAGGTTTACATTATAAGTTTATTAAGGAATTGTAAAAAGTACAAAATGCAAAAAGCTAAAAATGTAAAAAATGAAACTAAAATCATCCTGGAAAGAATGGAAGCTGTATTAAACTATTAAATTATGAATAAAAAACATCCAATTAGTTGTTGTCCTGAAAAGACACACACACACACACACACACACACACACACACATGCACACACACACACACACACCAGAATGTCTACATGTTGTTTATTGTAAGTGAGGAAACTGACCGCTGACCCTAAAAGGCTGCACTGTGTATGAGCTGCTGTAAAACCATGTCGTCTGAAGGTGTGATTTTTTTTTTCCCATCTTGTGTTCAGATTGTGGTTACAGATCAACAGTTTACTGGAGTTCAGCTCTGTTTATAATAGACCACATAGAACTGCAGTGAGGTTTAAACTGCTTCAAATCTATCTAGGCTGATATTTCAGATATTAGCCCATTAACAAGTCATGAGTGCAAACCTTTATTACACACTTCTATAACCTAAGAATAGCTCCATTCATATGCATTTATGTTCCTGTATATAATCATAACTGTATGAAATAAACCTTGAATGTTATGGGGTTAATGGTAAGAATTATTATTCAGCAATTACTATCAATTATTATGTAACTATTGCTAATCACTTGGTAGCTACTGTAACCTATTTTGCAAGTACTATTAATTATTCATTGAGTAAAATGAATTACTGAGTAACTGCAATAAATTCAAAAAACGTATTCAACTTTTTTACTTTAAAAAAAATAAGAAACCTGGGCAACATAACATTTCAAGATCATTGAACTTCAAATAGTAAATTAAACAAAATGAAACACAAAATATTATTTTGTTCATTTAATATTACAGTTTCAATTAACAGAGAATTTTAAGTTAACTTCTTTTTAATTAGAATTGGGTCCATTTGGCAAATGATAAGTTATTATTTTGCTATTTTTTAAAACAGTTTAAAGAATAATGATCTGATAGAGAACTCATTCAGAAAGTGTGCTTTACAGCAGCTTCTACAGTCTCACAGCCTCAGGAAAACAAAAGAAGAAATTCACTGAAATTCATTACTGATGTGCATAATTTAAAACATACCAGTTTGTGTGAAAATTTCATGGTGAATGGACCAAAAGAAAAGGTCCTAAATTACTTTAAAATAAAATATGATTACATTTATTCATATACAGTTATGTAGGCAATACTGTGAAGAAATCTGGGTTAGTAAGTTTCTCCACAGTGAACCACTTCACACCAAACTACTCTGAATGACTTTGTTGCCATCTGTGCTATTTAATCATGTAGAAAGTTTGAAAAACCTGCCTTTAAACAGTTTCACTGTTTGACACTTCAGTGGAATCAGTTAATGAGTATGATGATAAATGTACCTGGACTTGAAGCTCCTCTGAGAAATTGTGGATGACAGACTGAGATGTTTTGCCTTGAAATGCATTAAAAGAGAAACGTGTTAGAAATTCAGCCTCATGTTAATGAAATGTGTAACATACTGATTGTTTCTAAGTAAACTGACCACTGCAGCTCGCTCTCCTCCAGCTCCAGATATTCCACATTAAACTAATGCCCAGTGCCACTCGCATGACAACAACCAGCACAGATCGGTGATGATCATCTAGAAAAAAGAATTGAGGAATAAATAATAGGTTTAAAAATATATGGAATAATGATTTAAAAATAAAATAATAGGAACCTAGTTAAAATCTTTCTGTGATTTCTTTTTGCATGCAACACTTGGGGCGCTTCTGGTCATAAAACATGTAATATTGATTTTCTAAGTAAAAGTAAGTCAACACATTCCACAAAAAAACACACTTGTGTACATTTTAATGCACAATTACTGTCTATTTGATGAATTTGACATATTGGTTGGAAATAAAATATGGCCTTTGCAAAAAAAAAGTACATTTCATATATATATATATATATATATATATATTATATATATATATATATATATATATATATATATATATATATATATATTTGTTTGTTTGTTTTTTTAGCATGTTAAATTCAGCAAATAAACAGAAATTGTGCACTAAAATGTGTAGGAAAAATGCCGTTTTGAGTGAGTTCTCTGTAGAGGATATGATAACTTAAAATGAATATGTAATTTGACTGGGGGTGTCCAAAGTTTTGCATACCACTGTAAGCAATGATCAACAACAAGCACAACAATGAAAAAGTTATGAACTGTATAATCTACATTATGGCAAAAAGTTGGGACTGTTTGAAAAATGGTGATTGCTTCACTGTATTAAAACAAATAAAGTACTAAAAATGAGATCTGTAATGGTTTGTCTTATTAACTTCATTGTTTTTTCTAAATATATGCTGAAATAGATGTATTTATAATTTAATGATTTTAAGATGAGAACATTATGAACTGTTAAAAACATCTGAAACAGGAGATGCAATTACACTTGGATTCAAAACGAGCCAAAATGTGTGTCAGCAAATAATCCAACAGTTTAAGAACAACATTTTGATTTGGTATTTCAGGTGTTTCATCCACTACAATAAATAATATCAGTAGTACCCAGAGAAATCTGGGAATCAAGGAAAAGCAGAATGCTGGTGACATTTCACATGCATGGAATTATATGGAATGGCAAGAAAGCTGGCATCAAATTTGCAATAAGTAAAGTTCGTGAGATGATCATCAATTATAGTTTTATACTGTTTACAAATGAAATAAAGTGAATCTGAATTCAGAAATCACTGCTTTGTCTTTGTATTATTAGTATTTCACATACTAGGTTTGTAATTTATACCTATATATCAAATAAGACAATTCATCAAAAGCATATGACTGAACACTCACTCAGTTCTACTGTTGTTCCATTCCCAAAAATGATCTTCCCACAAGCAGCCACAGCGCAGTAGTAAGTTCCAGTATGGTAGTGGTCGAGGATGTTCTTGGAGAAGTTGTACACAGAGCTGTGTGTAGAAGAGCTGATCTCACACTGACGGCTGCTGCTGTTCTGATGAGTGTAAATGATTTCAGGAAAGGATTGTCCTGCAGCCGCTCTGAACCAGAGCACTCGGAGTTCTGCTGCTCTGATCTCAGAGAGGACCGTGCACTGCAAAGTGACCGACTCTCCTGGAGAAACTGACCCCCATACTGGAGTTTGGAGCACTGATATGTTTAACTGAGGTTGACCTGGTTAATATAATAATGACACTGTAAGATTTTTGTGTGTATTGGCTTTTGAGTCTTTTAATAGGCTGTAATTTATAAACAAGACTGCTTTAAAAATCTAGCAAAATTGTAGCAATATAATCCTGGAAAATATAATGTAGACAGTGTAGGAATTTGTATTCAGTAGTAACCGTTGTAATAGATGTTAATTATTTATGTTGCATTGTCAGAGAAAAAAAAAAAACATTTCTAGAACTGAAAATGTAGGTTTCTTTAAATAGCACATTTCATATACAAGGACAGTCAGTTCAATGACCCTTATATGCTGCTGAAGCCGAATAAAAAAAATAAAAAAAAGAAAACTGAAGCAGAAAACAATCAACCATGTTACCTGTGACCGCTAAGAATGTAGCAGTAGAAAAGTCCAGTGTTTTCTTTCCAGTCTCTCCACAGAAGTACATTCCTTCATCTTCTTTAGTGACACGTTCAATACTGAGAGAAAAGCCACTCGCAATTCTGTTCATTCTAAATCTTTTTGATTTGTAGAATTGATCTGAAATCACAGCCGACTTTCCTTCTAACTGTGATCCCACTTCCAGTGGCACATGCTCCAGTCTTTGTTTGTACCACATCCTAACATCTTTATTAGAGTCATCTACAAATGTGCACTTGAGAGTGACCGCTTCACCGGGCTCAGCTGAGATGACCAACGGCTCTGAATTTCTCACTGCTTGAGCAGTATCTGTAAAACAAAGTTCAGTCTAAATTAATATTTAAAATTTGAATTAAATATCAAGCAGAATTTACAGTATATGACATATTTGGTGTTTGGCAATTTGATGAACTTACATATCTTGTAGAAATATAAAATGATAATTCCAATCCTGTGTAGGGCCATCATCACCAACACATATATATTGAAAGGAAATAACTGACTGAAGCGATGAACTGTATTTGCTGTCTGGTTTCATTAGTTAAACATCATTGGCTGAAAAATGTCACATGGTTCTTTCTGTCAGCTTCATTAATAACCTTTATTGGTCAGGCCTCCTATAACACTATTTGGTTATTATTATCAGTAGTTTTGGTCATCAAAGTTCCATCTTCCCTGTTGTACAGTTGAATGTTAAAATTTTAGCAGACCTGGTCAGATTACAGGTTTTGTTGATTTTGTGAGTGAGAAGATACACATCCTCTACAGAGAACACACTTCTGCACTTTTTAATGCACAGTCACTGTTTATTTGCTGAATTTAACATATTGGGAAAAATAAATGATAAATTATGTCACATTTTTATATTGAATGTTCTATTTTTTTAATGTGTTAATCCCAGTAAATAAACAGAAATTGGTTAAAATTAGCAGGAAAATGCAATATTAATGTGTGTTCTCTGCAGAGGATCTCTGTGGGGTGTTTAAAGACAATTACACAGCCAACACACACACACACACACGCACACACACACACACACACACACACACACACACATTCTTTTTCTTTTGAAAGATGCCTGTCTGTGGTTTTCTCTTATAGAACTACATTAGGCAAGAAGAGAAGTTTTGTTCATTTCAATGGTCTTTTTATATATTCTTCACAAGAAATATGAAATCTGTTTGATTTCAAAATGTATTGCAGTCAGCAATAGAAGGAATACCTGTTTATTTTAAAGGCCTCACTGCATCCAAACATAACATTTTATTGGTTAATTTATTTACTATTTTCTTTTAATTCATTGTTGTAGTCAAAGTATTTCTATATATATTGTTGCAGTGCCATTTAGATTTTGATACTCCAATTGCGATTTTTATAAGAAACATTCATGCTACCTTTTTCAGGTACATTTACAAATTGCACATATTCTTTAAGGAAATATTAATGTCTTTTTGATATTTTATTATTAGTGAAGTAAATATGAGCCCTATGTTTTAAAAGCTCATTTACACTGTCAGATAACAACAATTCTATATGTGTATAACGTTTACTTTCATGCACAAAACAGATTGTTTTTGATTTTGTAAATATTTGTTTAGTCGGGGTAAAAGTGAAAAAAGACCAACAAGTGAAGTAAATTCATATGCCTTTATTAAAAACTGTACCAGAATTGTAACAATATTAGCTCATAGATTAGATATTTCATTTACTAAAATATTTATACAAAAACATTAAAGAACAGCATTAAAGAAACTCACATCCAGACAGAGTCAAAGTCAGTGTGTAATTTAAAATGGTATTGGATTTATGTTTATAATTAATTTTCATTTTCCATATAAATTTAGTGAAAAAAATATTGTCAACTGTCAAAACAAGTTTCAGTTCTCCAAGTGGCTGAAGTGTGAAGAGTGAAGACTTAGAAACGTCTCATCACAGCCACATGTTCCATGAAGGCTTCACCATATCAGACACCATCAGTCTGAACTCCTGCGACAGTTTGTGTGAAAAAAAGTGTGAAAACTTGTAAAAGATCATTAACACTACACTCACACTGCTCCTACAGAGAACTCAAGCTGGACAATTTTTCAGTTTAAACACAGAACAGTGAGGACTTTACAGCAGTTTATAATAGATTCTGGCAAGTATGGGCAGAAATATAATATATCTACCATAGATAAACCATACAAACAACAGAATAAAGCATTAAAGATCATAAAGCTAAAGTGGAGCTCAACTGCAGCACTGAATGATCCAGAAACATGAAAATGTCCCTAAACTTCCCTTCTGCTCCTGAATGAAAAGAGATTTAGCAATATGTACGATGAGAAGCAGCATTAGAGCTTCTCACTCTAGAGGGTCTCCTCTCATCCCAGATTAATTTTGGACAACGCTTTATTTGGATAGTACACTTAGATTATTTGTTAAGTACCTTTAACTCACATTGTCTATTAAATTCACCTTTATTTTCACACTTGGCCTTAAACCCAACCCTAACACTATTGAGAATGAACTGAATTTCACCAGATATTTTTTTAACCATTTGAATACAAGGTCAAGGCGCAAAAAAGAAACATAAATAATAAAAAAAACATTAAAAAACAAATAATAATAATAATAATAATAATAATAATAATAATAATAATGTTTCATCTAAATTTTGTGAGAAATATTATGAAAGCTGCCCTATACATTGTGTGAAAATGTCATGATAAATGGACCAAAGGCTCAAAACTAACTTGGAATAAAATTTATTTTTATTAGCCTACATTAACAGGTAACATTTCAGGCTCTAATTAACTATTAAAATCAATTGAGTTCTATTTTTAATATTGCCAGCATTTGTTCAATTACAATTACATTAAAAAAAGAAGAAGCTGGATTGTGAAATATATTCTTATACATGTGATCTGAAATTTGAAGAAATGAACAGGTAGAAACCAAAGTTTTGCCTCTGTCTTGAAGACAAAAAAATAGATACTCTTGGTTTTATGTGATTAATATTGTGGCTCTACATTCATGAAGCATCTCTGTTATGATGACAGTTAACAGTAAATTATCTATTATATAACATTTTATTATATTTAGAAATCATGCAGAAATATAATCAGAAAAAAGTCTTGTGTTCACATTTCAGGGTTTCAGGGCTGATATAACACAAATTCAGCTTAATATGTAGACAGATATATTTCCCAACACATTGTAAGTAAACAAACACACACACAAAGAAAAAAACACCTTTAGAGAGCCTCTAAAAATACAACTTCTACAAATGGTGCACAATATCAGATGCAATCAGCGTAAACTCATGTGTGTCTGTTACAGGTGAAAGATTATAGTGACCCCACTCATTCTAAAAATATCCTCACACACTCCTTTAGAGAACTGAAAGTTCATCCTAAACTGCACATTTTTCACCCAGTTCTAAGCAAAATGGGGACCTAAACAAATTACAGCACTTCACTGTAGATCCTGGCAAACATCAGCAGAAACAACAAACCCCTACACAGTCCAAAATTAAGAGAAATAATAACACAATAATAAAGAAATAAGACACAAATAATAACAAAAGTAGATAATGAAGATCACAGAACTAACCTGGAGATCATGTGCAGCTCTGAACATCCCAGTAAAATAACAACATCCCCAAACTTCACTACTGCTCACTAAAGGAAAGAGATCTAGCGATGAGAACGATGAGCTTTAGCATTAGAACTTCTCACTTGAGAGTACATAATGTCTTCAGGCTGTTCTCTCTTCACCCGTCCAGTTTTGGGTTTGTTCTCTTTGAAATGGATGGGAGCGTAATTCAGACTCTCAGCAGTCTGTGAGAAAGAACACGAAAGGTTCAGTAAGTTCTGTGTGGATTAAACAGTATCAGCATCTTCTGAAAGTGTTACAGAACACAGGTGTTACCTGACTGGTTGTGTTCTCTGCTGCTGAGCCTTGTTGTTTTCTCACTGTGGTGGATACAGAATATACAGCATGACGTTTGGATCAGGCAACATTCATTTTGCTAAGATGACATTTGCATTACTTTCACCACATTTCAATGTACAGTCACACAAGCATATCACTGTTGTTGGATAAAAAAAAAAACCTTGTATCTCCAAAATGGTAACTTTACAGGAGAAAGTAAAAACATACTTTACTTTTAAAGTAAATCAGTGGAACCAGACTTTTTTCCAAGTCATTTTGGGACGTTTCTTTTGGTCCATTCTTAATGAAATTTGCACACAATGTGAAGGACAACAGGCATTTTTAATTCAAGTCAAAAACTGAAAAACGAGGTTTTCTTCCGACAGCAGCGATATGTAATGCATAAAACTGTATATCCACATCCATGTGTTCTTTCTTTCTTTCTTTCTTTCTTTCTTTCTTTCTTTCTTTCTTTCCTTCTTTCTTTTTTGCATAAACTCTTTCTGTAACACTTTATCACATGGCATTTGTTCTTAGTGAGGGAACCAGCTGAACTGAACACTGTGATTAACATAAAGAAAAGACTGTAAAATCCTCCACTCACCACTGCAGTGGTCACTGTTTCTCCTTTTACAGATTATAAAGGCTTGAGCAGAGATCACAACCACACACACTCCCAAAGCTGCTCCCAGACAGATCACAACAGGATCCACAGGCACCTCTGAAATAAATAAATAAATAAATAAATAAATAAATAAATAAATAAATAAATAAATAAATAAATAAATAAATAAATAAATACTGTACATTTCTGTTCACAAATATTCAAACCAAAAGAAAACATTATTTTGGAGGACTTGAACACAAAGTTATTCAATATTTATTCAGGCATTATTTAAGGTTAACTAACCCGAATTACTAACATATTTTAAAGTTAAAAATAAAATTCTCCTCCCATTTTCATTTAGAATCTGAATGCACTTCAAAATTTTTAGAATTTGTTTTTCCTATACATTTGAGTAGATTTTATTAAAACACTGAATCAAATTCATGTCCTTATAAAATGAAACTATGGGCGGCACGGTGGCGCAGTGGGTAGCGCTGTCGCCTCACAGCAAGAAGGGCCTGGGTTCGATTCCCGGCCGGGCGACCAGGGTCATTTCTGTGTGGAGTTTGCATGTTCTCCCCGTGTCTGCGTGGGTTTCCTCCGGGTACTCCAGTTTCCTCCCAAAGACATGCAGTCAGGCTGATTGGACATGCTGATTTGCCCCTAGGTGTGAATGTGTGTGTGATTGTATATGTATGTCTGTCTGTCTGCCCTGCGATGGACTGGCGACCTGTCCAGGGTGTATCCTGCCTTCCGCCCAATGACAGCTGGGATAGGCTCCAGCACCCCACCGTGACCCAGAAGGATAAGCGGTTTAGATGATGTATGATAAAATGAAACTGCTCACAACTCTGCTACTTTGTCTTTGGAGGCCCTGTACTGCTCATTAGATGCCACCTCTCTGACGCACTCTGAACAAAGACTACTTTTCATGCATTTGGTCAAAACAACTAGTTTTTACTTTTATTTACTAGAAAATGTTTAACAGTTTATACTTTACTTTCATTCAAGTATATTTTTGGCTTCATACTTCAAAATGTAATTCTTACATTCATATAAATATAGTTTCTCAGGTTTTATCCCACTCATGTGTTAACAAGTAAATTAATTTTACTCAACCTGAATAAATACTTTAAATGAGCGATTCTTTCAATGTAGTTTTTTAAGTTGAATATACTAGTTAATTGATTTGTTACCACATGAAGTAAATTTTTTAGGTAGATCTGACGAGCCACTTTTTACAGTGTACAAAAATTCTAAGCTTGCTAACTAATGATGTTTTATTTAGTACGACATCATTAATTACTTGCTAATAGTTTAGTAGTCGTTAAGAAGCAGACTTTAAAATAGTGTTAGCAAGTAATGTCATTTTCTCAGGAGCGTAAAGACTGTTAAATGATGTCATGCACAACATAATTTATTCATTCAATGCAGCTGAAGAATACTGTCAGTTCTGTTATGCCATCATGCAAATGATCAATGAACAATAGATTTAAACTTCTAAAATATTGCTTACGAAATTGTACTGATGCTCCATTGCCAACAATGATCTTCCCACAAGCAGCCACAGCGCAGTAGTAAGTTCCAGTATGGTGGTCGTCGAGGATGTTCTTGGAGAAGTTGTACACACAACTGTGTGTAGAAGAGCTGATCTCACACTGACGGCTGCTGCTGCTCTGATGAGTGTAAATGATTTCAGGAAAGGATTGTCCTGCAGCAGCTCTGAACCAGAGCACTCGGAGTTCTGCTGCTCTGATCTCAGAGAGGACCGTGCACTGCAGGTTCACCCACTCTCCTGGAGAAAATGACCCCCGTACTGGTGTTTGGAGCACTGATATGCCTAACTGAGGTTTATCTGGCCAATATAATGAAGACATTGTAAGATCTTAGTACATATATTTTCTTTACTTAGACAAGCACGTGAGTATGGTAATTAAATGTAAAATGGTCATTTATTACCTGTCACGGCTAAGAATGTGCCGTGAGAAAATGTAATGGTGTTCCCGTCTCCTACACCACAGAAGTACATTCCTTCATCATCTTTAGTAGTTTGCTCAATAGTCAGATTAAAACTCTGGTTTATTTTGAATCTGAATGATGAAGTAGCTGTTTTTTTGTCAGTTAACTTCACTGCCACTTCCTGAGGTTCCTGTCCTGCTCTTTGTTTGTACCAAACCCAAGACTTTGTTACAGACTTTTCCACAAATTTGCAGTGTAGAGTAACAGTTTTACCAGACTCAGTTGAGACAAATGACGCCTGAGTAAGATCCACAGCCTGAAAAGGATCTATAAAACAGGATTAGATCAGAGCTCAGCTGATAAAGAAACTAGCGGATGATATTTCATCAAGAACAATTAATAATATTACCTAAAATTAATAGTAATTGATGAACGAAAATTTTCTTGTAAAGAGCTGTTAGATTTACCTGCTATGTAGAGAGATAAGATGAGAATCCATATCAGAGCCATCACCAAAAAAGAGACAGATCTTCACTGAAGTAAATCTGAGAAGAAGCAACTGAAAAAATCACCAAATTAGCTTGCAGAGCACATGACTGTAACCTCATTGGCTGGAAAAAGTCACAGCTTTTTTTCTAGCTGCTTGTTTAATGCATATTTGATGACTTGAAGGTTCCTCCTCTCAAAACTATGAGTGTTATAATAAGCACTTCTGTTCACATAAAAATAATGTGATCAAATCACTTAAAACAAGTTCTTTAATAGCTTTACACTCACTGAAGATAAGCTGGAAGGTAAAAGCCCACAAATATATGAATTACATGCTTGACAGAACATCACCAGGAAGGATGACCGGAATGTGGTGATGTCTGAGGGTCTCAGTTAGATTTGATGGGTTCTAACCTGGGAGAGTGATGGCTAATATGCAATTGTGATGATGTATGTAAAGCCAGTCACTATAACTTTATTGTACTGAACTGCTGATAATGCAGAGTCATCAGACAGCTCACTGTGGAGGACAGCTCAACATCAGCAAACAGATGCCACGCTACACTCCTGCTGAGTGAAAGAAAAGAGTGAGGGGCTTCCTACTAACCCAGAGAGAATGAGGCTACTTATACTCTCTTGAATTCTTGGCCACAGATGACTGTGGCATCAAAGGATCAACCACACTGTTACTATTATACATTATATTATACAATGTATTTTGGAGAAATTCTTAATAAAGGGATCTTCACTGATTCTAGTCCCTGTCTTACTGGATGGCCTCACAGACATCATCACTTCCCAGCACAACTGATCGGTTATCAACTGGGGCCTCATCAAGACCTTCCTCCAACTGCTCTACATCTCTTCTGCAGGAAACACAGCGGCAACACAAGAAATCATTCAAATTTAGTAGATCCAGCTTCATCTCCTGCCTTCTAGTGTCTGTTAGTATGTGTCCCAGTCAGGATCTGGGACACACACTAACAGTTGTTTTGGAGGACAGACAGTGACACTTCTTGAGGTGGGACAAAGGCCTTATCCAAGACCAAGTTGTTATCTGCAGAAGGCTGAAGATGAGTGTAAGGTAGCCAAGTTAGTTACATCATTTATCCAGACAGGAGCCGACATCAAATCAGTTGTTATTGCAGCAAAGGCAAATATTTTTCCACTTGTAAAATCATCAAACCCAGTCGCCTAACTCTCAGCTCTCTTCATGTCAATTGCTGGACAACTGTTCTTAGCACAGAGCTGAACCCATAAAGCTCACTGATGACCACAGGAGCTGTTAAACACTAGAGGCTGTGAAAAGTATGACAAGTAAGTATGACATTTGTTTGAACGAACCATCTTACCTAAAGGTCTGGTGAACTGATGCTTTGCATGGCAATGGAAAATGTAAAAATTCACCACTTGGAATTTACATGTGCCTCCACACCACCTTCTACCTTTCAAATACACATTTGTTTTGTCCTGGAAAGGATCTGAGTCACACCAAGAAAATAGCAGCATCTAGACTTTTGAGTTAGTTAGTGTGCACCAATTACAGTGGACCATGCATCTCCTGTAGGCCATTCTCTGGACTGAATCTACAACTGTCCTTGAGTGACTCAGGCCAGAATAATGTCATTACTTGTGTTGCAGAAATACAGAACCAAAAAGTTATTCTACAGACTAATGCCAGGCCATTTAATGAGGCAGCCAGTGAAGACCACATCTCTTAATACAACTGATACAGCACAGCACAGAAACTGCTCTTGGCACAACGTTAGAAGGACACATTTCCTGAAGACAAAAGGCCTTTAATTCAATTTATCATTTACAATTTATCATGATACCAACTCCACTGGCAGAGAGACAGAAACTTCATTTGCTTCAGTGTTTTCAGCAACAATTAGCAACTAATTACATTAAAACTATTTCCAAAACATTCTCCACATTTCATTTGAATGAGAGAGAAGAACATTAAGATTAATTTACATCACTCTCCAATTTTAGAGAAACTTGAAACTGTTTACAATTTCCATTTCCTAATTGTTAATGATCAGGGCCACCGGAGCCTCATCTTCTTTATAGAAGACAACACCAAAGTTAATTGTGTCATGCTTTATTTTGATGGTCCCCTATATATGATCTACAGGGTTTGGTTTAGGAGTAGGTGTAGGTTTTGTGTCAAGGTTAAGATCAGGGTTAAAATAATCTTTCATGGTCTTCATGTTCAGTTACACTTATTAGATATAGACAGTATAGGTATTAATTTGAATGTTACTTAAAGACAAACTGAGATTCTACAGTGAAATGTTAGTTTCTTTGGATTCAGAGACATCTAGAGTTGGATTGTTGGAACTGCACCATTCAGCCGTCAGAACTATATCAGTTAGTTGTAATAGAGAAATTACCCAAATTTGCATATTTCCTTATTTAAAATGATCTCTCCCACAACAAAATAAAAAAGAATGGAGTTTAAGATATTTTATTATGGCAATTTTAAATTTATGATGACAGCATTATCTACAAACATCAAAAGTGACTCAGTTTACAGTAAGCCTCTGACCTTACATCCCAGAGAAGAAGCAGACATCAAGGAATTCTAATAACATCACTAAATGCTAGATAATTATGCAATTTAGCTTGTGACATAAAGGATCCAACAAGAAATACATTTTCATTTCACATTTGACACAATCTGGTTTCTTTTTACACTGTTCAGCTGGGTTTTATCTGCTGGTAAAAACCTTAAAGAAAGGGAAAAAGAGAAATATCCAGAAAACACTGATACCTTACATCAGCAACTTTAACTCAGTTTGATTTATTTTCTTATTTTCTCAAAATTAAGAGCAATATTGTCTTTCTGAATTGGTCTGAAGTCAGAAAGAGGAAAGAATCTCACTTGAGTGAAAATATTCTCCTTCAGTCGTCTCCTGCAATTAAAAGGAGCAAAATTGAAGTCTTCAGCATTAGAGTCCTGTTTCAGAATGAATGAATGAATAAGATCAGTGCTGTAATAGGGTGCTCCATTAGAGGCAGTACACACAATATCAATCAAATGATAATAAGATGCTTTAAGGACATAAATTCGGTTTATTTATATTCATATCACTACAGTGGGTTCCAATTAATGACATTTAAAATATTTCTGTGACTGAACATGTTTATGCTTGCAAATTTCAAATTTATTGAGGGGGTGGTTTAGGAGACTTTTTTTTTATCATATTGATATCTCACACTTCATATGTCAATGGAATAATAATATCATACATAATTACAGCCCCATTTCCAAAAAAGCTGGGACACTGTGTGAAATTTAAGTAAAAACAAAATGCAATGATGTGCAAATCATTTAAACCCTATATGTAATTGATGACAGCACAAATACAACAAAATGGGAAATGTTGATTTTTTTTTTTTTTATATATATGCCCATTTTGAATTTGATTCCAACAAGACATTCCAAAACAGTTGGGCTGGGGGCAACAAAATACTGGTAACGTTGTGTAATGCTTAAAAAAAAAAAAACACCTTGTGGTTAATTTGTGACAGGTCAGTAACATGATTGGGTATAAAAAAGAGTCACTCTGTGAAAGACTGCATAATCAAATAGTGCAACAATTCAAGAATAATGTTTATCAATTTAAAATAGCAAAGAACTTTTACTTTTCATAGTCTTCACTACATAATAACATTAAAAGAGTCAGAGAATTCAGAAAGATATCTGTATGCAAGGAGCAAGGCTGCAAAGCAATATTTGCTGGCCATGATGTTTGGGCCCTCAGGTGGCACTGCATTAAAAACAGACATGATTCTGTAGTGGAAATCACTGCATGCAAGGAAGAAATCATATATAAACAGGATCCTGAAATGCTGCCACCTTTGCTGAGCCCAAGCTCATTTAAAATAGACTGAGGGGAAGTAGGAAAGGAGAGTATCTTGTGTTGTCCGACCAATCAACATTTGAAATTCTTTTTGGAAATCATGGATGCTGTGTCCTCTGGGCTAAAGATCTCCCCGCTTGTTATCAGTGCACAGTTCAAAAGCCAGTATTCATGATGGTATAGGGGTGCATTAGTGCACATGGCATGGGTGACATGCACATCTGTTAAGGTGCCATTAATGCTGAATGACAGATACATGTTTTGGAAACATACTGCCATCCAGACAGTGTCTTTTTCAGGAAAGGCCTTGCTTATTTCAGCAAGACAATGTCAACCCACATTCTGCATGTATTACAACAGCATTGCTCCATTGTAAAAGAGTCTGGGCGCTAAACTGGCCTGCCTGCAGTCCAGACCTGTCACTACTTAAAACATCTGGTTAAGACACCAGTAAAGATAAATATACTGATACTAATGAAAACAAAGACTATTAATAATTGTTTTGGCCAAAGTCATCAGATGATTATAGAACAGTAAAGTGTTGAAAACAACTCAAGGCTAGCGCTGCTTTCTTTTTGATGTTACTGACTATGAATAAATTAAACAACAATCTACTTTGAGTATTTTGAGTTTTAAACTGTGGCAGCTACAAAACCACTGATATTTCTCACATCATTTCAAACAGTTGAAATAACGTGCAATGTTAGAATGAAGCACAACATCCAAAAATACACATCAATAGTTTTTAATGAAGGTCTGCACTCCAGTGTCGACATTTGCAATCGTTGTGCATTAGCTTTAGTTTCTCTGCTCAGCATCTTTGCGATTACTGTATTACTATATTATTATGTTACAAGGCCCTCGAAGCAGAGGTTTTACAGAGGCACACTCCAAATAGAGTGTTATGAGAAAAAACAAGAAAAACCAGTAAGATGGTTGCACAAGTGACCAAAGAAATCTATGAATGTGAGAATTGTCTCACATTGCAATAACCATTGTTTTATCTAAGTTTAATTTAGTTTAAGTTATTTAACACACATATATACTGCTACAGGAATAGTGGGAGCATTTTCCTCAAGCATGCTGATCGCAGGTGATGCTGGTTGTCCTGATTGTTATGGAGGGGCTCTCTGTCTCCCTCTGGTGGCCAAAGTTAGAAGGACACATGTCCTGAGGACAAAGGCCTTCAGTTCCATTATCATGTTGCTCAAGAACTTCTTTAGGATAGTGATACCAATTACACTGGCAGAAAGACAGAATCATCACTTGCTTCAGTGGCTACTTGTTTGCAGTTAGAGACACAACTTTCTGATTAGATTACATTTAGTAAAAAAGTGAAAAAAATCCACACAGTGTGCCACATTTTGCTGGAATAGGAGAGAAAGAGGGATTAGGTCTGGGATGAAATTCCTCAAGGTAGTGCAAAAGTTCAAACAGAATCTCAAAATGCTCAAAGTTGTCTCATTAATTTGCATCATGACTATTAGTTAGTAAATGGCAAAAGTGAGCAGATTTTCTGTCATAACTTTGTAACATTACTGCATCAAGACTCTTAGAATTAGTTAGAATTACATTCTCCTCCAATTTTAGAGAAACTTGAAGCTGTTAATAATTTCCACCTCCTAATTATTAATGCTCAAGGCTGCTGGAGCCTCACCTGCTTTGTGGAAGACAACTAGAAGTTATTTGGGTCACACTGTATTTTTGATGGTCCTCTATATATGATCTGCAGAGGTTTAGAGACATCTAGCCGTATTGTTGGAACTGCAGGACTACAGCTGTTAGCTTTGTTGTGTGTGTTTAAGGAATTACCCAAAATTCGTCTCGTCAGCAGGGCAGCACTGAAGGAATTCCAAATGCTTTCTATTTCTATTGTCTTAGAAATAAATGGTTCCTTCCATTGTTTCATTTATAAAACTATCATAAATACATACATATTAAAAAATCACCACAATAATATCAAAACAAGATTTCTGAGAAATTAAAATTTTTTAATGTGACATTTTCCATTGACAGTTTACATGTACGAACATTACAGTAAATTTCCATAAACAACGTTGAATGCCAGATAGTTACAAAAATCAGCTTATGATATGAAGAATACAACAAAAAATACATCTTTATTTAATGTCCGACAGTCATTTGGTGATTTTTTCTGCTGAGTTTTATGATATAAGAAGAAAGAAAGAAAGAAAAAGAAAGAAAGAAAGAAAGAAAGAAAGAAAGAAAAAGAAAGAAACTCAATTTGACTTATTCTCTTCTTTTCTCAGCAATATTGTCTCTCTGGATTGGTTTGAAGTCAGAAACAGGGAAGAATCTCACTCGGGTGAAAACGTTCTCCTTCAGCAGTCGACTCTTGTCAGAGAAATTTAAAGGTGCAAAACTGGACTCTTCAAATAAGTTAATAAATAAGACCAGTGCTGAAATATACAACTCCATTAAGCAGCAAGTATCAATTGAGTTACAATAAGATGCCTCTCTCTCTCCCTCTCTCTCTCTCTCACACACACATACCTGCTATTATTACTCTACTATAAAAAGTTTTAAATATAATTTATTTTCTTATAAGTGAAAGTAAGTTAACACATCCTCTACAGTGAAGATACTAATTAAAACATGTTCAGCTGTTTTGTTCATTGTCATAGTCCACAGTAAATCCTACTGTGGCCTAAACCACATCAGGTCTGTACCTTAAAGATGATCTGGGTATAATTTGAGTGTTTTGAGACTAATTCTGGGGATGTACTTAGAGAAACAATTTGGGTGACTATTGACTTCCAGTGTCTGCTACAATGTTAGAATGTTTGCCTCACAGCTCCAGATTGCAATTGATAAAGGTAAGTGAAAAATTGTTTACATTAGATTTTCATTAAACTATTAAGATGCATTCATTGCAGACACGTGTTAAATTGTTCACACAGAGCTTGAATAATCTCCAGCTTCTATAATGTAATAGAAAAGCAAAGCTCTGAAGCAGCCTCACATGAGCCTAAGGTCGCTATGCCTGGAACCAAGTGTAAAGGAGAGCGGTCTAAAGACCCCCAGTATTGAACTGTGTATTAATGGAGCTCCATCCAATACCTTTGGGATGAGTTGGAGAGATCCAGAACTGATCATCCAGCATCAGTACCTGACCTCACTAATGCTCCTGTGAGGTCTTTCAGGTCTTTCAGGTCTTTTAGTGTCTTTGACCTCAGTAGAAACATTAGATGAGCGAATGTCTAGAGATTTTTGTAAATATAGTACATATGGCGATGATATGTCCTGATGATGTGTATCATATGCTCAAACATGGAACTTGACAGCTGGGCCTGAATAGCTGCACTGATCTGAACTGAACGTCTTCTGGAGGTGTGAAAGTTTCAGCCTCTTTATCTCTTTATCTTATGTATAGTGTGTGGTTGAGGATGCAGTCCAGGGTGCAAATGTAGTCTGATGAATGGGGGGGGCTACACTAAACATGTAGCAATTTAAATTTAAAACTGTGTAAAAAAAGTAAACTTACAGTTACACTTACCATGTTGATATCATGCTTTATAGAATATAAACACAAAAACAAATATTATTATTAACATATTCAGAATTGAAATTCAGTTTGAGACAGATATTCATAATTTTTATGGAGTAACTCAGCAACAATGAGTTCAACAAAGAAGTGTTGAACTGCAGTGCAGGTTTATATATATATATATATATATATATATATATATATATATATATATATATAAACCTGGAACAAAACTCTTTATCTCCATTTTTGACATTTTTCAGTGTTGACATCATTTGAAAATATCTATTAGCCTTTACATTGTGTGTAAATTTCATGATGAATGGACTAAAAGAAATTTTTCAAAATGACTTGGAAAAAAGTCTGGTTCCATTGACTTGCATTAAAAATAAAGGTCTTTTCCTTCTCCTGTAAAGTTACCATTTTAGAGATATGAGATTTTCTTCCGACAACAGCAATGCATCGATTAATAAACAAGCACAGGCATCACTGTTATGCACAGCAGAATACAGATCATAAACATTCAGTGTTTGAATGGATGAAAAGAGTGAATAGTAAAGAATCTTCCTTTACCTTCACTAAAACTGTACCAAAACCTAAGGAGCTTTAGCTCTGTAATGCTGAACAAGCACAGAAAGACGCATGCGGATCTTAAAAACAAGAGTTCATTTATTGAGAGAACAGAGTCAGGGCAAATCCAAATTGTTGGCATTGGATATACAACGTGTTTATGATTAGTTTCCATCTTCCATTTAAATTCAATACCACAAAAATGCCCCCGAACTTCACTTCTGCATTTTATTTGGATAGTACACTTCAAAACCTGCGACAAAATATGTATTAAATTTACCTATTTTTTCCAACTCTACACTGGGCCCTAATCCTAAACTCAACTCAGATCCTAAACTTAAACCAACATCTGTTGAGAATAAATGAGTTTCACCCGGTATGTTCTTATCAATTTGAACCTATAGACAACCATCATGGTGCGTTTCAAATAGAGTACATTTATTCAGTCAGAGCAACAATAATAAGTGAAATATATTCTTACACTTTTGCTTACTTTCTAAATATTATATAAACAATGCAAAAGCAGCAACTGTGCCAGACCCTGTACTGATAATGTACTAGATTTAACCAGCAAAAACAGGCAGTGATTGTCCTCAGTCTTAAGAGCATGAAATGAGGAAATAATGAATAATTCTGGTTTTATACTCTTGGCATTCATTGCTTTACTGTTTATGAACCTCTGTTATTATAAGAAATGCAGCAAATGATTCAAGATATTATATGATATTATTTCTTTATTTATTACTTATTTATAAATGTATTATTTATTACTTAATACACATTAACAATTATTTATTATTATTATTATTATTGTTATTATTATTATTATTATTATTATTATTATTATTATTATTATTATTATTACTATTATATCACTGCTACAGACAATAACAGTAGTGACTTTAAAACGTTTATTTATTTTTTCTCAGATTATCCCTTGTTTAATATGTTTATACATAGCAGAGAGTTTCTCTTATATAGGTCCCTCCAGTCTCTATATTTTGGGTATATTTTGTGTAGAATTTATATATTTTAATTTTAGTATCATCTTTTTGTATTTCTACTTTGTTTGGTCTGCACTGTTTTTTAGTATGTATATAAAGCTGTCCTGCTGTTAAGTGATTACCTGAGCCTCACCACAAGCATTTCAATGTATACATTTTCTGACATGTTGTGCAAATGACAAATAAACTTGAAACTTCAAACATGAATGTTTTAGAAATAGTACGCATGACACTGTAAAATACACTAGTAATAATTTCAATGTTGCTATTCATACTTCAGCAACTAAACAGAACACTTTTCACTCTCTTTTGAGCAAAATGGGGACCTAAACAAAGTACAGCACTTCACTGTAAATCCAAATATCAGCAGAAACAACAAACATTCACAAAGTCCAAAATCAAGAGAAATAATAACATAAACATTATTAAACTAACCTGGAGATCATGTGCAGCTCTGAATATCCCAGTAAAATAAAAACATCCCCAAACTTCCCTTCTGCTCACTAAAGGAAAGAGATCTAGCGATGAGAACGATGAGCTTTAGCATTAGAGCTTCTCACTTGAGAGTACACAATGTCTTCAGGCTGTTCTCTCTTCACTCGTCCAGTTTTGGGTTTGTTCTCTTTGAAATGGATGGGAGCGTAATTCAGACTCTCAGCAGTCTGTGAGAAAGAACACGAAAGGTTCAGTAAGTTCTGTGTGGATTAAACAGTATCAGCATCTTCTGAAAGTGTTACAGAACACAGGTGTTACCTGACTGGTTGTGTTCTCTGATGATCCTTGTTGTTTTCTCACTGTGGTGGAAAAAGAATATACAGCATCATGTTTAGATCAGACAATATTACTTTTTGCCACTTTTACTACATTTACAGTTAGTTTGCACAGCATATTTAACACATAAACATTGTATATCTAAATGTAGATTGTAAATAGAGTATCTATATATTAAATAGTGCATATTACTCCGGTCTTATTTAGTACACAGTGGCTTCCTAGAAGATGTTGTTTATGACTTTTAAAACTCGTTATAGCTGAGCTTCGACACATATTACTGATCTGTTAAAGCGTTATGGTCCAGACTACTTTGTTCAACTAAAGTAAGCTTAGGGAAAACACATAAGACCTTTTACAACTCATAGCTCATAGACTATCAACTCATATTCTCTTCTTTAGTATCTCATATTAGGAATGTATTCCTGTTTGTAATTATAACTGAGCTTGATTCCTGGCCAGGCGGCCAAAGTCCCCAGAAGGATAAGCGACTTAGAAAATGTGTGTGTATTAATAATGTTTGTTTGTATCTCCATATGTTTGTATCTCCATTCTCATGTGCAATATAATCAATACTTCATGTGTAATATTCCATATGCAATTGGGTAAAATATCATTACAGTGTAAAGATTTTTTTTGTTGTTTTCTGTATTTCAGAATGTTGTATTGTTTATTTTGGTGAATAGCATTAATGTGAAACAAACAGAGTTTATGCGTTTGTTTGTTTTTTTGTTGTCGTTGTTGTTTTTTGTTTTTTGTTTTTTTTTTTGTTATTTTTGTTTTTTTTTTTTGCTCACATTAATGCTGAAAAGAACACTATGATTAATGTAGAGAAAAGACCAAAAATCCTCCACTCACCACTGCAGTGGTCACTGTTTCTCCTCTTACAGATTATAAAGGTTTCAGCAGAGATCACAACCACACACACTCCTAAAGCTGCTCCCAGAAAGATCACAGCAGGATCCAGAGGCCCCTCTGAAACAACCAGACATGTAAATATATCATTTTTATTGCTGTTGAATAAAGTTCAAGCCAAAAGAAAATACTATTTGGAATAGTTGTATTTTATTCAATTGTTAAGAAATTAGAAATACTGTAGATTTAGACTTTTGAAGCACTTCAAATATTTTCCTCTTTCCTTAGCCAATCATTTTTTTTTTAATTGCACTACTGACCATCACCTTACATGCCCTGAAAAAAAAAAACAACTTTTCACTCATTTGTTAAAAAATCTAGTTTTTACTTTTATATACATGAAGACGTTGATATAATGATTCTCACAGTATTTTCAGCTCTGTACTTCCAAATCTAACCTAATCTAATTTTATTTAAGCACTCATACTTTCACATGAGTACAGTTTCTCTGCTCTTGTTCTGCTCCTAAAAGCTATATTAGCAAATGGTTTGTAAAATATGAATGAAGGAATAATCTGCTCACAGCCTTACTGTAATGTATGAGTGAGACTCGGATAGCATACAGTACAAAAATGCATAAACCAAATTGTTAAAACATTCTGTCTCAACAGTTGCTAGTAAAAACTATATTACATTATAATAAATATAATTAAATATGAAAACAGTGAATATAAGTAAATATTTAAAGTTTTCAAATAGGTATTTGATTTCTTGTGAGCTGGTTAGAAGAACATAGCCTATCATATAGATTTGTACAAATTTGCTGTTACTGATTTAATTTGATGAAACGCTGATTAGACCAATACAGATACAGGATGATGATTACAAAAGATATTGGGATACTTCCAGTAGAGGCTTCCAGGAGAGGTTTGGAAATGTAAACATTTGGCAGAAAATCAATACATATTTTATTATTATTATTTGTGTTTATTCTACTATTACTGCTTTTCTGAGCAAATAAACACTTCCTAGGTAACTAGATTTAAATATATGTATTCCTAAAACTTTTGCAAAGTACAGAATGCAAAAGGGCTAAATACTTTTAAAAGACGGCTTACACAATATAATTAACTCAGTCAATAAAGTGAAAGAATATGATCAGTTCTAATATCTACATCCATCACACAAGTTGTCAATGACCAATGACTTTAAAATTCTTAAATATTGCTTACTCGGTTGTACTAATGCTCCATTGCTAAAAAGTATCTTCCCACAAGCAGCCACAGCGCAGTAGTAAGTTCCAGCATCAGAGTCACTGAGGTTGTTCTTGGAGAAGTTGTGCACACATTTGTGTGTAGAAGAGCTGATCTCACACTGACGGCTTCTGCTGTTCTCATGAGTGTAAATGATTTCAGGAAAGGATTGTCCTGCAGCAGCTCTGAACCACAGCACTCTGAGTTCAGCTGCTCCGGTCTTAGAGTGGACCGTGCACTGCAGAGTGACCGACTCTCCCGGAGAAATTGACTTCCATACTGGAGTTTGAAGCACTGTTACATTTAACTGAGGTTGACCTGGTCAAGAAAATAAAGACATTGCAAGATCTTAGTGCATATTGATTTTTTTCAGACAGGCATATGATTTATACAATAATGAAGTGTAAAATCATAATGTCATTACCTGTCACGGCTAAGAATGTGCCATTAGAAAATGTAATGGTTTTTTCTGTAATGTCTACTTTTCCACAGAAGTACATTCCTTCATCATCTTTAGTAGTTCGTACAATAGTCAGAGAAAAATGCTGGTTTATGTTGAATCTGACTGATGTAGTAGTTGCTTTTATTTTGTTGGGTAATTTCACTGCAACTTCCTGAGGTTCCTGTCCTGCTCTTTGTTTGTACCAAACCAAGTTAGTTTGAGAAAACCTTTCCACAAATTTGCAGTGTAGAGTAACAGTTTCACCAGGCTCAGCTGAGCCAAAAGATGCCTCAGAAAGCTCCACAGCTTGAGCAGAATCTATAAGATACAATAGATACAATCAGATCAGAGCTAAGCTGATAAAGACAATAGCTAATAACATTTTAACAAGCACAGTTAAACGTAAATCCAAGAATTAAGAGTTATTGATAACATAAGAGCTCATAAGAAGCTCATGAACTTACGTGTTATGTAGAGACATAAGATGAGAATCCATATCAGAGCCATCAC
The DNA here is from genome assembly GCF_904425465.1 of Colossoma macropomum. NCBI lineage: Eukaryota > Metazoa > Chordata > Actinopteri > Characiformes > Serrasalmidae > Colossoma > Colossoma macropomum. Next base: position 38,804,103 of record NW_023494788.1, read on the forward strand.
CATAAAAGAATCAGATCTTCACTGAAGTAAATTTGAGAGGTTGCAACTGACAAAAGCATCAGGTTAGCTTGCTGGGCATGTGAGTGTAACCTCATTGGCTGGAAAAAGTCACAGTTTTTTTTTTTTTTTCTGACTGCTTCACTGACTCATGTTCGGCCCTCAGAAGTCTTTTGGTCTTCTTCCATGTCTATTTAAGTCTTACGATAAATTGTTTTGATTCCATAAACAAGAAATAAACCCATCTGTTCTATTACACCTTAATACAGCAGGTTTTTTCAAAAGTTTATTCTATAAAAGCAGCAAAAACTCTAAAGACCCAGCAATAATATCAATAATAATAAAGAATGTGCTTGTAAGCCCAGCAAACAACATAGCAGACTGAAAGAAACTTTCAAAAACAGAAGCTAGATCTGATGCAATCATCAACTTATCCGTGACCAAATAGTAATAATTTAATTTCAGTCTTATTGGTGCAGTTGGTCATTAGTTCATGCTTATAAAAAGGGGAAGAATGTACACCCAATGTAGTAGACCTTGAGACCAGTTTTGAGAACACAATTACGTTATCTCAGTCTTAGTCTTTGTCTCAACATTTTGTCTTAATATGTTTTCTCAGTCTGAGAGTGAGGCCTGTCACAGTCACACCTTGTATATCTATGGTGCTGTGAGGTCTGTAACACATGACATTAAAAGGCTGACCTGGTGTAGAAGAGAAAAGCAGTGAGGAATGGACAGGTCAAAGACATTTAATTAAACCAGCCACAAAACACTTACATACACTATCAACTGAGTACTTCAACATTTATGTTTACATTTATATTTACAACATTTAGCAGACGTCTTCTGTCTGCGTTTGAAGAACGCTAGAGAATCTGCTGTTAGGACATCCAGTGGGAGTTTGTCCCACTACTTGGGCGCCAGGACAGAAAAAAAAAATGATGCTTGGCCATGCATATTGAAGGATGGCAGGTCAAGCCAAGCTGCACTTGAGGTTTGAAGGGCTCAGGGTACAGTTTGAGATTTGACCATTGCCATAAGGTAGGGAGGGGCTTCTCTGTTTTTAGCTTTGTAGGCAAGCATGAGGGTTTAAAATCTGATTTGTGCAGCTACAGGAAGCCAGTGAAGGGAGTGCGGCAGTGGAGTGATGTGAGTGAACTTAAAGACAAGCTGTGCTGTTGCATTCTGGATGAGTGGCAGGGGTGTGGTGGCCTGCATAAGAAGACCAGCCAGGATCGAGTTGCAGTAGTCAAGTCTTGAGATGACATTAGACAAAACTACCACCTGGGTGGCCTCTTGAGTGAGAAAGGGTCTAATCCTCCGGATGTTGTACAGGAGAAACTTGCATAACCGAGTCAGGTTCGCAGTATGAGCTGAAAATGATAACTGGCCACCCAGAATCCCACCAAGACTTCTTGCATCTTCAGATGGAACAATCAGAGAGTTCTTGAATAAGATGGCAAGATCATGGTGAGGATCTGTAGTTCCCAGGAATGAATAGCAGCTCAGTCTTGCTAGGACTGAGTTTGAAATGATGAGCTGCCCTCCATGAAGAGATGTCAGTCAGACATGCTGAGAGGCACCTGGAAACCTGAATATCAGAAGGTGGGAAGGAAAGCATTAGTTGGGTGTCATCAACATAGCAATGGTAGGAGAGACAATGAGAGGATAATACATCACCAAGAACACGAGGGTGAAGTGAAAAGAGAGGAAGACCCAGCCTCGAGCCTTGTGGAACACCAGTGGAGAGCCTGCATGGAGAGAATATGGACCCTCACCATGTTACCTGATAAGAGCGCCCCTCCAGATAGGATATCAAGCCAGATCGAGCCAATCGATTCCAAGGTTGGTGAGAACAGCCAGTCTTGAGCAGTTCTACACTAATTACACACATACACCCATTTACAATAAAGCTGTGCCCTGTTCACACACACCAAAAATAAAGCTGTGCCCTGTTCACACACACCAAAAAGAAAGCTGTGCCCTGTTCACACACACCAAAAATAAAGCAATCCTCTGCTCTGCATCTACTGCTGTCCTTTAGTTGCTCAGGTCAGAATAATTTCATTACTTGTTTTGTGGAAATACAAAATCAGAATGATGTTAAGAGTTGATGGTATGTTGATAAATAAACCAGCATATAACATCACTTGTGAGCTGAACCTGGAAGAACTGACTTGCCCACACAAATACCCACCACTATCAGTGGTTCTCAGAAGTGCTTTAGCTGCTGAAGTGAAAGGTCCTTCTCCAGACTACTGCCAGGTCTTTTACTGAGGCAGGAAGTGAAGATCAGCACATCCCTCAATATTACTGATACACCACAGCACAGAAACTACTCAAGGCACAACGTTAGAAGGACACATGTCCTGAAGACAAAGGCCTCCAATTCCATTTATCACGTTGCTCAAGAACTTCTTTAGGACAGTGATACCAACTTTATTGGCAAAGAGACCAAAACTTAATTTGCTTCAGTGGCTCCTTGTTAGCAGTTAGCGGCAAATAACTTCCTGATTAAATTTCAGTTAGTAAAAAAGTATTTTCTGATTAATTCCACACAGTGTGCCACATTTTGGTGTAATGGGAGAAAAGGGATTAGATCTGGGATGAAATTCCTGAAGGTAGCGCAAGGGTTCAAATAAAATCTCAAAATGCTTAAGGTTGTCTCATTCATATGTAGCATGACTATTAGGTAGTAAATGGGCAAAGTGAGCACGTTTTCTATCATAGCTTTGTAACAATACCTGCATCAAGACAAAAAAGGTTAGAATTACATTCTCCTCCAATTTTAGAGAAACTTGAAGCCGTTCATAATTTCCTCTTCCTAATTATTAATGACCAGGGCCGCTGGAGTCTCACCTGCTTTGTGGAAGACAAACAGAAATTATTTGGGTCACACTATATTCTGATGATCCTCTATATATGATCTACAGAGGATGTGGTTTAGAGACATCTACAGCCGTATTGTTGGAACTGCAGGACTACAGCTGTTCCAACATCTATTTGTTGTGTGTGTTTAAGGAATTACTCAAAAGTCATCTCCTCAGTAGAGCAGAACTGAAGGAATTCAAAATGCTATCAAACGATTTGCATGTTTCTATATCTTGGAAATAAATGGTTCCTTTCAATGTTTCATTTATAAAACCATTGTAAATACACATACACACACACACACACACACACACACACACATATATAATAAAATAGCCACAATAATATCAAAAGGAGACTTCTGAAAAAAATTAATTTCTTTAATGTGACAATTTCCATTGACAGTTTTATATTTACTACAAGTAAATTTACATAAACATCACTGAAAGCCAGATAGTTTTAAAAATTTTTCTAGAAAACACTGACAATTTTTATGAATACTTTTAAATGAATGTGACTTATTTTCTACATTTTTCAGCAATATTGTGTTTCTGGATTGCTCTGTAGTCAGAAACAGGGAAGAATCTCACTCGGGTGAAAACATTCTCCTTCAGCAGTCGTCTCTTGTCAGAGAAATTTGAAGGTGTAAAACTGAACTCTTCTGCATCAGAGTCCTATTTCAGAATAAATAAACAAATAAATATACAAATAAGTTAATAAATAAGGTCAGCATCAAGGCAAGTATCAATCTAATCTCTCTCTTTCTTTCTCTCTCTCTCTTTCTCTCTCTCTATTTTGTTAATATATTTTATTTTCTTATAAGTGAAAGTAAGTTTGCTGGCAAATTATTGTTTACATTTGATTTTCATTAAACTGTTAAGATCCATACATTGCAAGCATGAGTTACATTGTTTACACAGAGCTTGAATAATCTCCAACTTGTATAATCTAATAGAAAAGCAAAGCCAGTAGAACAGGACGCTCTGAAGCAGCCTCACATGAGTCTAAGGTCACCATGCCCAGAGCCAAGTATCGAATAGAGGGGTACTGAACCCAGTATTGAACTGTGTAGTAATGGAGCTCCAACCATTACTTTTAAGATATGTTGAAGTGATCCAGATCTGATCATCCAGCATCAGTACCTGACCTCACTAATGCTCCTGTGGCTGAATTCTGCATTTTAGTGTCTCTGACCTCAGTAGAAACATTAGATGAGCGAGTTTCTAGAGATTTTTGTAAATATAGTACATATGAGTGTCAACTGATGATGTGTATCATATACTCAAACATGGAAATTGACACCTAGCCTTGAATAGCTTCACTGATCTGAACTGGTGTTAAAACCACACCGTCTTCTGGAGGTGTGAAAGTTTCCGCTTCTTTATCTCTTTATCTTATGTTTAGTGTGTGGTTGTGGATGCAGTCCAGGGCTCAAATTTAGTTTGGTGAGTGGGGGTGGGGGGGTGGGGGGATACGCTAAACAGCAAATTAATTTTAACACTGTGTTAACAATGACAGTTATAATGTTGATCTCATGCTGTATAGAATATAAACACAAAAACAAATACTATTATTAACAGGAATAATGATATTATAAATATTCGGTTTTGGTTCCTTTCACGATGAGATTTTGTTTTCCATTGTATTACTTAAATGCTTAGTGTGGTCTGCATGTTGCTGTATATATATTATCAAAATACTCCAATAATTGTTAATATGATGATAATTAAGAGAAATGCATATCTATTAATAACTATTATGTAATAATTCAACAAATTATTATTGTTCATTAAAAAAGTGCTGAAATCTCCAGGACAGATTGGCGCTGCTTTTCTGTATGTTGTTTCAGACTATAACTAAAATAAAAACAAACTCTTTCAAGCTATTCAAGAAGGGGTGGCTGGTAGTCTAGTGGTAGGAGAGCTGAGCCAGCAACTGGAGGGTCGCAGGTTCAGAACTGTTGAAGTTAGTAAACTGCTGCCAAGCAAGATAAACGAATTTTAGCTGTATAGTGCAAAAATGAATCTGCCGGTTTATCAGTACTTTCACAGCGATGCATTCTATGTAGAGCAGCAGCACTTTCTTCTGTATCTGTAACTGTGACACGTCCAGTATTTGGTGGAGCCCCGAAAGTCTGTTACATATATCATTTGTATCATCATGCATCCAGTTTTCTTAATGACGGCTCCCCTTCTGTCAGATACACCAGTGTGTTAAGTTCCTGCCCCATTTACTTTTTATTTTTTAATTTATTTTTAAGGTAACATACCTGGTCTTGCAGCATCTCTGGGAAACTTTGGATGACGGACTGACACGTTTTGCCTTTAAATGCATTGAGAGGGAAATGAGTTAGAAATTCAGCAGTGTGGTGATAAATTCTGTAGCATTTCATCTCAATACACTCACTCAGTTTTTACAAAGACTCTGACATTCACCAATATTTTCATGTTTGGGATTTGTTCCTCAGTACAAAGAGAACTGCAGGCTCAAGAGCACAAAAGTGCAAACTATTCAGAATTTTAAGAGATCAGAAGAGCAAATTTAAGTGAAAACCTAGAATGACATTTGTGAATGAGGCCAATTATTATTATTGTTATTATTATTATTATTATTATTATTATTATTATTATTATTATTATTGTGACTGTTTATTACAGGGAAAAATATAAACTGAACTGTAACTGTCATTACTGTAGAGAAAAGAGTGTAAAATCCTCCACTCACCACTGCAGTGGTCACTGTTTCTCCTTTTACAGATTATAAAGGTTTCGGCAGAGATCACAACCACACACACTCCCAAAGCTGCTCCCAGGATCATAACAGGATCCACAGGCCCCTCTGAAACAATCAGACATGTAAATATATCATTTTTATTGCTGTTGAATAAAGTTCAAGCCAAAAGAAAATACTATTTGGAATAGTTGTATTTTATTCAGGTGTTAAGAAATTAGAAATACTGTAGATTTAGACTTTTGAAGCACTTCAAATATTTTCCTCTTTCCTTAGCCAGTCATTTTTTTTTTTAATTGCACTACTGACCATCACCTTACACGCCCTGAAAAAACAACAACTTTTCACTCATTTGTTAAAAAATCTAGTTTTTACTTTTATATACATGAAGACGTTGATATAATGATTCTCACAGTATTTTCAGCTCTGTACTTCCAAATCTAACCTAATCTAATTTTATTTAAGCACTCATACTTTCACATGAGTACAGTTTCTCTGCTCTTGTTCTGCTCCTAAAAGCTATATTAGCAAATGGTTTGTAAAATATGAATGAAGGAATAATCTGCTCACAGCCTTACTGTAATGTATGAGTGAGACTCGGATAACATACAGTACAAAAATGCATAAACCAAATTGGTAAAACACTCTGTCTCGACAGTTGCTAGTAAAAACTATATCACATTATAATAAATATAAATAAATATGAAAACAGTGAATATAAGTAAATATTTAAAGTTTTCAAATAGGTATTTGATTTCTTGTGAGCTGGTTAGAAGAACATAGCCTATCATATAGATTTGTACAAATTTGCTGTTACTGATTTAATTTGATGAAACGCTGATTAGACCAATACAGACACAGGATGATGATTACAAAAGATATTGGGATACTTCCAGTAGAGGCTTCCAGGAGAGGTTTGGAAATGTAAACATTTGGCAGAAAATCAATACATATTTTATTATTATTATTTGTGTTTATTCTACTATTACTGCTTTTCTGAGCAAATAAACACTTCCTAGGTAACTAGATTTAAACATATGTATTCCTAAAACTTTTGCAAAGTACAGAATGCAAAAGGGCTAAATCCTTTTAAAAGACGGCTTACACAATATAATTGACTCAGTCAGTAAAGTAAAAGGATATGATCAGTTTTAATATCTACATCCATCACACAAGTTGTCAATGACCAATGACTTTAAAATTCTTAAATATTGCTTACTCAGTTGTACTAATGCTCCATTGCTAAAAAGGATCTTCCCACAAGCAGCCACAGCACAGTAGTAAGTTCCAGCATCAGAGTCACTGAGGTTGTTCTTGGAGAAGTTGTGCACACATTTGTGTGTAGAAGAGCTGATCTCACACTGACAGCTTCTGCTGTTCTCATGAGTGTAAATCATTTCAGGAAAGGATTGTCCTGCAGCAGCTCTGAACCACAGCACTCGGAGTTCAGCTGCTCCGGTCTTAGAGTGGACCGTGCACTGCAGAGTGACCGTCTCTCCCGGAGAAATTGACTTCCATACTGGAGTTTGAAGCACTGTTACATTTAACTGAGGTTGACCTGGTCAAGAAAATAAAGACATTGCAAGATCTTAGTGCATATTGATTTTTTTCAGACAGGCATATGATTTATACAATAATGAAGTGTAAAATCATAATGTCATTACCTGTCACGGCTAAGAATGTGCCATTAGAAAATGTAATGGTTTTTTCTGTAATGTCTACTTTTCCACAGAAGTACATTCCTTCATCATCTTTAGTAGTTTGTACAATAGTCAGAGAAAAATGCTGGTTTATGTTGAATCTGACTGATGTAGTAGTTGCTTTTATTTTGTTGGGTAATTTCACTGCAACTTCCTGAGGTTCCTGTCCTGCTCTTTGTTTGTACCAAACCAAGTTAGTTTGAGAAAACCTTTCCACAAATTTGCAGTGTAGAGTAACAGTTTCACCAGGCTCAGCTGAGCCAAAAGATGCCTCAGAAAGCTCCACAGCTTGAGCAGAATCTATAAGATACAATAGATACAATCAGATCAGAGCTAAGCTGATAAAGGCAATAGCTAATAACATTTTAACAAGCACAGTTAAAAGTAAATCCAAGAATTAAGAGTTATTGATAACATAAGAGCTCATAAGAAGCTCATGAACTTACGTGTTATGTAGAGACATAAGATGAGAATCCATATCAGAGCCATCACCATAAAAGAATCAGATCTTCACTGAAGTAAATTTGAGAGGTTGCAACTGACAAAAGCATCAGGTTAGCTTGCTGGGCATGTGAGTGTAACCTCATTGGCTGGAAAAAGTCACAGTTTTTTTTTTTTTTTCTGACTGCTTCACTGACTCATGTTCGGCCCTCAGAAGTCTTTTGGTCTTCTTCCATGTCTATTTAAGTCTTACGATAAATTGTTTTGATTCCATAAACAAGAAATAAACCCATCTGTTCTATTACACCTTAATACAGCAGGTTTTTTCAAAAGTTTATTCTATAAAAGCAGCAAAAACTCTAAAGACCCAGCAATAATATCAATAATAATAAAGAATGTGCTTGTAAGCCCAGCAAACAACATAGCAGACTGAAAGAAACTTTCAAAAACAGAAGCTAGATCTGATGCAATCATCAACTTATCCGTGACCAAATAGTAATAATTTGATTTCAGTCTTATTGGTGCAGTTGGTCATTAGTTCATGCTTATGAAAAGGGGAAGAATGTACAACCAATGTAGTAGACCTTGAGACCAGTTTTGAGAACACAATTACGTTATCTCAGTCTTAGTCTTTGTCTCAACATTTTGTCTTAATATGTTTTCTCAGTCTGAGAGTGAGGCCTGTCACAGTCACACCTTGTATATCTATGGTGTTGTAAGGTCTGTAACACGTGACATTAAAAGGCTGACCTGGTGAAGAAGAGAAAAACAGTGAGCAATGGACAGGTCAGAGCTTTTCTAAGACATTTAAGCAAACCAGCCACAAAACACTTACATACACTATCAACTGTACTTCTACATTTATGTTTACATTTATATTTACAACATTTAGCAGACGTTTTCTGTCTGTTTTTGAAGACCGCTAGGGAGTCTGCTGTTCGGACAGCCAATGGGAGTTTGTCCCACTACTTGGGCGCCAGGACAGAAAAAAAAAATGATGCTTGGCCATGCATATTGAAGGATGGCAGGTCAAGCCAAGCTGCACTTGAAGCTTGAAGGGCTCGGGGTACAGTTTGAGATTTGACCATTGCCATAAGGTAGGGAGGGGCTTGTCTGTTTTTAGCTTTGTAGGCAAGCATGAAGGTTTAAAATCTGATTTGTGCAGCTACAGGAAGCCAGTGAAGGGAGTGCGGCAGTGGAGTGATGTGAGTGAACTTAAAGACAAGCTGTGCTGTTGCATTCTGGATGAGTGGCAGGGGTGTGGTGGCCTGCATAAGAAGACCAGCCAGGATCGAGTTGCAGTAGTCAAGTCTTGAGATGACATTAGACAAAACTACCACCTGGGTGGCCTCTTGAGTGAGAAAGGGTCTAATCCTCCGGATGTTGTACAGGAGAAACTTGCATGACTGAGTCAGGTTCGCAGTATGAGCTGAAAATGATAACTGGCCCTCCAGAATCACACCAAGACTTCTTGCATCTTCAGATGGAACAATCAGTCAGTTCTTGAATAAGATGGCAAGATCATGGTGAGGATCTGTAGTTCCCAGGGATGAATAGCAGCTCAGTCTTGCTAGGACTGAGTTTGAAATGATGAGCTGCCCTCCATGAAGAGATGTCAGTCAGACATGCTGAGATGCAACTGGAAACCTGAATATCAGAAGGTGGGAAGGAAAGCATTAGTTGTGTGTCATTAACATAGCAATGGTAGGAGAGACAATGAGAGGATAATACATCACCAAGAGCACAAGGGTGAAGTGAAAAGAGAGGAAGACCCAGCCTCGAGCCTTGTGGGATGCCAGTGGAGAGCCTGCATGGAGAGGATGTGGACCCTCACCATGTTACCTGATGAGAGCACCCCTCCAGATAGGACTTCAAGCCACATCGAGCCAATGATTCCAAGGTTGGTGAGAACAGCCAGTCTTGAGTAGTTCTATGCTAATTACACATGTACACCCATTTACAATAAAGCTGTGCCCTGTTCACACACACCAACAATAAAGCTGTGCCCTGTTCACACACACCAAAAAGAAAGCGATCCTCTGCTCTGGATCTACTGCTGTCCTTCAGTTGCTCAGGTCAGAAGCATTTCATGTTTCAGTATGCTGATAAATAAACAAGCATATAACATCACTTTTGAGCTGAGCCTGGAAGAACTGACTTGCCCACACAAATACCCACCACTGTCAGTGGTTCTCAGAAATTCTTCAACTGCTGAGGTGGAAGGACCTTCTCCAGACTACTGCCAGGTCCTTTACTGAGGCAGGAGGTGAAGATCAGCACATCCCTCAATATTACTGATACACCACAGCACAGAAACTACTCAAGGCACAGTTAGAAGGACACATGTCCTGAAGACAAAGGCCTCCAATTCCATTTATCACATTGCTCAAGAATTTCTTTAGGACAATGACACCAACTTCATTGGAGAAGAGACCGAAACTTCATTTGCTTCAGTGTCTCCTTGTTAGCAGTTAGCAGCAAATATCTTCCTGATTAAATTTCAGTTAGTAAAAAAATGTTTTTTTTTTTATTAATTCCACACAGTGTGCCACATTTTGGTGGAATGGGAGAGAAAGAGATTAGGTCTGGGATGGAATTCCTCAAGGTAGTGCAAGGGTTCAAATAAAACCTCAAAATGCTTAAGGTTGTCTCATTCATTTGTACCATGACTATTAGATTTTAAATGGCAAAAGTGAGCAGATTTTCTGTCATAGCTTTGTAACTTTACCTGCATCAAGACATAAAAGGTTAGAATTACATTCTCCTCCAATTTTAGAGAAACTTGAAGCCGTTCATAATTTCCTCTTCCTAATTATTAATGATCAGGGCCGCTGGAGCCTCACCTGCTTTGTGGAAGACAACCAGAAATTATTTGGTTCACACTGTGTTTTTGATGGTCCTCTATATATCATCTACAGATGTTGAGGTTTAGAGACATCTACAGTCGTAATGTTGGAACTGCAGGACTACAGCTGTTAGCTAATCTATTTGTTGTGTGTGTTTAAGGAATTACCCAAAAGTCGTCTTTTCAGCAGGGCAGCACTGAAGGTATTCCAAATGCTATCAAATTATTTGCATAATTCTTTTCTTGGAAATAAATGGTTCCTTTCATTATTTCATTTATAAAACCTATAGAACCATTGTAAATATATATATATATATATATATATATATATATATATATATATATATATATATATTATGGCAAGCCAAACAGGAAATATTTAATGAACATTGATATGGAATAAACGTTGATATATATGGAATGAACTTTGATATAAATTGAAAAATGCTCTTTTATTGAGAGCAAGGGAAAACAGTGCCATTTGAAAAGCAACTCAAAATTGAGGTAGGTCACTCCTAGCCCCACTCTTTCTTCTGATGGTCACCAAACACAAGCACACTCTCCCTAACTCTGAGCTGGACACAACATAACACAGTAAACACAAACACACTCTCCCTAACTCTGAGCTGGACACAAAATAACAGAGTAACCACATACACACACTGTAACTGAAGAACTACAACATAGCAACATTAAATAACAATGTAAACAGTCTGTTAGGGGGGTGGGGTGCAAGGCTACAACACACACAACCCCAAAAGTCCCTCTCTGTCTAAACAAAACATTTTATGAATTATATTATTCATTTTTTTCATCTCAGTGTTCGATCCATGTACATCAATGTTCATTCAATATATATAAATTTTCATTCCATATATATCAATGTTCATTCTATATATATCAAAGTTCATTCCATATATATCAATGTTCATTCCATATATATCAAAGTTAATTCCATATATATCAAAGTTCATTCAATATATATCAATGTTCGTTCCACATATATCAATCTATGTTCTACTGAGATATATGGAATGAACATTTATATATATGGAATGAACTTTGATATATATGGAATTAACTTTGATATATATGGAATGAAAATTTATATATATTGAATGAACATTGATGTACATGGATCGAACACTGAGATGAAAAAAATGAATAATATAATTCATAAAATGTTTTGTTTAGACAGAGAGGGACTTTTGGGTTTGTGTGTGTTGTAGCCTTTCACTAAAAAAAAAGAAGACTGTTTACATTCTTATTTAATGTTGCTATGTTGTTGTTCTTCAGTTACAGTGTGTGTTGGTGTTTACTCTGTTATTTTGTGTCTAGCTCAGAGTTAGGGAGAGTGTGTTTGTGTTTGGTGACCATCAGAGGGAAGTGTAGGGCTAGGAGTGACCTACCTCAATTTTCAGTTGCTTTTCAAGTGGCACTGTTTTCCCTTGCTCTCAATAAAAGAGCATTTTTCAAACAGAGGTTATGGCCTCATCTGACTCTTCTTCTGCACCATGTCAAATTATGTATATATTGAAAATCCACCCATCTGTTTCTTCACATCATATATCTGCCACTCTCAGGTCACTCTGTCCACAGGATCACTGTGTATAGATACTGGTCACTTTATCAGAATTCCCTTCCTTTAAGCTCCACCTGGAGTTTGTTAATGCCCATTTATTGATGTACAGTTTTTCTTGGCCATCCTCAACCCTTCAACAGCAACTTTCATTCAAAATATATCTATGTTCAATCCATATATATATATATATATATATATATATATATATATATATGAACACTTTTCACAAGATTATTAGTAAATCATTACTATGATAAAATAAAAAAAAACAAAACATTAAGAAAGAAACCTTATTAAAGAAACTTTTATTAAAGCAGACAGTTAATATGTTGCCTCAATCTAATAGTAAATGAAAATTCAAAAGTTTTACAGTGTGTGAAAAAGTATACATTTTATACATGTTCTGTGTAATTTTAAAAGGAAATAGATACACTGTGTGTTTATGATTAGTTTATCATCCATTTAAACTCAATATCACACAACTTTTAGAACAGGTTTCAGTTCACCAGGTGGCTGAAGGATGAAACTTTCATTAAAAAAATAATAAATAAATAAAGTAAAAGGTTAAAAAACAACTTTTCATCAAAGCCACACTTCCTTGAATGATGCACCATATCAGGCACAATCAGTCTGACCTCATACATCTGAAAAAAGCTCATCACTGTCTGAAATGTCTTTCCTATCAGACCTTTAAACTTCTTTGTTTCTTGATCTTAAAATAACAACACAGTTCCATGAAGACTTCACTTCACCTTATCAGACACCATCAGTGTGAACTCCTGCGTCTGTTTAGCAGGTGTGAAAGATTATAATCACCCAGTTCTCTCACAATCAAACATACACACAATACAATACATCTACCAGGTGAGAAACCATATAAAAAACAGAATAAAGGTTTAAAGGAGCTTCTTCATTTAGAGGCCCTCCTCTCATCACAGATTGATTTCAGATAACACTTTATTTGAATAGTACAGTTTAGTTTCTTTGTAGGTACCTTTGACTCACATTAAACAAAATGTCCATTAAATTCACCATTTTTTACTAACTCTACACTTAAACCCAACCCTAAAACAGTAGAGTTTCACCAGATATGTGAAAAAAAGAAAAATCATGCATCTCTATTTTGTAGTTTTCTACATCATTTGAATATGACAGCTGCCCTTTACATTCTGTAAAATTCCATAATGAATAGACCAATAGAAATGCTCAAAAACATGGAATAAAATCTCTAAATTCTCTAAAATCTCATATGCTCATATATTTGTTGGCTTGCTAAAAAGTGCAGCTGTGCTGTGTCATGTTGATTTTACTAAAACAGGTGCAACAACAATAAGACACTGCATTAAAGAAATAAACAGGTTGAAACTACCATAAAAGTTCAGATGTTCTTGGTTTCCTGTGCTTAATAATTTGGCTCTGCAGTTTGTGAAACATCTGTGATGATGAGACTTAACAGTAAATTATCCATTATATTACATGATGTAATATTAAGATGTCATTTTATATTAATACTTTATAAAATTTCAATGAAAGTGTTAAGTTTGCCATTTGCAAATGGCAATTATCATGTATGTTATCAAGGGTTCTTTGTGGAATATCCAAACATGTTATGTCAGGAAACATGTAGACATAATCATAATAATAAAATAAATAAATAAAATAAAACAATTGAGATTGATAACACTTAGTGTACTCTGTAACCAGCTCTGTTCTTCTGTATATACTAAAAATACCATTTTAATGAATTTTAAGTTGCAGGAAGTGTAATTTTTGTGTTTAATAACTGAGCAGTGCTGGAAAAGAACAAATTACGGGAAAATTCTCATCAAAATCTGAAATAACTTTTCTGTCAAACCTTTAGACGGCCTTAAAAATACAACACACTTCTATTATCAGACACCATCAGCAAAAACTGAAATACTTTAATGACCACACTCACTCTAAAAATGTCCTCACAAACTCCTTTAGAGAACTGAAACTTCATACTAAACTGCACATTTTTCACCCAGTTTTAAGCAAAGTGGGGACCTAAACAAAGCACAGCACTTCACTGTAGATCCTGGCAAATATCATCAAAAACAACAAACACCCACACAGTCCAAAATCAAGAGAAATAATAACATAAAGCTCACTAAACTAACCTGGAGATCATGTGCAGCTCTGAATATCCCAGTAAAATAAAAACATCCCCAAAATTCACTACTGCTCACTAAAGGAAAGAGATCTAGCGATAAGAACGATGAGCTTTAGCATTAGAGCTTCTCACTTGAGAGTACACAATGTCTTCAGGCTGTTCTCTCTTCACCCGTCCAGTTTTGGGTTTGCTCTCTTTGAAATGGATGGGAGCATAATTCAGACTCTCAGCAGTCTGTGAGAAAGAACACGAAAGGTTCAGTAAGTTCTGTGTGGATTAAACAGTATCAGCATCTTCTGAAAGTGTTACAGAACACAGGTGTTACCTGACTGGTTGTGTTCTCTGCTGCTGATCCTTGTTGTTTTCTCACTGTGGTGGAAAAAGCATATACAGGATCATGATTGGATCAGGCAACATTTTTTTCCAAGAACATTTTTACAATTTTTACCACATTTTCATTTACAGGTAGTGGCACAAACCCAGTTGATGCCTAAAACAAAATGTATAGTGTATGAAGTATTTCTACATTAAATAAAGCATATTCCGTCAATCTCTTTCAAGTTCCATAGTAACTATAAGGTTTTGCTTAAGACATTTAAAACACATATCAGCTGATCTCCTGATCCGTTACAGCTCATCCAGATCACTTTACTCAGCTGAGGCAAACTCACTGTCTAGGATCTCTTACAACTCAGTGGGTTGAGGATCTTTTTCTTATGGTCAGAATCTTTTTATATGAGTAATGCAAGCTCCAAGATCCAAATTAAAATTGTAAAAATCCTCCACTCACCACCGCAGTGGTCACTGTTTCTCCTTTTATAGATTATAAAGGCTTGAGCAGAGATCACAACCACACACACTCCCAAAGCTGCTCCCAGACAGATCACCACAAGATCCACAGGCTCCTCTGAGAGAGATAAATAAACAAACTAACAAATAAATAAATACTATATATTTGTGCCATAAAAAAATCTAGCCAAAAGATTATTTTGGAGTAGTTGTATTTTATTCAAGTGTTACTTACATTGAATTTGAATTGAAGTCTTAATTGAATTACTATATTATTATATTAAATTAATTATTATATTAAATGGATATATTCAATTATGTGGATATAATTCTTTGATAATTCTATGTGTACATTTCTTTGTAATTAATAAAACATCCAACCAAATTCATAAAATTTCTAAATCAAACTGACCAGAACTCTAATTTTGTCTTTGTGTGTGCAAGAACCAGTACTGCCCATTAGTCACCACACCACTGACCACCACCTTACACACCCTGAACAAAAACTTTTAATCTAATTAAACATAGTTTGTACTTTTATATGCCTGAATATGTTTTGATATGTATGGTTTCTCAGTTCTTGTTTCACCTCTGAGCACTACATTAGCATGGAATGTAAAGTATAAATAATGGAATAATATAAATATGAGTGATGCTCAAATAAAGTACAGAACTCTGCAAAAGGCGTCAAAGGTATTTGTAATTTTATCTGAACAGTAAGTGCTTTTGCCAGTAAGAATTTGATATCAAATTAGAATTATAACAAATATAAACATTAACACAATAAAAGTCTCTAATTACTCTATTAGTATTGTTTGTACTAATCCTAAAATCATTGTTTTTTGAG
Organism: Colossoma macropomum; assembly: GCF_904425465.1. Lineage (NCBI taxonomy): Eukaryota > Metazoa > Chordata > Actinopteri > Characiformes > Serrasalmidae > Colossoma > Colossoma macropomum. Next base: position 38,820,039 of record NW_023494788.1, read on the forward strand.
CAAATGAACACTTACTGCCCAGATAAACTTATTTTTAAGATCTCTTAACAATTTTTAAGGCTTCTTAACAATTAATTAACTATAAGCAACCAATTAATAATACCTAGTCAGTAGAAATATATTTGTAACCATGCTTAGAAATGTGTTATAACAGTTATTTGTGTTAATGTAGTGTTTAATAAATGAATAATTAACTGTTGACAAATGAGCAAAATATAATTTAATTGTGATCTTTCAGTTACAAACATACTTGAAATATCAATATCCTTCTTTATCAAGGCCAGTGGTTATTATAATTATATTCCTCTTGTTTTAGATCTTGCAAATTCAATAATTAAAACCATTTAAATGTATGTTATAATTTGCACACTATCTTTATGTAATTCACAAACTTTCATAAACTCCTCCTTTAACCACCATACAGAATATACATGTGGATTTAGGCCATTTCTACTCAACAAGCTTATATAAACAATTTTATTTGATATTAAAAGCTGATGAATGCCTTCTTTAGCAGATTTGACTGTTCAATTCTGTTACATAAAGCATTTCCTTTTAATGTTCAAATACAATCATCTACTAATCACTGTAAAAGTAGTCATCAGTTGTTTGTGACATGAAAATAAATGTCACTATTTACTACAGCATTTGTTCATTGAATTCAGATAAATTTTACGTGTTTATGTTGTTTAATTAAGGCGTCACAAAGACATTACAAATAGGCTTATAATTGAAGTATTACAAACAATTAGTGTTTAATTCCATAGTCAACAAACAGTTAATAACTAAGTAATACTTCTTTCTGAGTGGTACTTTGTAGTTGATTAATAAACTCTTAACAGATTATCAGTAACACATCAACAACGTATCGGTGAAGTAGCAGTAGTGAAGCATCTGAATACACTAAAGTAAATATCTTGTAGATGTTCTGTTGATGCATTACTTACATTAAGTAGATGTATTGTTAATATGTTACTTCTATTACGCAAAACCTAACCTTACCCACAACCTAACCCTCACCCTGGCCCTAATCCTAACCTTAACCTCAATCCAAAACCTAATCCTAGCCCTCACCCTGCCCTAATCCTAACCTTAACCTCAACCCAAAACCTAATCCTAGCCCTCACCCTGCCCTAATCCTAACCTTAACCTCAACCCAAAACCTAATCCTAACCCTCACTCTGGCCCCAATCCTAACCCTAACCTTAACCCTTACCCAAAACCTAATCCTAGCCCTCACCCTGCCCTAATCCTAACTTATATTTTATTATAAGCAAATTTTATCCACACGGTTAATTAAATCTGTTGATAATCTGCAGAATGTATTCACTGCTGCTACATCACTGATATATTGTTAATAGTGTTACTAAGAGAATGTTGAGTGTTTACTTCATCTAAAAGAGGAGCATTCAAAATAAATTATTATTAATAACTACTTCACGGAAGACCTTATGTGTTATGAATACATTTAAACAACAGTTCTAAGGCACTAAGGCATCATTAATTACTTGTCAGTACTTTAGCTGTTTTTAACGTAATTTTCTCAGGTTCTTAAAGATTGTTAAATGATGCCATAATTTATTCAGTCGTTATAGCTGAAGAATACTGTCAGTTATTCTATGTCAATCACACAAATGATCAATGACCAATAACTTTAAACTTCTTAAATATTGCTTACTCAGCTCTACTGCTGTTCCATTCCCAACAACGATCTTCCCACAAGCAGCCACAGCGCAGTAGTAAGTTCCAGTGTGGTGCTGGTTGAGGATGTTCTTAGATAACTTGTACAGAGAGCAGCTTGAAGAAGAGCTGATCTCACACTGACGGCTGCTGCTGTTCTGATGAGTGTAAATGATTTCAGGAAAGGATTGTCCTGCAGCAGCTCTGAGCCAGAGCACTCGGAGATCTTCTGCTTCAGTGTCAGAGAGGACCGTGCACTGCAGAGTCACTGACTGTCCTGGAGAAACTGTACCTGATACTGGAGTTTGGACCACCGACAAGTTTAACTGAAGATGATCTGTTCAATTTAATAAAGACATCTTGTTTACAGCTGCACTGTCTCATGATTAAACATGATAATGATATTAATAATTTATTATGTAAGACATTAACCAAAAAGCTCATTCTAAATGCAATATATACAATCTAATATGATGCTAACTTTGTAAAACTAAATTGTGAAAAGTTTTGAATGAGTTAATATGTTAAAACTGTAATGTGATTACCTGTCACAGCTAAGACTATGAGATTAGAAAATGTAAATATTTTTCCATCACTTTGTCCACAGAAGTACATTCCTTCATCATCTTTGGAGACTGCCTTAACAGTCAGAGAAAAATCTTCATTTACACTGAATCTTGAATTATTTAAAATGGGAGATCTGTTGTCTAACTTTGATACAACTTTTTTAGGTTTCTGCCACAGTTGTTGTTTGTACCAAACCTTAACGTTTCTATCAGACTTTTCAACTTCGCAAGACAGAGTAGCACTTTCTCCAGCCTTAACTGAGACAAACGATCTCTCATTAAGATCCACAGCTTCAACAAGACCTATAAAATGACATGAAATCAATTATAAGCAATAAGCAAAACAATGGGTGACATTTCAGCAACAGAAGTTATATAAGAATCTAATTGCATTTTAATATCTGACACTTTTGAAAAGAATTCATAACTTACATATTATGCAGAGAGATAAAATGACAATCCGCAGTGGAGCCATCATCATCATCATAAGCTGCTTTGCTTATTTGAAGTAACTTAGAAAGGAACCTTCTGACCAAAGCAGCAAACTGCATTAGCATGCTGAGCTCAAGAGATGAATCTCTTTCGCTGGCGAATGTCACAAGGCCCTCCTCCCCTTCTGGCTTCCTTGTTTAGAATGATTCAAGTCTAATTATAAGAAACAGTCCACTCCATAATTATTAGTACCTTTGGTTAAGTTGGAGATCACCTCTTGTAGTTTTGAAGACTTAATGACCCCAAAATGCTACCATCTTCTGCAAAGGTGAAAACATGAACTCTGGAGAAATTTTAGCCTTGCTAAACGTCCTCCTCAATGTGTATGGCATTTGACAGCTGTTTCACCTCATATTTATACCCCCGTGGAAAAGAACATTTCCATACCCAAATGAAACTGTCACAGGATGGCTGGGGAGGGGTGGTTAGACCCAAATGCAGAGACCTTTTGGATAATAAGGAATATTTGTGTGTGAATGTTAGTGAGACTGGTTTTCACGATCACACCTGGGTGGAATTTGAACTGGGAATGTACTGATCTGCAAGTTACCACTGCACCACAGGGCCCAGTCTGAGGGCTGTATAGCAGCTTACAGGATGAATTGTGGGAAAAATGTGGGAAAATTGTAACAAAACGAGTGTCAGAGCAGCGAGCTCAAACAAAGAAGATAGTCCCACACAAAGGAAACAAATAAAGGAACACAAAACTCTTTTTCTTTTGTTTCCTTAGGAGCTACTTTGTGTTTTATTTTCTTATGATTCTCTTTTCTTTGTTTAAAGCAAAAATTTTCTTTTCTTTTCTTTTCTTTTCTTTTCTTTTTTCTTTTCTTTTCTACCAGTTACCCCTCTACAAAGGTGTGACACTGAGTGTCATTTGTCACTCTCTTTAATACAGCCCTCAGCAGGTGAGCCTAGTTGGCCTGATGAACCCAGGGAAGTCTGGGAATTGGAGTTCCCATGGCCACTTGCTCTATTCCTCTCAGAAAGCTGCCTCCGCCCTCTGCTGGCTGTTGGTGGCATGGAGCACTAACTTACAGAAACAGGAAGACCCGCCTATTTTTCACTAGAAAGCTTGACCCAAAACAGACCCAGCCAGGACCAAGAATATAATGAAAGGGAACATTTCACATGTTGTTCATTTTCTACAATAATAATAATAATAATAATAATAATAATAATACATTCAGATCAATTATTACTAATAATAAAAGCAATATTGACCTAGCAACTAGTCTTAATTCAACTCCACATTCTAAATTTTTTGGAGGCAAATGAAAATGATATAAAGATATTTCTGTGGTCTTTCAGGATCTTACGGAGCCCTGGAGGGGACGGAGGTAAAAAAATATATATATAATTCGAGCGAACGTTTTGTAGTTCGTACGCACATTTTCTCTTATTTGTGGTCACGATTTCTTAAATCGCTCCGTCGTTTTCTTTTAATCGTGCGCACGTTTTCTTTACTTCGTGGGTTCATTTTTTTTATTCATGATCACGATTTTCTAGTTCGTTCTCTCGTTTTCTCTTAACCGTGGTCATGTTTTATTTTTAACTGAACGCCCGTTGTTTGTGTTTTGATAACAGCTCCATGAGACTGTCTGGCGGGTTTTGATGAGTTAGATTGATGAGATAATGGACAGAGGTGCTCATCAGGTCTGATTTTGATTTGGGGGTTATGAGGAAACTGCAGCTCCTCTTCACAGCGAACGTCCCACGGTGTTTCTGCTCCCAGTCAAGATGCGGTGTTAGAGACCATCATACAATTACAGGACGAAATGATCAGCGTTTCAACATCCTCACATTAATATATCTACATCTAATCCATAGATCTATTAAACTCTCTCGCCATTTGACCTCATTCCACATGAACGTTTCTGTGTGTGTTTAATTTGAGTTTGTTGAAACGTTGACGCTGATCATTTCTTCCTGTAATTGTGTGATGATCTCTAACACCGCAGCTTGTCGCGGGAGCAGAAACAGCGCTAAGCGACCGCGCTGCGTCTCTATCTCTGTTAAATATGATCATTAGACAGTGCAGTTTAGTGAAGATTGTGGTTGTAGTTTATTGTCTTCCTTCATTTGACCACCAAACTGCAGCTGCACTGATGAATCTGAGGGCCGTTTGTTGTGAAGCGGAGCTGCAGTTTCCTCATAACCCCCCAAATCAAAATCAGACCTGATGAGCATCTCTGTTCATTATCTCATCAATCTAACTCATCAAAACCCGTCAGACGGTCTCTTGGAGCTGTTATTTACTTCTGCACCAGGCAAAAAGCACGACCTGTATCTACAACACTGATTTTGCGCACGAATCAAAAAAATAAGCAACGTGCGTTCAGTTAAAAATAAAACATGACAACATTTAAATGAAAACGAGAGAACGAATTAGAAAATCGTGATCACGAATAAACAAAAACGTACCCACGAAGTAAAGAAAACGTGCGCACGTTTAAAAGAAAACGAGGGAACGATTTAAGAAATCGTGACCACGAATAAAGGAAAACGTGTGTACGAACTGCAAAATGTTCGCTCGAATTAATTATTATTTTTTACCTCCATCCCCTCCGGGGCTCCGTAGGATCTTAATGTTACGTGGAAAGAAGAATGTTTAATTCAAAAAACCTCATTTCCACTGTTAGGCCGAAAAACACACACACATCAAATCCGAAGGCAAAATATTACTTAACCACAAACTTAACTTTAATCTTTAATATTGTTTTCCAGATCTCATGGAGTCAATAGCTTTAATAATGTACATGTAAATATATTTGAATGGTACAGCTGTTGACAGTGTTTCAAATTACAGTTATTTGGGAATTTATATAGGATCTTTTAGGACACACACTGATGAGTAAATCAATTAAAACTTAGAATTAGGCTGGGATTGTTATATAGAAATAGAATATTTTTTTTTTCTTCTGAAAGTAGAACGAAAGTTGTTCAAGCAATCATTTTTATTGTACTGGGTTATGGTGATGTAATCTATATAAGTGCAGCTCCTTCATTGCTGAAGCCATTAGACATGATCTAATACAGTGCACTTTATGTTATAACTGATGACAGACTTAAAATAATCATTGTGAGCTCTACTGCAAAGCTGGTTTATCATATTTTGATATAAGCAGGAAATTCCACTTACAGGTTTACAACCCCATTTCCAAAAAAAGTTGGGATGCTGTGCAAAAGGTAAATAAAAACAAAATGCAATGATGTGCAGATCATTTAAACCCTATATTTATTTGTAAATAGTACAAAGACAACATATCAAATGCTAAAAGTGAGAAAATGTATTGTTTTTTTTTAATAAAAATATATGCCCATTTTGAATTTGATGGCAGAAACACAAACAAAAAAGTTGGGACAGTGGCACGTTTACCACTGTGTGTCATCGCCTCTTCTTTTAAAAGCACTCTGTAGTCAGTGTTTAGGAGCTGAGGAGACCATTTGCTGCAGTTTTGAAAGTGAAATATTTTCTCATTCTTGTTTGATATAGAATTTCATCTGCTCAACATTTCAGGGTCTCTTTGGTCGTTTTTCTCATTTCATGAAGTGCCATATGTTTTCAGTGGGTGACAGGTCTGATCTGCAAGCAGGTCAGTTTAGCATCCAAGCTTATTTACTATGGAGCCATGCTGCTGTAATATATGCAGAATGTGGTTTTACATTGTGTAGCTGAAATAAACAAGGCCTCTTCTGAAAAAGATGACATCTGAATGGCAACATATGTTGCCAAAACCTTTATGTATCATTCAGCATTAATGATGCCTTTACAGGTGTGCACGTTACCCATGCCATGGGCACTAATGCACCCCCATACCATCATGAATACTGGCTTTTGAACTGTGTGCTGATAACAAGCTGGATGGTCTTTAGCCAACAGGATCCAGTGTCTATGATTTCTTAAAAGAATTTTAGATTTTAGAACACTTTTCCACTTTGGCTCAGTTCATTTTAAATGAGCTCAGGCCCAGAGAAGACAGCAGCGTTTCTGGATCCTGTTCATATATGGTTTCTTCTTTGAATGGTAGAGTTGTAACTTGCATTTATGGATGCAGTGATGAACTGTGTTCACAGACAGTGGTTTTCAGAAGTGTTCCTGAGCCCATGCAGTGATTTCCTCTACAGAATCATGCCTGTTTTAAATGCAGTGCCATCTGAGGGCCCAAAGATCTTGGCTAGCCAATATTAGTTTTTGGCCTTGTCCTTTTCATACAGAGATTTCTTCCGATTGTCTAAACCTTTTAATGATATTATGTACTGTAGTCTCCAAGTTCTTTGCTATTTTACATTGATAAATGTTATTCTTGAATTGTTGCACTATTTGCTACACAATCTTTCACAGAGTGGACAAGCCCTCCCCATTTTACCTTCTGAAAGACTCAGCCTCTCTGAGATGTTCTTTTTCTACCCAGTGATCTTACTGACCTGTGGCCAATTAACCTTGAGGTGTTTTGTTTTTTTTTTGCATTCCACAACTTTACCATTCTTTTCTTGCCCCCGTCCCAGCTTTTGTCTTTGTAATATTTTCAAATATATATAGGGTTAGAAGGTTTGCACATCATTGGATTTTGTTTTCATTTACATTTTGTACAGCGTCCCAACTTTTTTGGAAATGGGGTTGTATTTACAAAGCTCTTTTGAAAAAGTTACTACTCTACATTTCATCCTTTCTTAGTCAGAATAAATAGATTAGACAGAATGACTGACATGTTCTGAATGTACCATTCAGAGAATTTGGGCAGAAAGCATTTTCATGCAGTTGAGTGCTAAAATGCAACATCTTTTACTGTTCAGTCAATCTAAAATACTTTTAATACATGAGAGCTCTGAGTGTGTTTCTCTTAATTTTATCAAATGTATGTCTTTTTTAGGTTCTATCTGTTCTATTGGTTTTGTTTGTTTTATTTGCATTTTGTACATATGTTTGTTCATTTTAAACTTATTTTTAATCTTTAAAGTAGTAGTTTTATTAAATTAGTACTTTGTTTTTGTTTACAATATAGTTGTATTATTTTATTTTATGTCTTACAGGACCAAATTGTAAATGAGGCTTAGTCAGTTTACCAACCACCCCAATATTAGAACAAGGAAAGTCTTATTCTTCTCACTGGTCAAGAGTCACACACAGCCCAGTGCAGCTACTATACACTGAATTTTGAGGAGTCCTGGTTCCTGTTAGAGCTTTATGAAGTAGAATTTAAGCTAATCCAAGATTGGAATGGAAAATACAAAAAAGCATTTTCACTGGTTAAAATGAACATCATTCCTGCTGTTGCTCTACTGTTTGTCCAGGGAAGTTTTCTTTAAATAATGACAGTTTTTCACAACTTTAACCTAAATATATCTCTGCACTTTCTCTACCACTGATAAACAGCACGATTAAAAAGGAAGCCAGGGGGGCTTTTGGTGGTCAAACTAGATAACAAAAGAAGTGAAGGAAAAAGACATTTTCTGTTAGCCATTACCTGCGTCAGCCAATGAGGTGAGAATGTTGTAAGCTCATCAAGCAAAAGCAGCCTGGTCTGTCAATCACTTCCTTTCAAACATGTTACTCAAAGTATCAGTCATTTCAGTCATGAGGACGGTTTCAGTCTGGATTCTTATGTTGTCTTTTCATGAAATATGTAAGTTTTATTGGTATTTTTAATCTTATGTTAAATTACTTTTATCAATCACTAATAGTTTTGATTAAAACTGACTGTTCAATAATTATTTTATAGACGCTGCAGAAACTGTGGATATTTACCAGAAACAGTCATTTGTCTCTGCTAAGCCTGGTGAAGCCGTTATCCTTCAGTGCACACTGGCTGACCATCAGAGTACTTAAGACGTCTTTTGGTACAAACAGCCACTGGGACAAATGCCTCAGGAGGTGGGCATCAAGGGGGCATTTATGAAAGCAGTCTTTTCATCACATTTCAAAAACACAAGCTTCAAACTGGAGAGAGTGGAGAACAGTGTTAGTCTGACTATACCACACCCCACAAAAGATGATGAAGCGATGTACTACTGTGGGATATCTATGATGAAGATGATCAAGTTTTCCACTGGAACATTCTTAGCTATTACAGGTAACTTTATTCATATTGTTATTTATATTGTATATTATATTACGATGTATATTATTTTATACAATCATAAAGTTATAGATGTGTTTAATAAAACCTGCTAGCAAGTCCTGGCCTTTGTGAATATCCATCGGTTATACTATATTAGGCTGGTAGACCTTTGTGACTTCATATGCACAGTGGATGTTGTCTAAAAACTTCTGTATTACACTGACCAGATCATCCTCAGTTAAACATATCAGTGCTCCAAACTCCAGTACGGGGCTCAGTTTCTCCAGGAGAGTCGGTCACTCTGCAGTGCACGGTCCTCTCTGAGATCAGAGCAGCTGAACTCCGAGTGCTCTGGTTCAGAGCTGCTGCAGGACAATCCTTTCCTGAAATCATTTACAGAACAGCAGCAGCCGTCAGTGTGAGATCAGCTCTTCTACACACAGCTCTGTGTACAACTTCTCCAAGAACATCCTCGACCACCACCATACTGGAACTTACTACTGCACTGTGGCTGCTTGTGGGAGGATCATTTTTGGTAATGGGTCTGCTGTGGAAATAGGTAGGTGCTAGTTGGAATAAACATAGTTAAAACTGTGAATACGGCTGTGCTATTTAATTTTTTTTTGAAATAGGGGATTCTTGCACAATGTAGTATCATACTGAATTCAAATGAACTGAATTGCAATTATACAGTGCAGTGCAAAAGTGAAAGACCACTCTTCACTCAATTTCCAGTCATACAGGTCATTCATTTTTCATTAGATATGTTTGAAAAGATTAGGGTTAAAATTTCCACTTGCATAATGAAGAGACTTCTGTTTTATTTTCCATTGAATATATGTTTTCTGCTTTTTTTCTCCTGGTATAAATGATAAGTGGTCTCTGACTTCTGCACAGTGATGTATGTGCTTTACACTTTTTGGTAAAGCTGGTGTCTTTGTATTTCTCCATTACAACCATTCTCACTATATAACACAAATAAAGCTTAAACAATAGCTGAAGCTATTATAACTGTATGAAATTAAGGTCTGATTTCTATTTTCTAGATCATTCCAAGTCTCATCATTCAGTTCTTGTCATGATGGGACTGGCTCTGGGTTTGTGTGCTGTCTGGAATGTCACACTGTGCTGCTTCTGTATGAAATGGAAAATCTGTGAATACTGTCAAGGTAAGTTAATTGAGGAATCCAAATATTTAGTATTTTTCCTCTTTTTTCAGTGATTCTAATGTTCTGTTTCTCTGTGAATTTCAAGGCAATAAACCTCACCCTGTCACACATGATCTCTCAGGGACAGATGATCTACAGCGGCAGGTACGCCATCATTATACATACATACATACATCATCTAAACCGCTTATCCTTCTGGGTCGCGGTGGGGTGCTGGAGCCTATCCCAGCTGTCATTGGGCGGAAGGCAGGATACACCCTGGACAGGTCGCCAGTCCATCGCAGGGCAGACAGACATACACATACATTCATACACACACCTAGGGGCAATTTAGCATGTCCAATCAGCCTGACTGCATGTTTTTGGACTGTGGGAGGAAACCGGAGTACCCGGAGGAAACTCACGCAGACACGGGGAGAACAGGCAAACTCCACACAGAAACGCCCCTGGTCGCCCAGCCGAGAATCGAACCCAGGCCATTCTTGCTGTGAGGCAACAGCGCTACCCACTGCGCTACCGTGCCGCCTACGCCATCATTATTTCTTGGGAAATTATACCAAACATATATTCTATGGAAATGAAAGGGTAACTGACCAAACATCCTTCAAAAACACTAACTTTCAGATTTTAGAAATGGAAAAACAGTCTGTTTTATAAATTATGATTCATATTTATTTACTTGGGACATGATTTTATCCACAGGTACTTACAAAAGAAGCAAACCAAAGTGAAATAAAGCACCAGATACGTAATAATAATTTAGTTATTTTCTAATAAAAATGATAAACTATATAACTTGAAATATTAAAGATTTACTTAGTTGCAAAAAAACTATTTTAAGATCATTATGAATAAATAATTAATAATTGCATACATCCTGGTTTAAATAATTAAACTCTTTCACTATCTTGATATGTTTTATGCATGAAATTTACTTAATGCTTGGTGGATCATTATTAATCGGTGAATATATATTATTAATTTTTAATTAGACTCTAATTTTGAAGTTGCAACTTTACTTTATAATGTATTTATAAACAAATATCGCAATACTTATTATCATTACTAAAGAAATTAAGTATAATATGTTTATTGAATTGTGTTTACATTGATTGTACATTCCTGAGCAAAAGCTTAAAAAACAAACAGGTAAAAAAATAATTATTAAAAAGCTAAAATTTATTAATGTATAAGTAAAATGCATAAATGTTATCTCACAAACCATTACATAATGATTAAGGTGCCGTTTACAGGGGTCTGTTTATATGAAATGCTACCCGCCAGTCCTGTCATAGCCAGATGCAGGAATCAGTGAGATCTGGATATAGATGTTATGTTATCTGTAAAAGTTGGTCGACAGGTCAAAGAGGATGAAGACTAATGATATAAAGTTCTCTCTGGCTTTGTGGAGCTCATGTGACTGACTATGTGATGGATCTGTTAAGTGATCCAGTTTGCAATCAGACTGTTTGGTGTTCAGCAGAATGTTTATCTTAAAATTCAGAGATTTTAATTTTAAAATGTTATACAACTATTTGTAAACAATTTAGATATAAGCTCTTAAATATAATAATATATAATCATTATTATATATACAGACCAATAGGGCATGTTTACAGACCAAAGGGACAGGGGTTCAAGCTCCCGCTGTGGTCTATCTCTGCATGTGCCTGGTTACAGCAAACCAGCTCTACATTTATTGGTTAACCTTGATCAAAAGATGAGCAAATAAAAGAATCTTAAAAAGTATCTATAAATTGTTCACTGCAGGACCAAGACACTGTGGAGCTGAATTATGCTGCTTTGCACTTCTCTGAGAAGAACACTAAAAAGGGAAGAAGAAGAAGAAGAAGAAGAAGAAGAAGAAGAAGAAGAAGAGAGAATGGCCTCAAGAGAGTGTCTACTCTGAAGTAAGAAGCTTCAGTTAGATATAAATTTACATATATTATGCCTCTGAACAGACTCCTGTTCTGTTTACTGGACTATATTTGGTCAGATGGGCTTAACTCTTAAAATCACATGCTTATTACAAACTAAGGCTTATTATTATTATAACTACATGGACTATAATGCAAACTGGCAGAGTTATTCCAAAGTTATAAAAGTGTAGTTAATAGTACAGTTAAAGCAATAGAGATGAAACCAGAGGTAACAGTGACTCTTACAGATGCAAATCTGACATCTTAACCTTTAAGATCATGTCAAGTTTTGAACTGCAGTGCTCAGAGCCAGATGAGTCATAACTCATAAACAAGCTTCTTCTTAAAAGAGGAATAAATGAGTTTTTAAATGGTAGTGTTTACCATTATCTCTTAAAACAAGATTTATTTTGTTCTATTACACTTTGTCTTTACTTGCCAAATGTTGTTCTGTGAGCTGTAACCTGTGCAAACACACAAATAAAGTAAACATGTGAATCCAGGCTTTAAAGTAGTGTTCACTGACTCTGTTTCAGAATATCTCAGTCATGATGCATGTAAATGTTGGGCACGTTGTGGGTGGAGTTTGCTCCTGTCCTCACTGAGGCTCCTCCTTCATCACTGTGTGACAATTACCAATGATATCGTCCTCTCTCTCCTTTAGACGTCCCCCACTTCCTTTCTTTCTCGCTTACCAGATTCGTCTGTAGAATGAAAAAAGTTTATATATTCTTTGCTGAGTAACGTAGTGAATTCTTTACAAAGCAAAATATTCTAAAAAAAAAGCAGTCAATATATCAACTTAATCTTCTAGTTCACATTCTAGTGCACTTATTGGTGATGTTATGGTGCTTAGTGACTTTATGTTTACCTAGAAGAGTTGACTTCAGCTTCAAGTGTTACCAAAGACAGAGAAGAACAATGCTGAGTGCTAATAGGTCCTATTGGTTCTAATCTAGAGTCCCAACAGCCATAAAAATGAAATCTGCAGTACTGCACTGATGGCCAATAGAAAAAAAAACAAAACAGAAAAGTGCCAAAAATTCAAGTGCTTTATGCAATACAAACACACCTACTGTTCAAGGGTTTTCAATACTATAAGACCAATTTCTTAAAGATAAGTGTACAAAAAAAAATAAAATAACTGTTATGTGTGTTAGATGGTAGGTGATTCAAAAATGAGAAAGCAGCAGAAACAAAGTCCTCATAAAATGAACATGAAGGATAATTATTATATCAGTATTGTTTTATTGATTCAGTTATTATTTATAAAATAACAACAATTTTTACAACAAGCGGTTTCAAAAGGTAGTGTTTGTGCTTGTTTGTGTGTTTGTGAAACTCAGTCTTTGACGTGTCAGTGGACGCCTCTGCTTGTAGGTGCTGTTTAGGCCGTTGGTGGTTTTCACAGCTTTTTGTTGTCCTCTACGTCTCACTCCTTCACCTACTGCACTGCTGAAGTTTCACTGCTTTATCTCTGCAGATCGCTTTGACCACCCCTGACCAGGTTTCTCAGAAAAACAGCCCCTCTCACCTCAAAGTTTCCACAGGAAGCTCAGCTATATCTGTCACAGGACACATAGCAGCTTTCTTTAGACACAGAGTGCAGCTACAGAAACTGGACAAACAAATAACACAATACAAATATCTTCAAAACAACAGTGGTTTTCTGTCTTTTTATTGGCTCTGCAGTCAGTAGGATATTTAGGGATTTTAATTTTCAAATCAATATTTGAAATTAAAAAAAAATCTAACCATTCTATTAAACATGGTTGATGTCATAATCTGCTTCTGTTTACACAGTGACCTAATATTGAATATTTCATCTTCATGTCACATTTCTTTGTTTCAAAATCTAAAACATAATGAGCAACATTGCAACCTGAGCTCAGTCTTCTGGGCACCACTGTATATGGTAAATATGTTTGTCTGAGGAACAGAATTGTTTTTGGCATATGTGTTCATCATGATGAGTAATATTTGTGTGTTTTATATTTGTGGCTGTCATTTACATTGTTTTCTTCATAGCTTACAGTTATGAGAATCCAGAGTGACAGCTACTGTGATGATTTTCCAGACTCATCAAAAAGTAGAACACAGAAGCTGAGAACTCCTGAGGGAAACTGTATTTTATCAATACAGGACTAATAAATCATAACATCTACCTGAACAGGCCTCAACACCAAAATCTAAATTCTCCAGTTGCTTACTGGACTAGACTCCAACTTTACAGTTTCCAGCTTCTTACTGTGATCCATCCCAGTGATCCACAAAGCAATCCCATAAATCCAGTCCAGAAGAGTCCAAAACACCATCCATGAGGGACCAGCATAACTGGTGTTCCATCTCGTCATAGCTCTTCCCACACAGTCTGTATATGATCACCTTGACCCGGTAGAGGTCAACCATCACAGCTAAACACCACATAGTCCCTCTTGGCCTCCAAGCATGGCTTGTTCTGTCTGTTTTCCTCCATTGTGAACAAATACACATTCAAGGCAGGCTGCATCACTCTGGCTCTAGTTGATTGCTCACCCTCTGTAGATGTCCAAGGCAGAGTAAACTGCTGTTCAGATCTTCTTCATCCCTAAACATGTCTGTCACCTGTGAGAGGAACTTTCTTCTTTCCCAGGCTTGGTGAAGTGTAGAACCCCATTGTAACATGAGGTCCAAGCCCACAACACACACATATCCTTGATTCCAGTTGATCAGAATAGGTGCCCAAAGCAATGGCCCTGCTGTCAAACCCAAATCTCAAGGCCCTGTCCAGTCACAGTTGACTCACTGTCACCATCATCCAGCCCTTCAGCATCCACAGTTTGAAGCTGGGTAGCAGCCCCACCTTCACAATAGAGGTGGGCCAACCAATAGGAACCTTCCTTAACACCATAGCTGTGAAAAAGTCACCAAGCAACACCGTTAAGTCAACCTCTTATAATTTGGTGGCGTGTTTGAGAGTTTATGCAAGAAAAATGTCATTAAAAAAGCAGGAAATTATTTCTTGTATTTCTCTGACACCTCGTAATAGATCTGAATCAAAGCAAGGTTTGTTAGCTAGTTATCTAATTAATAATCAACATTGGTTCCAAGTTCTTGTAAGTAACAAATTAAATGCATTTGTATAATAATCCATGAAGCTTTCTATGCCTAAAGCCCCTAAAGTCAACCTGATAAGGAATAAAGACAGATGCTGCTTTTGAAGAGATCCCTGTAGTTCCAGCTTTAGGTCCTCCTACCAGCAGTTAAACCACACTGTCAGCTGTAGCTGTGCCTAAAACCTTTCACTAAAGCCCTCACCTTTCTTTCTTAGTAATCTCCCATGCAAATGAGGGACTGCGGCGGAGGCTGCCACAAAAACACAGGACCAGCCCCTGACGTGGAAGTTTCACTGCTTTATCTCTGCAGATCACTTTGACCACCCCTGACCAGGTTTCTCAGAAAAACAGCCCCTCTCACCATTAAAGTTTCCACAGGAAGCTCAGCTCTATCTGTCACAGGACACGTAACAGCTTTCTTTAGACACAGAGTGCAGCTACAGAAACTGGACAAACAAATAACACATTAAAATATCTTCAAAACAAGAGGGGTTTTCTGTCTTTTATTCACTCTGCAGTCAGCAGGATATTTAGCGATTTTATTTTTCAAATCAATATTTGAATTTTTTTCTTTTTTTTTTTTAAATCTAGCCATTCTACTAAACATGGTTGATGTCATAATTTGCTTCTGTTTACACAGTGACCTAATATTGAATATTTCATCTTCATGTCACATTTCTTTGTTTTAAAATCTAAAACATAATGATCAACACTGCAACCTGAGCTCAGTCTTCTGGACACCACTGTATATGGTAAATATGTTTGTCTGAGGCACAGAATTGTTTTTGGCATATGTGTCCATCATGATGAGTAATATTTGTGTGCTTTATATTTGTGGCTGTCATTTACATTGTTTTCTTCATAGCTTACAGTTATGAGAATCCAGAGTGACAGGTACTGTGATGATTTTCCAGACTAATCAAAAAGTAGAACACAGAAGCTGAGAACTCCTGAGGGAAACTGTATTTTATCAATACAGCACTAATAAATCATAGCATCTACTCTGAACAGGCCTCATCACCAAAATTTAAATTCTCCAGTTGCTTACTGGACTAGACTCCAACTTTACAGTTCCAGCTTCTTACTGTGATCCATCCCAGTGATCCACAAAGCACTCCCATAAGTCCAGTCCAGAAGAGTCCAAAACACCATCCATGAGGGACCAGCATAACTGGTGTTCCATCTCGTCATAGCTCTTACCACACAGTCTGTATATGATAACCTTGACCCGGTAGAGGTCAACCATCACAACTAAACACCACATAGTCCCTCTTGGCTTCCAAGCATGGCTTGTTCTGTCTGTGAACGAATACACTGTGATTTGTTCATTGTGAACAAATACACATTTAAGGCAGGCTGCTTCACTCTGTCTCTAGTTGATTGCTCACCCTCTGTAGATGTCCAAGGCAGAGTAAACTGCTGTTCAGATCTTCTTTATCCCTAAACGTGTCTGTTACCTGTGAGAGGAATTTTCTTCTTTCCCAGGCTTGGTGAAGTGTAGAACCCCATTGTAACATGAGGTCCAAGCCCACAACACACACATATCCTTAATTCCAGTTGATCAGAATAGGTGCCCAAAGCAATGGCCCTGCTGTCAAACCGAAATCTCAAGGCCCTGTCCAGTCACAGTTGACTCACTGTCACCATCATCCAGCCCTTCAGCATCCTCAGTTTGAAGCTGGGTAGCAGCCCCACCTTCACAATTGAGGTGGGCCAACCAATAGGAACCTTCCTTGACACCATAGCTGTGAAAAAGTCACCAAGCAACACCTTTAAGTCAACCCCTTATAATTTGGTGGAGTGTTTGAGAGTTTATGCAAGAAAAATGTCATCAAAAAAGCAGGAAATTATTTCTTGTATTTCTCTGACACCTCATAATAGATCAGAATCAAAGCAAGGTTTGTTAGCTAGTTATCTAATTAATAATCAACATTGGTTCCTGGTTCTTGTAAGTAACAAGAGCTTTAAGTCCTCCTACCAGCAGTTAAACCACACTGTCAGCTGTAGCTGTGCCTAAAACCTTCCACTAAAGCCTTCACCTTTCTTTCTTAGTAATCTCCCATACAAATGAGGGGCTGCACCAGAGGCTGCCACAAAAACACAGGACTAGCCCCTGATGTGTGAGTGAGTTCAACAGGAGCAACGAGACCAACAGAAAGATCCTAATAGATCAAATCATAATTGATCATAACAGGAGAAAAGCTTTTACTGCTCCTGTAAACACTTATTAGAACAGTTTGAATGATCAAACTGAAGCCTTCACAGCTTTTCAGTTTCTGTCTTCCTGTCTGCAGTGACTGAAGGAAAAGTCTGTTGTTTTATAATGTGCAGAGCTGTATTGAAATATGTATCATATTACCTCTAAAACGCTATTTAACCTGCAACATAACAAACTTGTATTATCTGCATCTGAAGTTCGAGCTTATAAGCTCTCAGCACTCTCAGATTCATCTCTTTATTAGGAAGAAGAAAAACTAACTTGGTAATGGCATCAAATCATACATTTTTATTAATGCAAACATTTTGTTGTATTGCTACAGATACATGAGAAATATATGTGTTTAATTGTGTTTGTGTGTGTGTGTGTGTGTGTGTGTGTGTGTGTGTGTGTGTGTGTGTGTGTGTGCGTGCGTGTGTGTGTGTGTTAGTGCTTTACATGTTCTTCTAACTTTTTATAGTTGGGCTCATCATGTTTGCTCCAGGCATGTGCTGATAGGTTGAAGGCTGTGGAGATTAAGTGCCCCTTGTGGTGGAGGACAAAACTGCTGTTATTTTCTCCTTCTGGACTTTTCAGCACTTTTCTTAAACCACTTTTCTCATTTCTGGGATGGACTGAAATATCAGAGTTTCCTTCAGGGTGAGTGTTATATTGGAAAATGAATCCACAAACATTGATCTTTTACTTTTAACACAAGCTTTACATGAAAAAAGATCATCTCATCCTTATTATTGGCAGGTCACTCTGCTCAGTGTGGTGCTGTCACTCAGGGACAGTCTTAGGCAAAGATAGACAGTCAACTAGCTCCCCCATGAGCCAAGGGCTCAGTGAAAATACAAATTAGATATATTGTATTTGTTGACGTCAAAGTCAAAATATATATATATATATATATATATATATATATATATATATATATATATATATATATATATGAATACATAGCGTTGTCAGTCATTTCAATGCACCCCCCCCAAGTCATGGTAATAATGCATTATTCTATGTTATTACATAATGACACAACTGCATAAAGACAGACTAGTATGGCAATATAATTAAGTGATTGTCTACATCATGGCGAAAAGGTTTTTTGTTGTGATTTACTTGGTGGTGAAGAAGTCAGACACGTACAGCAGAGAAATGCAAAAATAGCTTAGAATAAAGAAGAAAGCAAAAGGTTTATGGCTCAACACCCAAAGCTGACTTTTCATTCAGAACAGAGTGCTGCACAGACTCAACAGTACACAAAGCTAACATTAATGTTAGTACAGATAGCTCCAGTGTTGGGATCAGTACTTAATCAACATTGGTTCCAAGTTCTTGTAAGTAACAAATTAAATGCATTTGTATAATAAAAAAGTAATTGTTACAAGTTACTAATTACTTCTCTCAGATTGTAATGGGATAATGTTATTGATTACTTCCTGAAAAGGGTAATACTTAATTGCTTCTACTCTGTACAAAATGATTTTACTCTATTTAAAACTTTGTTGTTTCATGCGTCTTTCTTCAAACAAGCAAAATGATTCATCAAGATAATGAGATAATTTCATGTAAAACTGACCAGAAATATATAAAATCTTATCATTTTTCACAACAACTGCTAAATGAAAATATTAGACTTTAAGACTTGCTTTAAGATTATTTTGCTTGCCAAGATATCATTTTCTGCAGTGTAAGCAGTTCTGTTAAAAATTTAAAAAGGGCATCCAGGGGGCCCCATTCCTGTCTTTTGTCTAGAGCTGCACAATCATTAAATCCAGCCCAGTAATCACAGTTCCCGCTACTCCACTGTGTTCAGGAAAAATTATCCACATAAAGTTAAAATTTATATTGTGGTCACTCTGATACTCGACCAATGAGAGAGACAAACAGCAACAGAGAATGGAAGAAATCATTTTCATTTTAGTAGAGAAAAATAGTTTGTTAGACAGATATAAGTTTAAATTATTATTATTATTTTTGTTCAGTTATCCAGAGCAGCCTCTGTTTTTCAGAACCATGGAGAGCGAAATAGTTCAGTTCAGTCATGATATCAGTGCAACTGTAAGATAATTCAACCAGATAGGGAAGATTAAGCAAAAACTAAACTTAAATTTTAAATGCATTAAAAGAAGTCATAAAAGACATTATATGTATATTTTTTACATTACAGTTCTGTATTTGGAAAGCTTTATAAATGCATTCATAAGGCATGAACAATAACAATTTATAATACCTGGCATAAGCTTGTATAGTTGTTCTTAAGCCACATGCATAACAATAAAGCTAGGTAGGTAAAAACTGTTGTAATGGATCTGGGTAGTAACATAACCTTGTTATTGTACATTACAACATTCATGTTTACAGTGTACTTATGAGCAGATGTTATAATGTTTTATGAAACCTGACATGATAACATCATATTCTAATGTTTCATAAAGTGTTATGCATGCAATTTTAATTATTTATAAGCAATTAAATAGGCTTATGCCAGGCATGATAAGCTATTATGCATGCTATTTAATGCCTTATAAAGGCATTCATAAATTATTATGAATACAGGATCAATAGCAAGCGTTACCAAAAAAGCACCTAAGAGATCTATCTCAAGATCTATCACTAAACATGTTCAAGAGTTTGTCAGGAGATTTACTATTGATACAAATTGTATTGTATCTTGAGCCTCTAAGCTGATGATTTCTTTCTTTTTTTTTTTTTAAGCACATAACATCCCAGCATCAGGTTAACAGTACTAACTACCCTTATTACTTTAGAGATGAATGACAGACATGTTAATCACTACAGGATAAATATTTGGACTTTTATCCTAGAACATCTTCATAGCTGCTGTTCCTGCTTTTAACCACCAGATGTCATTAATTATTAATGAGAAGCTTTCTGCTTCCTTCTGGTGGCTGTAGCTGGTCTCATAGATGTATGAAGTATGCTTTACAGTATGATTTATAGTGTGGGTCATACCCCTAAGAAGAAATATAAGAAGAAATTAAAGAAATATATATTTACAAAAACAAGCAAAAATAGTTAATTGATAAGTTTTACATCTGACTCTTTTATTTGCACATTGTACATATTGAACATTCATTCAAATAAAAAAAAAATATATAACAATATCAATAGAGCACTGAGAGTCTACATGACTATATTAACTCAGTAAGACGTCTTTTCTGTTGTGTAATACAGCTTTACTGAACTGCTCTGTAGTCAGAAACAGGGAAGAATCTCACTCGGGTGAAAACTTTCTCCTTTAGCGCTCTTCTCTTCATCTTCTCAGAGAAACATAATGCAGTGAAATCAAACTCCTCATCGTCAGAGTCCTGTTTCAGAAAACAGAAGATCAGTGCTGAAATGGACAACAAGCATTGTAATCTGGATAAACACCTTATAAGTGTATTGAAGAATCCTTTTCAGAGCTTTTTAGAATCAAAACACAAAGAAGAAAAATTACTGATTATTTAGAAGATGTAATTTCGATGTGATTACAGTAAGAGACGGCTAAATGATTTAAAAGAAAAAATATTGTACTAGAGTACTTAAACTGGATGTGTGAGATGTGAAATTTCTGAACTGATGAATCTAAATTCGTTGTTGAGATTGTTAAAGCAGAAAATGCGTCAAATGTCCAACACTAAATTTTGAAGGTATAGAAAAAAAGTGCAGATTGTTTTTTGAAAAACTTTGAGCAAGAAATGGAATTGAAAGCATCCCAAAAATAGAAGCTGTAATAAAAACAAAATATTAAATAATAAAGCACAGCTCAGTAATGCTGAGATTAATAATTCACTCATCATATTGATTTATCAGTCTACTCAGGCTTTAGCAGAGCTCAGTAACACTGAGTTTAATAACTGATCATCACATTGATTTATCAGTCTACTCAGGCTTTAGCCAGAATATCCAGAAACTGTTAAATAGGTCCTCTTAGATGTTCATCTAACATGCATGTTTGTTACGCACAGTATGCTGATTTAAAAACAAGCATCAATGGTTTCTTTTGATTTTTTTTTTTTTTTACCCAGTGAAAATGTGTTCTAAATATGCTCCTAAAAGTGTACAAAGTGTATTCTGAATACTGCCTTTACAAAATGTAATTTGGACTGAATACAAATACTTCTGTATTCTAAATATGCATTCCCGATACTTGTATTCCATTACATCCCAACCCTGCACACTGATGAACAAATTTATTCCTCTCCACATTGTAACATCAGTCAGTACATCCATGCATTTCAAAAGGTGGCATCTTGCACTGAAATTCAGAACAGAACATTTTCTACATAGAATATATTACACAACCACAGCAAAAACATTTGTGGAGACAAAAATAAAGCAAATAAAAACATTAAAACTCACTAGTTACCTTTTTCATGATGGTGATTAAAATTACCCCTTTGTACAACTGATGGCTATTTTTGATCAGTTGGTTCACAGGTATGTTTTATGAAAAGCGGTGCCTTGAGATGGCAAAGAAGTGACATCATATTAGAGTCCTGTGTCTAATGTAGAGAAGTGTGTTCAGTGGTTCATGTGCTAAAAGTGGTTCATGTGCTAAAAGTGTGAGGCTCAGAATGAGCTTACAGTTGTGCAGAGCTGCACTGAGGTTTTGCTCTTTTAGTATCAGGTTTCACAAACTAGTATGTTCGTATATTAGCAATGATTAAAAATATAAGGCAAATTTCTTAGTTTTGCCTCATCAATTACAACAATGCTTGTAGAATGCTGTTTGTATTCTGTAGTTACAGTGTAATAACAGTATAATTACAGCATAACAGTGAATAACAGTGCATGTATCATGAATCTAAAGGATGATAGTGATAACCAATGAATACCTGAAGAATATATTTTCTTTAGTATTAATTGCAATAATGTATTTGTAACTGGCATCAGTTTTCTCTTAATAGACATTAAACTATTAAACTGTAAGTGTAGATTTAACTGTACTCCATACATATTTAAATATTTTTAAGAGAAATAAGAGGATAATAAGATGAAAATAAAAACACAACCCACTGCCTTGTTACTCCTGGGCAACTTTCACATTTGGGTCACATGTTGGTCTTCACTAGGGAATGGTTTATTATAGAAAAAATATTTTAGCAGAAACAAAACAAAACCTAGTATTAATCGATGTTTATTACAAAACATAACTGCTGTAAGTCCTTAACCATTAACCAATATTTTTCCCAGTTAAGTGATGACACTAACTCAGAGGTTGGCAACACATCGGCTCCAAAGCCGCTTGCGGCTCTTTTACTGCAGGCTCCACAGCAAAATTAGATTTGTAGGTAAAAAAAAATAAATAAATAAATAAAAATCTGTAATGTTGGAACAGAAAGCAGAAGCTCGCGGTTTAAAGACAAAAAGGAAGCTTTACTTGGGGAATCAAGGATGCACACCATAGTCAAATAACGAGCATGGGTCAGTTCCAAAAACCACAGCAAGATGAGAATGGCTACCATGACAAACAAGGGCAAAACAGTTTGAAGTCCACAAAACAAGCAAAGGGTCAAAATCACCAATCCGAATAACCAGGCAGAAGTACAAAAGGGCAAATCCAAAAACAGAGTCAGAGAACATGAGAAGAATAAAGTCATAACCAGGAAAACAATCAAAGAAAATGCTCAGTAGTTTCATAAAGAAAGCAATACCTCGCAAAGATTCTAACTAAAGCCTGGGCTTAAATATTATCTAAAACAGCTGCAAAGCATTAGTATTCCGGCGAACTTGAACGCTGATTGGAGGATGAGGATCTCTCCGGAGTCATGTGACTTTGCTGAGGAGTCTGGGAAATGGAGTTTGTGTCAGAACATGTGAGCGAGGGAACTAGCTCCATCTGATGAGTGGCAGGAAGCGTGACAAAATCCTCCTTTACAGTAAAATAAAACTCTGCTGATTGTTCAACACAGTTTCAACAATAAACGGTCTTAAACACTGGAGTTAATATAGCCTATATCTGCTAATTTACCCTTTAACCCTGCAGGCGTGCAGACTGCTGGTCACAGCAGAACAGTCAACAGTCTTGCCCAGCTAGTAAGTTAGCTAACAAAAAAGCGAAAGGAAAGATTTAAGACGAATGTCGATAATTTGGATATTTGTTTATTTAGTTTATTTGTGCATTTTGTTTATTTTTTCATATATATATATATACATTTTAGAGAATTAAAAAAAAAATCAGTCTAAGAAGAAAAGGAACAAAGTGAAGGCAATACCCTTTAATTAATGGCCACGTGAGGTGGTGTGTTTTTATTTTTGTTTTAGAAAAAACTGAAGATTTTAGCAAACATATCTGTATTTTGCAGTTCCATTTTCAGAAGAGTTTAACGTTTCCTGATTTGAGTTTGAGCAGCATGTTTAAGTGCCTGTTCTGAACATTGGTCTTGCCAATAAAAAAGGACCTTCCTACTTGTGGTGTTTATTGACTCCTTTTCACAGTCGTTGGGTCTTGCTGCAAAGGTAGGGAAAATACTTATAGATGTTTAATTGTAAATCACTATCACTATTTATACACTCCTAAAAATGCTATGAATCACTTATGAATGTTGCTTTGCATGTCACTTTACTACATGGACAGTGAATAACTCATAAATATGCTATGAACAGTCAATCAACTTAAAGTCTCAAACTTTGTGTGGTGGTGGGACAGGTCCATGCATGTAACATGCACTTTAGTCAGGGTAACGTGGCTTCCATCACTTTTGTGGTGAAGGCAAAGCAATGCAAATTTATAAAGAATATTTCTTACAAAATTATCAGCACCCTGAGTGAGGAAAGTCAAAGAGCCACCACTCGATTGTACTTTGAAGTAATGCAAAAAAGGAACTATTCCTTGGGATTTTAGTGTGTGTCACACTTTAACATTTAAAGTGTCAGTTACACATGATAACCAATGCACAGTTATACATGTGCCTTCTCCAAAACCGTAAGTGAGGAAGAACATCACAAAAAAAATGTCCAAAGTAATTGGGATAACAGTGTTAGCATTTACCCCAAGAAAGTTAAACTTAGTTTAAATAACATTTTCAGAAAGAATAGCATAGTGCAAAATACAAATGCTTGAGGACCTAATTTAAAAAAAGTTGAAAGTCTAAGTAAAAAGTGTCAAAGCTCTTTCTGTCCAAAGTGATAAAGCCAGGTCGTTTTTATGCTGGCAGTCCAGAAATAAGGAATTTCACTGAAAATAATAAAGTTATTCAAAATAAAATATAAAGACTTTTATTTTAAAAAACATCTTTTGGTAAAATGACTTTGTAGTCCATATTGATATCATGTAAAACATATAGTTTAGTTAGCTACAATATACAGTATAGTTTACAAATGTTGATTTAAGCATTCATGAACATGTTATGAAGTGTTTATGTAAGGTGATATGAATGTGTTATGTAGACACCCTTCAAATAAAGTGTTACCCATTTTTCTTTCATCAAAGCACAAACAATATAAATGTACCCTTAACGGTAGAACAATGGTTTTAAGGTCCAGTTGTGGACCTTAAATAAGTTTTTCCCAGGTGAAAAGTATGTATTTGTACCTTTTCATGACCTAATGTTTTAAAACAGAACAGTAAAAATAAAGGTCTGGAGACGAGACGGGATGTGTGGAGTCAATACAATGTGTTCCCTGGCTAAAGGTACTGAAAGTACCACCCCAGTGAGAAGAGGCATACTGCTCCAGTGACAGTTTACTACCTTTTTTTCTGACAGTATAGTTCAAGCTTGAATCCATTACAGCTAAAAAGAGTTCAATAAAGCATTAAAAAGAGCTAAAACAACCTAAAGAAGTTTTCAATAAGTCAATTTGAGTCATAAATATATATATTATATATATATATATATATATAGATAGATAGATATTTTAATTTTATGATATTTAATTAAATTAAATAAATATTTTTTGGTTACCAAAAATCTATGAAATTACATTTGCTTTAGAATATGAGACACAAACCGACTCATTGCAGCTTGGTTAGTGCTTCTTAGCCTCTAATCAACAAAAAGTAAGCTGCTCTTTAGAATATGGAATATGGATGTATTAGTGATAATTAAACACTTACTAGCTCCAAAATAATGAACTCAAAATTAAAATCAAACCTAAAACATAAAACGTTATGACAAATTATATGTTTTAATTTTTTTGTTTGTTTGTTTGTTTGATCATTTGTTTTTTTCTCAATAGGTTAAAAGAAAATGAACAAAATCTTTGTATAATAATTATATAATAATTTGCTCAGGGGTCTCCAAACATTTACATATGACTCTATTATGTGTGATTTTTTTTTCATTATTACAACTAATAATGCATTTTAGGTCATAATGAACAAAACTTAATGCAGAGTGAATAAACTATTTAGAAGTGTTTAACTGAACAAAGAACAAGAATTTAATAAACCCGGCATTTGTATATATTAAAATAAAGTTTTGCCGACAGTTAAAGGCTCTGCTCTGCTGATGATGCTGTGCTGCTCTGAGATTATGAGCAAAATGATAAATTTATATTGTAAATGGATCTAAAAATTATAATTATCTGTATGTACTGTAGGTTGGAATACAGATTATTAAACAAAGAATTTTCTTTATATTGATGTTTTATGTTTCTCTTCTCCTTTTTCTTAACTGATGACTGAATGGAGTTATCTGTACATTTTATTATGTACATGAACTAAAAAAGAGCTCTACAGAGTAATTTGCATGTTCAGTTGTGAATCAGAAACCAGAAAAAAACAGATTTGTCTCTGGCTGAAATTCGAACCACCAAATCTTTAGTGGAAAATGTAGTTTAAAGAATAAGTGCATAAAGAGTACCTGTCTGGTGGTCCTCTCATTCACAGCCCCCTCCTGAACTTTCTCTGTAGAGGAGATAAAACTTCACAATCACTTCCAGATACAGTTTAATGAGGCTAAACTTATTAGTATTATCACCATTTTCTATTTTCTTTCTATCAAAATATTCAGCTTCATCTCATAATGAACACTTACCACCAGCGCAGTGTTTAGATTTCCTCAGTTTGTGAATTAAAATGGCTTCAGCGCAGATTACAGCCACACACACTGCTGAGAAAACTGCCAGAGTCAGCATTACAGGATCTACAGGATCTACAGGACCTACAGGACCTACAGGATCAACGGGATCTACAGGAGCTTCTGTAAGACAGGAATTATAAACATACTGAATACAGGAATACAAAGTTCAAGCCTCAAAATCCATTCGCCATCTAATCTTGTTAAGCTGGACTTTTATATCACGTTCATTTTATTACTGTTTAGCAAACTGGTTTTTGTCCAAATAAAGAAGAATGCCATATTTTTTTCCCAGTTTTTTTGGATAATTAAACAAGACAATACAAAGTAGTTTGCTGTGAAATGGTGCATTGTTGAGAAACAATACTGAGTCAGAGTTGTTCATAGTGGTGGTGAAAGGAACCAGAAATCTGAAGCCTTTAACTTCTCTAAAACACAGAAAACATGAATTAGTTTTTGTGTTTTGTTGTTGTTTTTGTTTTTATTTATCTATTTATTTGTATTTAAACATTGTTTTTGAGTGAATCCACGTAATGCTAGAGAAATACTTGCAGGGTGTTATAAGAAAAGATGCACAACCCCCACCCCACCCAAAAATATATGTTTTTGAATTAAATTTTGCACAGCTCTCACAACCCCTGGTTCTTATTATCACCACTGCAAAGAATTCTGAGTCAGCACTTTTCTTTACAATTTACCATTTTATATCAATCCACTCTGATTGACTTTGTTAACATCTCAAAAACTGAGTTACATTGAAATGTTCTAATTGATGGCAACAGTAAATAAACAGATAACATATTAACATATATACACAAGTGACTAGTTGTACAATGCAAAATTTACTCAGTTCTACTGCTGTTCCATTCCCAGTGACCGACTCTCCGGGAGAAACTGACCCCTGTACTGTAGTTTGGAGCACTGATATGATTGACTGCCCTGGAAAATGTAATATATACAGTGGTAGAATAACACTGATATATCAGTATGATGACATTATAATAAAAGTAAAACAGTGAAATGGCACTGTGTCCATTATGCATCTAAAGTGTGACAGTGACATCTAATGGGTATTAAAAACTAAGCATCACTTTTGCACTAGAATTGATATTATTAAGGTCAGCAGTAACAACACATTTCAGAATGGCTTCACATAATTGATTTTAAGAAATAAATAGATCTTACATGTTAAGAACACTGAAAGCAATAAATTATTTATATTACCTGTGACAGATAAGAATGTAGCATTAGAAAAGTTAATTGTTGTCTCTCCAGGCGTTGCACAGAAGTACACTCCTTCATCTTCTTTAGTGACACGTTCAATACTGACAGAAGTGCCACTCGCAATTCTGTTCATTTTAAATCTTGATTGGTCGAAAGAAGCTGAAATCCTTGATTTCTTATCTTTAAACTGTGATCCCACTTCCACTGGAGCATGCCGCAGCCTTTGTTTGTACCACATCCTAATATTTGCATTTGAGTCATCTACAGGTGTGCAGTTGAGAGTGACCGTTTTACCGGGCTCAGCTGAGACGACCAACAGCTCAGAATTTCTCACAGCTTGAGCAGAATCTGTAAAACAAAGTTCAATATATTCAAGCAAAGTTCAGTCAATAAGAAAAAAATGATGAAACTCAAATCAAGCGTAATTGACAAGACTAAATATAAAAAGAATTTTGGTAACACTACATTAAGGGTCGCTAATCAATCATTAAATATATAATAATCAACTATTACTTTCCCATTATTTAGTTATTAGTTAACTCTTCATTAAGCATTAGCTATTACTTAGTAATTGATTAAGCACTTATCAATTAGTAATTAAGTACACTGTTAGTTGATAAGTTAGTTTGTCGTTAGTTTGTGGCTTACTTACTCATTATCTGTGTGCTAATTGCTGCTTATTACATTGTTAATTAACTAATAAGTATTTTTCTTCATATAAAGAAGTAACGTGACAACTTACTAGCACTTATATGTTAATCCCGCTAATTATCTGTTAATTAACTTTCCATCACCTCCATATATTCAGTTGCATCACTTTTCTCACTTTGGTTCTTGTTCATTAAAGATGCTTATGGTCACATCTGACCGTAAGATGAGCGCACACAAATTCATGGCCGGTTTTGTTATTCATCACGTTCATCTTGGCATATCTGTACTCATATCTGGTAGGAGTGCATGTAAATTTGGGCATAAATGCTGGATATGTGGCTAATTAACCAAAACTATTATCAACATAATCTGTAACTGCAAAAATAAGAACAACAATAGAAAATTTCAATAATACTAATTTGTGTGCATGACAGTCCAGTACAAAAGTGGATGTACTTACTTTACATGCACATTGATATAAACAAGTGCTGCAACTATTTCATGTTCCATTTAAAGACACATTACACTGTGCTTTTGTTTCATACTACTGACTCACAAACACAGCTTCGGTCATACACTGCAATAATACAGCATTTATTTTAGGGAATTAATTACACTAAACAGTCACTCTACTATGATAACAACACTGAGTATTTTGTTTTATTTTACATTTTATTTTTTCCAGTTGTTTTCATTTTAATACTATTAAGTTCGGTCAGCAGGGGAGGAGTGCACTCACTGCTGGACATCAAACTCCACCCACGAGCTCGGCCATTAGCTTCCATGCCAGACACTGCCGTTTTATTGGCTGGCTACTGAAACATCTGCATGAATTAGGGTGTGCTTCATGTAAATGATATGTAAATGAGGTGCTGGTAGGCTGGTTTCATGCACTGAAGCTGATTTATCATTTATGCTCAAATCTCCACTTGTTTCCACATCGTACAAAATTGTTATGAATCAGACGCAGAGCAGTTCATACCTTATAAAAGGCAAAAAAAAGGTGTTCTTTTTTATGTAACTTTGATGATTAATGGGCCCTTTTCACAAGATTCGTGATTACTTCCGGTTTAAGCATTAGCAGAGTAAAACTCACTTCCTTTCCATATAGCTACTGCAGAGGCGATGTCAGAATGTTTACTAGTGAACTGTAACGCTCAAACACTGAGCTACAACAGCTGTATTTTAGTTTTCCTGCACGGTTGTGTCAAACAGTGAAAGTAAGTGGACGGAAGCTCTGCTTTAACTGTAAACAGAGCTGAGATGCTGTATGTTGTTTTTACTGCAGTTCTGCTGCAGCTGTATCACATCAAGCAGCCTCTGTGTCTTTGTACAACACGTCAGCGATTCGGTAATATTCTGATTTCAAAAGAAAGAAGAGCTTTTATATGTAGCATGAATGTTATAGACTGTGTTTATATTAAGCTAACTATACTGGCTAGAAGCTACTGCTAACCAAACTAGCCCGGCTAACATGAAGCAGCTTTTTCAGATGTTATTTTCAGCTACGAGTCTCGTTTTTGACTGAGCAGTGAAAGGTGGATGTTTTCTGAAGTGCTGCTTCAAAAATTACCATGAAACTATAAGAATAATGCTGTTTGGCAGATCGCTAACATAGCTAATGTTAGAGCTAACTTAGCTTTAAAGTTTGCTACTCATACGAAGCTGGTGCTCTTCAAACTGCTAACGGTAGGCTAGCTAATTAGCCACTGTAGCCTGCTAGCCTACCGTAAGCTAATACAGTTTAAACGAGGTCTGTAAAATAGATTTTACATATAAAAGTTTTTGTTTGTGTTTATGTCAGAAGTCACTGCCATCATGTAGCTAAATGTGTCACAGAACCTGCTCCACGTTAGCCGGCTGGTGGCAGCAGCTGATGAAAGCTAACTAGCTTCCTTATTTTGGAAATACAGCTACAGTTAGAAATGGCTTCTAGCGTTGCTAGCTAGCTACAGCTAAACAACGTCTACCAAATTCATACTACACAGAAGAACTTCAGTTTCTTTTGAAAACAAAAATATTACAGAAATTGCTGGCATGTTGTACAACTACAGAGACACTGCTTGATGTGAGCAGCTACACCACACAAAGCATTTCAGCTGTGTTTAAAGTTAAATCAGTGCTTCCATTCACTTCCTGTTCTCACTTTTTGTCATGATAGTGCACGAAAACTAACATATGTCTGTTGTAGCTCAGTTTTTGAGCATTATAGTTCACTGCTAATGCTTAATCCGGACATAATCGTGACTCTTTGTGAAAAGGGCCCATGGCCATTAGATCTTTACATTTTGACCATTAATTACTTCTTAAATTCCTTACTTAACCATTAATTACTGATTTTGTGTTGTCACTTTACTTGGAGGGACACAAAAGCAGTAATTAATGGTTAAGTAAGAGAAATTTGAGAAGTAATTAATGGTCAAAATGTAAAGATCTAATGGCAATGGGCCCTTTTCACAAAGAGTCGCGATTACGTCTGGATTAAGCATTAGCAGTGAACTATAATGCTCAAATACTGAGCTACAACAGACATATGTTAGTTTTTGTGCACTATCATGACAAAATGCCCATTAGATCTTTACATTTTGACCATTAATTACTTCTTAAATTCCTCTTACTTAACCATTAATTACTGATTTTGTGTTGTCACTACTTGGAGGGACACAAAAGCAGTAATTAATGGTTAAGTAAGAGGAATTTAAGAAGTAATTAATGATTAAGTAATAGGAATTTAAGAAGCAATGAATGGTTGATTAAGTGGAATTTAAGAAGTAATTAATGGTCAAAATGTAAAGATCTAATGGCCATTAATCATCAAAGTTACGTAAAAAAAAGACTTTTATAAGGTATGAACTGCTCTGCGTCTGATTCATAACAATTTTGTACGATGTGGAAACAAGTGGAGATTTGAGCATGAATGATAAATCAGCTTCAGTGCATGAAACCAGCCTACCAGCACCTCATTTACATATCATTTACATGAAGCACACCCTAATTCATGCAGATGTTTCAGTAGCCAGCCAATAAAACGGCAGTGTTTGGCATGGAAACTAATGGCCGTGCTCGTGGGTGGAGTTTGATGTCCAGCAGTGAGTGGACTCCTCCCCTGCTGACCAAACTTAATAGTATTAAAATGAAAACAACTGGAAAAAATAAAATGTGAAATAAAACTAAACACTCAGTGTTGTTAGCATAATAGAGTGATTGTTTAGTGTAATTAATTCCCTAAAATAAACGCTGTATTATTGCAGTGTATGACAACAAAAGCACAATGTAATGGAACATGAAATAGTTGCAGCACTTGTTTATATCAATGTGCATGTAAAGTAAGTACATCCACTTTTGTACTGGACTGTCATGCACACAAATTAGTATTATTGAAATTTTCTATTGTTTTTCTTATTTTTGCAATTACAGATTATGTTGATAATAGTTTTGGTTAATTAGCCACATATCCAGCATTTATGCCCAAATTTGCATGCACTCCTACCGGATATGAGTACAGATATGCCAAGATGAATGTGATCAATAACAAAACGGTCCATGAATTTGTGTGCGCTCATCTTACGGTCAGATGTGACCATAAGCATCTTTAATGAACAAGAACCAAAGTGAGAAAAGTGAAGCAAATGAATATATGGAGGTGATGGAAAGTTAATTAACAGATAATTAGCAGGATTAACACATAAGTGCTAGTAAGTTATCACATTACTTCTTTATATGAAGAAAAACACTTATTAGTTAATTAACAATGTAATAAGCAGCAATTAGCACACAGATAATGAGTAAGTAAGCCACAAACTAACGACAAACTAACTTATCAACTAACAGTGTACTTAATTACTAATTGATAAGTGCTTAATCAATTACTAAGTAATAGCTAATGCTTAATGAAGAGTTAACTAATAACTAAATAATGGGAAACTAATAGTGGATTATTATATATTTAATGATTGATTAGCGACCCTTAATATAAAGTGTTACCATAATTTCTATGGGTAACTTTATGAAACTTACACATCTTGTAGAGAAGTAAGATGATAATCACAGCTGGATCCATCATCAGAAAAACAACAGCTGTAACTTGAAACTTGAAGGCAAATATGAAGGCAAGAGTGTAACTGAGTAAAGCTTCAAACTGTATGAGCTTACTGTGGTCTTGTACTGAACCCCATTGGATGGTAAAAGTCACATGGTTCTTTCTGTCTGCTTGACTTGATCTGTTTGGCCACAACAATGTTCCTATTGGCTCCATCAATGTCAGTATTATTAGCAATAATTTTGACTGAAAGTTTAATAGCCACTGTAGAAAAACAGGCGAATGTAAGAAAGCCACTACATTTCCTTGGAAAGGTTTCAAGACCTGATCTGTTGTTTAATAAGCAATTATATATATATATATATATATATATAAATATATATATATATATATTATTGTCCACAATAGTGACAGGAGAGAATACTTTCAGTCGTTATTAGGAACTTTTTAGTAGACACAGAATTATATCTAGGATACTGAGATACGTATTTTAGAATGACCAAGTCTTGTATGACAGACAATGTTGCTGTAAAACTGAGTTAAATGAAATCAGGCAGAAGGCTTATATTCACTATGTTCTGAAAG
The DNA here is from genome assembly GCF_904425465.1 of Colossoma macropomum. Taxonomy (NCBI): domain Eukaryota; kingdom Metazoa; phylum Chordata; class Actinopteri; order Characiformes; family Serrasalmidae; genus Colossoma; species Colossoma macropomum. Next base: position 38,852,750 of record NW_023494788.1, read on the forward strand.
GAAAAAATGATGAAACCACAGTAGATACCCAGAGCACAGCCAGTGCTCACACTGCCTCTTACTGGTAATCACAGGTCTTCGTTCAACAAAAGCATTTAAAATTATAGCCCACTTGTTTAAAAATGTTGAATAAAAATAGGAAAACTGTGTGTTAAGTGCATGTTCAGTAATGTTCAAAGAACTGTAGTTTGATACATCTGAAAAGCTAAGCTTTATTTATTTAATCTAATTACATATTTTATTACATTTTATTTTTAAGTGAAAAATTGAATAGAGAGTGCCAATAACCCAATTCCAAAATTTTGGGACAACATGTGAAATGCTAATGAAAATTATTGAATTTAAAATCGTACAAAAAACAATATTTTATGTTTTACCTAATGAACTTGATTTTTTGTTCTTTTATCTTGTAAATATCCACTCGTTCCCAACACATTCCAATACAAGTTGGAACAGTAGCATGTTTACCACTGTGTTACATCACCTTTCCTTTCCAACACCTAATAATCATGTGGGGACTGAAGACATAAACTGATCCAGTTTTGAAAGTGGAATTTTAGGCCTTTCTCCTGTTATACAAGTCTTCAGCTGTCTAAGCATACGGGGCCTTTGTTATCATAATTTGAGCTTAATTATGCCTCACATATTTTCAATGGGACACAGGTCTGGATTGCAGGAAGGTCTGTCTAGCACCCCTTTCGGATTACACATGAAATAAGCATGACATAGGTGTGAAATAAGCATGGATGTCCAAAGATGCTGTCTAGGAGGCAGCATATATTGTTGTAAACTAAGACAGCATTAATGGTGCTTTAACAGATGAAAAAGTTACTCACTAATACCCCAATATTAGCACTATGACAGACACTGAGTTTTCAACTTTACACTGGTAACAATCTGTCCGTTTCAGAGGAGCTCAGAGAAGTCAGTGCCTTTTCTGTGTGTTACTGTCAGATGACTTCCTCTGTGAATAATAGGGTCTTGTATTAGTCAATGCAGTGACAGGTTGTGCTTATTGATAATGGTTTGTCAAAGTATTCCTGAGCCCCTGTGGTTATCATAGAAACATGTTTAATGCAGTCTTGTCATAAGGGTCAAAGGTCACAGGCCTTCAATTGTAGTATTTTGCTTTTCCCTTTACACACAGAGATTTTTCCAGATTCTCTGAATCTTTTGATGATATAAAATTTTATGATATTAAAAATTAAATCTTCACAATCACTCACAGAGGAACAATGTTTTTACAATGTTTAACTGATGTATTTTTTATTAACGTGGTGAGCCTCGACTATCCTCACTCACACAGATCTAGACTTTTCTTCGATGCTTCTTTTGTACCCATGCATGATTACGTCAGCAAAAACAAACAAACAAAACAAAAAAAAAAAACAAAAAAAAACAAATAATAATAATAAAAAAATGTTTTTGAACATTTAATCATGTTTCTTGTCTTAAACTGATCCTGTCCCAACTTTTTTGGACATGTTACAAATGCAATTGAGTTTTCCAATTATGTAAAACTGGATATAGAAACATTCAGAAAGGCTGTATATTTACAAAAACAATGAAGTGGATAAGAAACAAATATAAAAAAAAACTGGTCTTTATACTGTTTTCTTTCAAATACAGGTCAAAGTATTGACATGAGTACTTTCATAAACCACTTTCTGTTTTCTGCATTTTACCTACTGTCCTAAAACTTTTGGAACTGGTTTTATAAATATCCTTTAATGCCCAAACGAAACAGCTGAAATCTGTCCTGAAGAAAAACAGCACATAGTTGAATTAATTAAAACGTGGCATGAATATCAAAGAGGCTATAATCTGTGATCAACTGTGATTAATGTATAGATATTGTATGATACATTTTTACAGAAGGAGGAGTGATTATATGATTTATCTTTTTTACTCTCACATTGACATCATATGGTTTTCACTAATATTACACATCATTCACATAGTAACTAATAAGTAATAATAACAGTAATTGTTAGTATATGTTCTTATGGTATTTATGGCATAATTGTATTTTAAAGTCTTATTTATAGAAAATACAATGGCTCTCAATCTAAAATCAGCAGGATCTCTTATAGTTATGAACATTAAAGATAAGAATTAAACAAATTTGATGCTTTGTTTAATCTTAAGTTCTCGTAAAGAAAAAAAAAACCCTATTCAATTAAAGAAACTGACTAATTGGTCATACTTGTCTGAAACTAAATATCTAACAAAGTTTTATAGTCATGTGCAGAAGTTTGAACAACCCTCTTTAATTAAAATTCCTATTCATTTGCTGAGTTGAACAAAGTGGGGAAAAAACTTTTAAGAGTAGTTGCAGATTAATATGTGCAGAAGTGTGTTCTCTGTAGAGGAAGTGTAACTTATGTTCACTAAGAAAATCAACAATACATGTCTTTTAACCAGGTGTGCCCAAACTTTTGCACACTACTGTGATCGGTCAAGCATTATTTCAGCCATAGTTTGCTGGCCGATCTCAAAATGTTGCTACACTGCTATGAATGGAGCTGAATTTCAGACACCATCAGTCTGTTTGATCACAGTGATCACACACTCTAAAGCTGAGTTCTCACATCGTCCTTCAGAGAACCAAGACTTCATTTCAGTCAGCAGAACTCTCACCTAACAAGAAATAAACAGTTACAGATAAAAGACTGGAGCTCATTTGAGGCATGAAAAGGTCCAAATCTTCACTCATGATCATCTTAGGAAACTAGCGATGTGAGCGCTGAGCAGCAGCTTTGGAGCTTCTCACTTGAGAGTACACAATGTCTTCAGGCTGCTCTCTCTTCACTCTCGCACCTTTTGGTTTCTTCTCTTTGATGTGGATGGCAGCGTAATGCAGGTTCTCAGTGTTCTGTTCCTGTAAGAATAATCATATCATCCTCATCTACTGAAAAATATACATGATCTAGTAGAAAAAGGCATTTTTTTTGCAGAAAAAACACTGTTACTAATACATGACAGTATTTGTTGATCTACTTTAAGTTGCCTGATGAATATTAAAAAGCCTGAGTTTGCTATAGAATGTTTGTCTTTATTCACTGACTATTGCAATCCATTTAAAATCATTTAGAATATTAATTTAGTATTCTCCAGCAATGAACTGAAAATAAATATTAAAGTAAACATGTTTTGAATACAGGACAGACTGTGAACCTCTTATTGTGCTCTTGAGCAAGACTGCAGTTTATTGTAAGGAACTACTGTTTGGGTATTCATTAAGGTCTCGTGTGTTTAATAAACTCAAATTAGACATCCATGTATCAATCATTGTTCATTGTAACCTGTTTTAGTACAAAACTGGAAGTCTGTTTTGTGAAAATCACGTATAATGGAATTATATATATATATATATATATATATATATATATTCATTAGATGTAATAACACACAGTAAACGCTCTAATTCCATGCAAAATAAATTATTTTTTACCAAAATTCACAAATATTTTTGCCTGTACACTGTTAGAAATAAAGGTTCTGTGCAGGGACATTTTTCTTTCATCAAGGTACAAACAATATAAATGTACCCTTAATGGTAGAAGTGGTTTTAAGGTCCAGTTGTGGACCCCAGTGACAACAGGTGTACTGCTCCAGTGACAGTTTACTACCCTTTTTCTGACAGTGTAGTTCAAGTTTGAATCCATTACAGCTAAAAAGAATTAAATAAAGAATTAAAACGAGCTAAAACAACGTCAATTTGAGTCATATTTTAATGATAATTTAATTTTATGTTATTTAATTTAAAAAAAAGCATGTTTAATTAATTTAAATTTGGTTGTTAAAATAGGCTGAAATTTACCGTAAATACTTTTTGGTTACCAAAAATCTATGAAATTACATTTGCTTTAGAATATGAGACACAAACTGACTCATTGAAGCTTGGTTAGTGCTTTTTAGCCTCTAATCAATAAAAAAAATAAGCTGCTCTTTAGAATATGGAACACATTTTGATGTACTAGTGATTATTAAACACTTACTAGCTCCAAAATAATGAACTCCAAAAATCGCCTCACTCTGCTTTGAGCCAAAAGGAACAAAATTAACCATTAATATGATGTGAATTTAGGTGATAATTCACGCCCAATAATTTGCATAACAAAGTACAATTGGTTGCAAAGTTTGGGCGCCCCTGGTCGAAAGACATGTTTTATTGATTTTCTAAGTAATTTTAAAAGAACACATCTTCTACAGAGAACACACACCTGCACCTTTAATGCACAATTACTGTTTATTTGCTTAATTTCAAAACAAAAAAATAAAATAAAAATTAAACCTAAAACATAAAACGTTATGACAAATGACATATTTTATTTTATTTTTTTGTTTGTTTGTTTGTTTGATCTTTTCTCAATAGGTTAAAACTTTGTATAGTAATTATATAATAATTTGCTCAGGCATCTCCAAACTTTTACATATGACTGTCTTATGTGTGATTTTCGTTATTACAACTAATAATGCGTTTTAGGTCATAATGAACAAAACTTAATGCAGAGTGAATAAACTATTAAGAAGTGTTTAACTGAACAAATAAAGTTTTGCCGACAGTTAAAGGCTCTGCTCTGCTGATGATGCTGTGCTCCTCTGTTCCAAAAAACAACAAAATGATGAATTTATATTGTAAATGGATCTATACATTATAATTATCTGTAGGTACTGTAGGTTGGAATACAGATTATTAAACAAAGACTTTTCTTCATATTGATGTTTTATGTTTGTCTTCTCCTTTTTCTTAACTGATGACTGAATGGAGTTATCTGTACATTTTATTATGTACATGAACTAAAAAAGAGCTCTACAGAGTAATTTGCATGTTCAGTTGTGAATCAGAAACCATAAAAAAACAGACTTGTCTCTGGTTGAAATTCAAACCGCACAAAATCTTTAGTGGAAAACATAGTTTAAAGAATAAGTGCATAAAGAGTACCTGTCTGGTGGTCCTTTCATTCACAGCCCCCTCCTGAACTTTCTCTGTAGAGGAGATAAAACTTCACAATCACTTCCAGATACAGTTTAATGAGACTAAACATATTAGTATTATCAGCATTTTCTATCAAAATATTCAGCTTCATCTCATAATGAACACTTACCACCAGCGCCGTGTTTAGATTTCCTCAGTTTGTGAATTAAAATGGCTTGAGCGCAGATTACAGCCACACACACTGCTGAGAAAACTGCCAGAGTCAGCATTACAGGATCTACAGGACCTCCAGGACATATAGGATCTACAGGAGCTTCTGGAAGACAGGAATTATAAACATACTGACTACAGGAATACAAAAGTTCAATCCTTAAAATCCATTCTCCATCTAATCTTGTTAAGCTGGACTTTTATATCATGTTCATTTTATTACTGTTTAGCAAACTGGTTTTTGTCTAAATAAAGAAGAATGCCATTCCCCATTTATTTATTTTTTTTTATGGATAATTAAACAAGACAATACAAAGTAGTTTGCTGTGAAATAGTGCACTGTTAAGAAACAATACTGAGTCAGAATTGTTCATAGTGGTGGTGAAAGGAACCAGAAATCCGAAGACTTTAACATCTCTAAAACACTGAAAACATGAATTTAGTTTTTGTGTTTTGTTGTTGTTTTTTGTTTTTATTTATCTATTTATTTGTTTTAAACATTGTTTTTGACTGAATCCACATAATGCTAGAGAAATACTTGCAGGGTGTTATAAGAAAACATGCACAACCACCCACCCCACCTAAAAATATATGTTTTGAATTAAATTTTGCACAGCTATCACAACCCCTGGTTCTTATTATCACCACTGCAAAGAATTCTGAGTCAGCACTTTTCTTTACCATTTACCATTTTATATCAATCCACTCTGATTGACTTTGTTAACATCTCAAAAACTGAGTTACATTGAAATGTTCTAATTGATGGCAACAGTAAATAAACAGATAAAATATTAACATATATACACAAGTGACTAGTTGTACAATGCAGAATTTACTCAGTTCTACTGCTGCTCCATTCCCAGTGACCGACTCTCCGGGAGAAACTGACCCCCGTACTGGAGTTGGGAGCACTGATATGATTGACTGCCCTGGAAAATGTAATATATACAGTGGTAGAATAACACTGATATATCAAAATGATGACATTATAATAAAAGTAAAACAGTGAAACAGCACTGTGTCCAGTATGCATCTAAAGTGTGACAGTGACATCTAATGGGTATTAAAAACTAAGTATCACTTTTACACTAGAATTGATATTATTAAGGTCAGTAGCAACAACACAGAACTCAGAATGGCTTCACATAATTGATTTTAAGAAATAAATAGATCTTACATGTTAAAAACACTGAAAACAATTAATTATTTAAATTACCTGTGACAGTTAAGACTGTAGCATTAGAAAAGCTCATTGTTTTCTCTCCAGCCGCTGCACAGAAGTACACTCCTTGATCTTCTTTAGTGACACGTTCAATACTGAGAGATATCCCACTCGCAGTTCTGTTCATTTTAAATCTTGATTGGTCAAAAGAAGCTGAAATCTTTGATTTCTTATCTTTAAACTGTGATCCCACTTCTACTGGAGCATGCCGCAGCCTTTGTTTGTACCACCTCCTAACATTTACATTTGAGTCATTTACAGGTGTGCAGTTGAGAGTGACTGTTTTACCGGGCTCAGCTGAGACGACCAATTGCTCAGAATTTCCCACAGCTTGAGCAGAATCTGTAAAACAAAGTTCAATATATTCAACCAAATTTCAGTCAATAAGAAAAAAATGATGAAACAGAAATCAAGCGTAATTGACAAGACTAAATATAAACAGAATTTCTGTGGGTAACTTTATGAAACTTACACATCTTGTAGAGAAGTAAGATGATAATCACAGCTGGATCCATCATCAGAAAAACAACAGCTGTAACTTGAAACTTGAAGGCAAATATGAAGGCAAGAGTGTAACTGAGTAAAGCTTCAAACTGTATGAGTTCGCTGGGGTCTTATACTGAACCTCATTGGCTGGTAAAAGTCACATGGTTCTTTCTGTCTGCTTGATCTGTTTGGCCACAACAATGTTCCTATTGGCTCCATCTATGTCAGTATTATTAGCAATAATGTTGGATGTTGGTTTCTGGTTTCAAGACCTGATCTGTTTATTTTGAACATTTATTTTGGTTCTGTTGGAGAAATTCAATTGCCTGAATATATGAGATATTAACATTAACAAAACATCACCAGTTATCATTTTATAAATGATAAATCCAGGGTGACCATGTAAAGAGTCCAGTACCATATTGAGTCAAATTTAGTGTTGAAATAATAATCTGTAGAAATTAATTTACAGTCTGATTTTTAATGAAAATGAATAAAGATATGCTGTATAGGAAATACTTATCATGTTTGGTGATACTCACCGACATTAATTCAGCAGAAATATGTAAAAAAGTTGAAAGTAAATCTTTTAAGTAGACATCAACTTTCCACTTCAGAATATTTTATTGCAATTATTTTAAAGACACATTTCAAACATTTACACTTCATACACCTCATTGCATGTATAGAATATAAACATGGCCTCAAGATGGAGAAGCACAACACGTAATAAAAAACAATTACATGCATATATATATATATATATATATATATATATATATATATATATATATATATATACGCTGCTGTCAGAAAAAAAAAAAAATTGTATCTCCATTTTTGTCATTTTTCAATTTTTGACATGATTTTAAAATGCCTATTGCCCTTTACATTATGTGTAAGTTTCATGATGAATGGATCGAAAGGAATGGTCCAAAAAATGACTTGGAAAATAGTCTGGTTCCACTGACCTACATTGAAAGTAAAGTATGTCTTTCGCCTTCTACTGTAAAGTTACCATTTTAGAGATACAAGGTTTTCTTCCAACAACAGTGATATACAGATTTTAAATGGGTGTACTTCGAATATCATAAACTACAGTTTAAAGCGTCAGCCACAATCTCTAAAGGTCTGAAGAGTGATATGGAAATTCTCACTACTATCTGAAACACGTCTTCTACATTTCCATCAACACAATATCAGACACCATCTGAGCTCATAAGCACATTTGCCACACGTGAGACGTGTGAGTAACCACACACTCTAAAACTGTTCTCGCTCGGCTCCTTCAGAGAACTGACACTTCATACCAAACTGGACTGTTTTTTTTTAGTCATGCAGTTTTGAGCACAGAGCAAAGTGAAGCACATGATTGTAGATCCTGACTGAAATCAGCACAAACACAAGTAAACAGATACAGATTACAAAGCTGACAGTAACAGAAAATATCCACAAACTTCACTTCTGCTGCTACAAGGGAAGAGAGTGCAGTGAGTCAGTGATTGTTGGGGTCAGTAACTGAGAATGATCTGACTTCAGAGTAAACACTGTCTCCAGAGCATCCACTCTTCATTCTCAGGCTTTTGGCTGCATAATTCAGCTCCACAGCAGCAGAGTCCTGTAGAGATGAATATGAAATATTAAAGGCTGAAGATTAGAGAACTCTATGGGAGTTAAACAGTGTCAGTGTGAATGAGAGAACATGTAGTACCTGACTGGGTTTGTTCCCCACCACCGAATCATGATCTTTCACTATGATGGAATAAAGAAAGATTATGCTGAGTGTGTTTACATGCATTTAAAAATCCAATAACTGCAGAAAAACAGAGTTTGTCAGTAATCTGATCAACATGTTTCTGATGTATATAACAGAATAAGCTACACTCACCCCTGCAGTTTCAAATGGCTTGAGCGCAGATCACACAGATCCCTAAAGCTGCTCCCAGATAGAACACAGTGGGATTCACAGGACCCTCTGCATATAAATGTAACCACTGTAATATTTACTTCCCTATAAGTTCAAAACAAAACTGACTGATACATGTTATTACATCACCATGACATTAATAACATTTACATATTAAAATGACATTAAAGGAACAGTAATGAAAGTGGTCAGAGCTTTAGTTCAATCTATAAATGATGCTGAAATAAAAATGTAGATGCAATTTCTTGTGTTGTACACCAAAATGCTGTTCACTGTAACTCCAATGATGTCCAATTTATGATGACATTCAAGGTAACGAATTCAGCCTGTATGGCTCTAGAATACTGTCAAATATGGAATAAATTTAGAGTTTATGATTTACCGTTATTGCGTTATTGCTCAATGGCCAACAGCTTCAAAGCACTTAAAGTATACAGGTACACAACACAAAGCAGCCAAATAGGCTTACCCAAGTGTACTGATACTCCATTGAGTGTAAATGATTTCAGGAAAGGATTGTCCTGCAGCAGCTCTGAACCAGAGCACTCGGAGTTCTGCTGCTCTGATCTCAGAGAGGATCGTGCACTGCAGAGTGACCAACTGTCCTGGAGAAACTGACCCCGTACTGGTGTTTGAAGCACTGATATGTTAAACTGAGGTTGACCTGATCAATACAAGTAGACATTATAAGAATTTAGTGAATATTGTTTTTTCAGTCACACATTAGGCTGTAAACTATTAAAGACTAACATTGTTTTCAAAATGCAGCAATATTGTAGCACTATAAATGAGGTATTGTGTTAATCAGTTGGCTTTTTATGGGTTCATAATATATTGTCATACACATAAGTACAATGTAAACACTGGAAAACAATAGTGTCACTTTGATTGACTTGACGTCTTATGAAAAATTGAGTGTCATAAAATAAACTATATAAGCATTTCTTATGAGTTTTCTGTTGTTGTGAATTTGTAAAGTTCTAGATGATTGTATATATATATATATATATATATATATATATATATATATATATATATATATATATATATACATTCCTTTATCAGCTTTAGTAGTTTGTACAATTGTCAGAGAAAAATGCTGGATTATTTTGAATCCGTGTGATATAGTAGTGGGTTCTTTAGTAATTAACTTTACTGCCACTTCCCGAGGTTCCAGTCCTGCTCTTTGTTTGTACCAAACCCAAATGTTTTGAGCAAACTTTTCCACAAATTTGCAGTGTAGAGTAACATTTTCACCAGACTCAGCTGAGACAAATGATGCCTCAGAAAGATCCACAGCTTGAGCAGAATCTATAAGACAGAATCAGATCAGAGCTCAGCCGATAAAGACAATAGCAGATGAAATTTCAGCATAGTTACTCAACAAACCCAAAAATTAACCTTAACCTTCCATAAACTTCCATATCATGTAAAGATGTAAAATCAGCATCCAAATCAGAGCCATTGTGTTAAAATGAAGCTGTTCTTATTTGAAAAGACCTGGAAACGAAATAATTAACAACAGTAACACACTGTATCAGCTGGCTTGGCTCGGGAGATTGAGCTCATTGGCTGTTAGAGGGTCTTTTTTCTGTCTGCTCTTCTTTTCACTCATGTTTGGCCACAAGAAGTTCCTTGGCCTCTTATTAAAAAGCCTCTTAAAGCTCCAGTTTTGGCCTGAAATCTTTTTAAATATGTTCATGGTGAAGTGGTACACGCCGAGATCTAAGACATCTTTATAATGCATAATCAGTTGTATTATCAAATATATAAGATAATGTGTTATTCCATTATTAGTTTTAAAAATAAATGACTTTAAAATACTTTCTCTACTGAACATGAAGGCAGTGAAGTGCTGCCACTCTCCTGTGTTGATGTAAGAACATTTTCTGCTGATTCTGTACATTCTGTAGTTTGTCTATACTCTTTTTGGAGATGCCAGAGATGCATTACAATAATCCAAACAAGAGAAAACAAACACATTAGTCAACTTGTTAAGTTTGAAAAATTGTTAAGTCCTGATCAAATTTTTCTACTTCAATTAACAAATTCACATCAACCAGCCTGAAGGACTTTGTTCACATCTCAACAATTTAATTACTTAGAAAGTTTCAAAAATAGGTGGAATTCAACAGAAATCAAACAGAAAAACAAGTTTAACTCCAATAATCTCACATATTCCTCCAAAATACATTCCCTGTGGTACTGAATGAGTAAAGAATACATTCAGCAATTAATAAAAACCTCTGAGCAGATATAGAATTATATCCAGGATAATGAAATATGTATTTTAGAATGACCAAGTCAGAGTCCTGTACAGCAGGCAATGTTGCTGGAACTTATATGTCTGTGCTTATATGTAATATTGTCACTCAAGTCTGAAATGGAAGAACTATGAAACCACAGTAGATATCCAGAGCACAGCCAAAGCTCACACTGCCTCCTACTGGTAACAACAGGCTTTTTCACATTCTAATGGCAAACTAGAGGACTTAAAATTATATTCCACTTACAAGAACTTTAAAATATTAGATACAAAATAGGAAAAACAATATAAACACACCTGCAGCCACACAGAGATTCTCATCGATCAAACTTCTTTGATCTGAAGCAGGCCAGACAAGAAAGGCTTCACAGAAATATTATTGTAACCATTTGTTTCAGTAAAAGTGTGACACTGTAAACAGTTGTGTTTCTTGATTAATAAGATCCCTTTTATTTATTATCATGACTTTGATGATCAGAGTCCCTATTTAAAAAGAGCTTTAAAATGTCTGATTTCATTCTGATTTCAAGTTCATTGTGTTTGGTGATTAATAGCATCTTTAATAAAGTTTCTCAGCTTTGACCACATAGGGAGCAGCAGATTAAGTGACTAGCAAAAAAAAAAGTGGGTGTAATATATGCATCATCAAAACCACATATCCTTCTTGGTCATGGTGAAGCTGTCACTGGGCAGAAGGCAGGAAACAGACTGGACAGGTCCCCAATCCATCGCAGGGCAGACAAACACATTCACTCACACCTAGGGGCAATTTTAGCATGTCCAATTGGCCTAACTGCATGACTCTGGACTGTGGGAGGAAACCAACACAGACATGGGGAGAACATGCAAACTCCACCCAGAAACGTCCCTGGTCGCTCAGCCGGGAATCGAAACCAGGCAATTCTCGCTGTGAGGCAACAGCGCTACCCACTGTGCCACCGTGCTGCCCTGGGTGTAGCATGAAAAGTGTTAATGCAATAAATCTTTTTGGCTGTTTTTGGTCTGTTATACAGACAGAAAAATTAAATAAATAAAGTGGTCATAGGCATTTTTGAAGCATTGAAATTTTTTCATTAAATAATTTTGATGTACATTTACCTTCTGACTGCAGAGTACGTCAAGTACCTGTACCAGGGACTGATGGAGCATCAGAAGAGCAAATCTAGGTCAAAATCCAAAAAGATATTGGCGAATGAGGCTGGTTATTAATATTATTATTATTATTATTATTATTATTATTATAATTATTATTATTATTATTATTATCCATCCATCCATCATCTAAACCGCTTATCCGTCTGGGTCGCGGTGGGGTGCTGGAGCCTATCGCAGCTGTCATTGGGCGGAAGGCAGAATACACCCTGGACAGGTCGCCAGTCCATCGCAGGGTATTATTATTATTATTATTATTATTATTATTATTATTATTATGATTATTATGAGGGAAACAGCTCAACTGAACACTGTGATTAATGTAAAGAAAAGACTGTAAAATCCTCCACTCACCATTGCAGTGGTCACTGTTTCTCCTTTTACAGATTATAAAGGCTTGAGCAGAGATCACAACCACACACACTCCCAAAGCTGCTCCCAGAAAGGTCATCCCAGGGTCTTCTTAAATAAATGAATAAATAAATAAATCTATGAATAAATGCATAATTCTACTCTATCAAAGTTTAAGCTCTAATAAAATGAGATGTAAAAAACACGTTAGATTTCATGTCACCAATGAAACAGTATTTGTTCAAATATCAAATATAAACACTGACTGTCCAGATAAACAGTAAAAAGATTTTCTCAGTTCAATTCTATGCTTTACATGAATCATATAAAAGAAATATAGCTTAAATATTGCTTACTCAGTTTTACTGCTGTTCCATTCCCAAAGATGATTCTCCCACCAAGCAGCCACAGCGCAGTAGTAAGTTCCAGTATGGTGGTGGTCGAGGATGTTCTTGGAGAAGTTGTACACACAACTGTGTGTAGAAGAGCTGATCTCACACTGACGGCTGCTGCTGTTCTGATGAGTGTAAATGATTTCAGGAAAGGATTGTCCTGCAGCAGCTCTGAACCAGAACACTCAGAGTTCTGCTGCTCTGATCTCAGAGAGGACCGTGCACTGCAGAATGACCGACTCTCCTGGAGAAAGTGACCCCTGTACTGGTGTTTGGAGCACTGAAATTTCTGACTGTCCTGGAAAACAAAATAAAGACTGTGTAAGAAATTGTATTTCATGGAAATGCTCAATAACAATGTCTTAGCCATGTAGTAACAGCATAACAGTAAAATAACAATGCAACAATGCATCTCTAGTGAATCTGAAGGGTGAAGTTGATATTATTAGATATTTATGAAATATTTAAATTAGTGTTAAAAGTAACAATGTATTCTAGATTGGCCTCAGATAATAGAAGTTAAGTATTTACAAAGCATTGTTGGAGAAAAGAAATTTACATCTTAGGAACAGTGAAAAATCAAGTTTAATTAAATGGCATATTTCAAACACAAGGCCAAATAAATGTCTGTTATATTCTACTAAAGCAGATCAATGAAGCAGAAAACAAATCAGTTATGTTACCTGTGACCGCTAAGAATGTAGCAGTAGAAAAGTCCAGTGTCTTCTTTCCAGTGTCTCCACAGAAGTACATTCCTTCATCTTCTTTAGTGACACGTTCAATACTGAGAGAAATGCCACTCACAATTCTGTTGAGTTTAAATCTCGATTTGTCAAATTTATTTGCAAATACAGTCGGTTTGTCTTCTAACTTTGAGCCCACGTCCAGTGGTGCATTTGTAGTCATCTACAAAAGTGCAGGTGAGATTGACCGCTTCACCAGGCTCAGCTGAGATGACCAATGGCTGTGAATTTCTCACTGCTTGAGTATAATCTGTAAAACATTCATTATAGATGAATATTAAAAATGTAAATGATTTTTCAAGCATCATTAAAAATACTTAAAAATATTGCATGTTGGTGTTTGGAAATTTAATAAACTTACATATTTTGTAGAAATATAAAATGATAATCCCAATCCTGCGTAGATCCATCATCTACAAAGACATGTAATATCTGAAAGGAAATAACTGACTGAAGTACTGAACTGTATTCGATGTCTAGCTTCATTAGTTTAACATCATTGGCTGAAAGAAGTCACATGGTTCTTTGTCAACTCCTTCAATAACTTTGATTGGTCACCAGAAGTCACCTGGCCTCTTTTAAAACAAATCTCTCTATTTGATTAATAATATGATGGGCAGTTTTGGGCATCAAAGTCACTTCCTTATATGTCTGCCTTTCAGAGTACATCACTTTATTAGGCAATAAAAAGACTATTGACTTTAAGTCTGTACTTACATGGAATTCTTACTTATATATTTGTTATATATATATATATATATATATATATATATATATATATATATATATATATATATATATATATATATGATTGATTTAAACATAGAGGGCAGGAATACCTGTTGATTTCAATCCTCACTGATCTGTTCATTTTGTTTAAGGAGAGTTTTTTTGGGTGTTTGTAATATTTATATTATATTTTACATGCGAAATGTCATTCTTAGTAGAATAAATATGATGAGTAGGCATTAAACTTGAGTAAAATAAAAATAGTAACAAATTCATATTATATAGATTTTTTTTTTTGAGTTACAAAACCCATGAGCACTTTTCACAAGAAGATTAATAAATCATTATAAGGATAAAAAAAAAAAAAAACATCAAGAAAGAAACTTTATTAAAGAAACTTAGAAGCAGACACAGTTAATATTTTGCCTCAGTCTAATAGTAAATGAAAATTTAAAAGTTTTACAGTGTGAAAAAGTAATTATACATTTTCTGTATAATGTTAAAAGGTAATAGATACACTGTGTGTTTATGATTAGTTTATCTTCCATTTAAACTCAATATCACACAACTTTTAGAACAAGTTTCAGTTCACCAGGTGGCTGAAGGGAGAGAATAAATAAAGTAAAAGGATTAAAAACAACTTTTCATCACAGCCACACTTCCATTAATGATGCACCATATCAGGCACCATCAGTCTGACCTCATACATCTGAAAAAAGCTCATCACTGTCTGAAATGTCTTTCCTATCAGACCTTTAAACTTCTTTGGTTCTTGATCTTAAAATAACAACACAGTTCCATGAAGACTTCACTTCACCTTATCAGACACCATCAGTGTGAACTCCTGCATCTGTTTAGCAGGTCTTATATTTATAATCACCCAGCTTTCTCACAATCAAACATACACACAATAAAATACATCTACCAGGTGAGAAACCATATAAACCACGGAATAAAGGTTTAAAGGAGCTTCTTCATTTAGAGACTCTCCTCTCATCACAGATTGATTTCAGATAACACTTTATTTGAATAGTACAGTTTAGATTCTTTGTAGGTACCTTTAACTCACAAAATGTCTATTAAATTCACCATTTTTTACTAACTCTACACTTAAACCCAACCCTAAAACAGTAGAGTTTCAGCAGATTTGTTAAAAAAAGAAAAATCATGCATCTCTATTTTGTAGTTTTCTACATCATTTGAATATGACAGCTGCCCTTTACATTCTGTAAAATTTCATAATGAATAGACCAATAGAAATGCTCAAAACTAAAATGGAATAAAATCTCTTTACATTAACCTTCTACTATAAAGATGCCATTTTGGTGATGAATGTTTTGCTTTGGACAGTGACGATATGTCTTCAGGGGGCTATAATGAACTAGAAAAATGAGGGGAGACCTATTTTTAATATTGTTAACAATGTTGTGACCTGAGAAGTGAAACATATGCTCATATATTTGTTGACTTGCTAAAAAGTGCAGCTGTGCTGGATCATGTTGATTTTACTAAAACAAGTGCAACAACAATAAGACACTGCATTAAAGAAATGAACGGTTGAAACTGCCATAAAAGTTCAGATGTTCTTGGTTTTCTGTGCTTAATAATTTGGCTCTGCAGTTTGTGATGATGAGACTTAACAGTAAATGATCTATTATATTACATGATGTCATATTAAGATGTCATTTTATATTAATATTTTATAAAATTTCAATGAAAGTATTACATTTGCCATTTGCAAATTGCAGTTATCATGCATGTTATCAAGGGTTCTTTGTGGAATATCCAAACGTGTTATGTCAGGAAATGTGTAGATATAATCAGACAATCCCACACAATACAGAAAAACAATTCTTGTATCTGATATCTGCACCTATTTTGAGATTGATAACACAGTGTACTCTGTAAACAGCTCTGTTCTTCTGCACATACTACAAATACCATTTTAATGAATTTTAATTTGCAGGAAGTGTAATTTTTGTGTTTCATAACTGAGCAGTGCTGGATAAGAACAAATTACGGGAAAATTCTCATCAAAATCTGAAATAACTTTTCTGTCAAACCTTTAGACAGCCTCAAAAATACAACACACTTCTATTATCAGACACCATCAGCATAAACTGAAAGACTTTAATGACCACACTCACTCTAAAAATGTCCTCACACACTCCTTTAGAGAACTGAAAGTTCATACTAAACTGCACATTTTTCACCCAGTTCTTAGCAAAGTGGGGACCTAAACAATGTACAGCACTTCACTGTAGATCTTGGCAAACATCAACAGAAACAAGAAACACCCACACAGTCCAAAATCAAGAGAAATAATAACACAAAGCTCACTAAACTAACCTGGAGATCATGTGCAGCTCTGAATATCCCAGTAAAATAAAAACATCCCCAAACTTCACTACTGCTCGCTAAAGGAAAGAGATCTAGCGATGAGAACGATGAGCTTTAGCATTAGAGCTTCTCACTTGAGAGTACACAATGTCTTCAGGCTGTTCTCTCTTCACTCGTCCAGTTTTGGGTTTGTTCTCTTTGAAATGGATGGGAACATAAATCAGACTCTCAGCAGTCTGTGAGAAAGAACACGAAAGGTTCAGTAAGTTCTGTGTGGATTAAACAGTATCAGCATCTTCTGAAAGTGTTACAGAACACAGGTGTTACCTGACTGGTTGTGTTCTCTGCTGCTGAGCCTTGTTGTTTTCTCACTGTGGTGGAAAAAGAATATACAGGATCATGATTGGATCAGGCAACATTTTTTTCCAAGAACATTTTTACAATTTTTACCACATTTTCATTTGCAGGTAGTTGCATAAATCCAGTTGATGCCTAAAACAAAATATATAGTGTATGAAGTGTTTCTACATTAAATAAAGCATATTCTGTCAATCTCATTCAAGTTCCACAGTAACTACAAGGTTTTGCCCAAGACATTTAAAACACATATCAGCTGATCTCCTGATCCATTACAGCTCATCCAGATCACTTTACTCAGCTGAGGCAAACCCACTCCACTCCAAACCTGCTCCAATATCCAAATACATTTGTAAAAATCCTCCACTCACCACTGCAGTGGTCACTGTTTCTCCTTTTATAGATTATAAAGGCTTGAGCAGAGATCACAACCACACACACTCCCAAAGCTGCTCCCAGACAAAGCACAACAAGATCCACAGGCTCCTCTGAGAGAGACAGAAACAAACAAACAAATAAATGAATACTATATATTTGTGCAAATAAAAATTCAAGCCAAAGGTTTATTTTGGAGTAGTTGTATTTTATTCAAGTGTTACTTGCATTTAATTTGAATTGAAGCCTTAATTGAATTACATAATTACATGTAATTATTATATTCAATGGATATGTTCAATTATGTGGATATAATTCTATAATAATTATATGTGTAAATTTCTTTGTAATTAATAAAACATCCAACCAAATTCATAAAATTTCTAAATCAAACTGAACAGAACTCTAAGTAAACATAGTTTTTACTTTTATGTGCCTGAATATGTTTTGATATGTATGGTTTCTTAGTTCTTGTTTTACCTCTGAGTGCTACATTAGCATGTAATGTAAAATGAAAATAATGGAATAATGTAAATATGAGTGATGCTCAAATAAAGTACAGAATTCTGCAAAAGGCATCAAAGGTATTTGTAATTTTATCTGAAGAGTAAGTGCTTTCAGCAGTAAGAATTTGGTATCAAATTAGAATAATAAGAAATGTAAACATTAATACAATAATATCTAATTACTCTATTATTATTGTTCATATTAACTGCAAAATCATTGTGTTTTGAGCAAATGAACACTTACTGCCCAAACTTATTTTTTAGATCTCTTAACAATTTTTAAGGCTTCTTAACAATTAATTAACTATAAGCAGCCAATTAATAATACCTAGTAAATAGAAACATAGCATGCTTAGAAGTGCGTTATAAAAGTTATTTGTGTTAATATAGTGTTTCGTAAATGAATAATTAACTGTTGACAAATGAGTAAAATATCATTTAATTGTGATCTTTCAGTTACAAACATACTTGAAATATCAATATCCTTCTTTATCAAGGCCAGTGGTTATTATAATGATATGCCTCTTGTTTTAGATCTTGCAAATTCAATAATTAAAACCGTTTAAATGTATGTTATAATTTGCACACTATCTTTATGTAATTCACAAACTTTCATAAGCTCCTCTTTTATCCATCACACAGAATATACACATGGATTTAGGCCATTTCTACTCAACAAGCTTATATAAACAATTTTATTTGACACTGAAAGCTGATGAATGCCTTCTTTAGCAGATTTGACTGTTCAATTCTGTTACATAAAGAATTTCTTTTTTTAATATTCAAATACAGTCATCTACTAATCACTGTAAAAGTAGTCATCAGTTGTTTGTGACATAAAAATAAATGTCACCATTTACTACAGCATTTGTTCATTTAGGATTCAGATAAATTTTACGTGTTTATGTTTTTTTTTTATGTTTAATTAAGGCATCACAAAGACATTACAAGTATGCTTATAATTGAAATGTTACAAATTTAATTTAATTTCATAGTCAACAAACAGTTAATAACTAGGTAACACTTCTTTCTGAGTGGTACTTTCTACATCTACATCTAATCAATATATCTATTAAACTCTCTCGCTATTTGACCTCATTCCACATGAACGTTTCTGTGTGTGTTTAATCTGAGTTTGTTGAAACGTTGACGCTGATCATTTCTTCCTGTAATTGTGTGATGATCTCTAACACCGCAGCTTGTCGCGGGAGCAGAAACACCGTGGGACGTTCGACCGCGCTGCGTCTATATCTCTGTTAAATATGATCATTAGACAGTGCAGTTTAGTGAAGATTGTGGTTGTAGTTTATTGTCTTCCTTCATTTCACCACCAAACTGCAGCTGCACTGATGAATCTGAGGGCCGTTTGTTGTGAAGGGGAGCTGCAGTTTCCTCATAACCCCCCAAATCAAAATCAGACCTGATGAGCATCTCTGTTCATTATCTCATCAATCTAACTCATCAAAACCCGTCAGACGGTCTCAGGGAGCTGTCATTTACTTCTGCACCAGGCAAAAAGCACGACCTGTATCTACAACACTGATTTTGCGCACGAATAAAAAAAATAAACAACGTGCGTTCAGTTGAAAATAAAGCATGACAACGAATAAACAAAAAACGTACCCACGAAGTAAAGAAAACGTGCGCACGTTTAAAAAGAAAACGAGGGAACGATTTAAGAAATCGTGACCACGAATAAAGGAAAACTTGCGTACGAACTGCAAAACGTTCGCTCGAATTATTATTTTTTTTTTACCTCCGTCCCCTCCGGGGCTCCGTAGGATCTTAATGTTAGGTGGAAAGAAGAATGTTTCATTCAAAAGAACCTCATTTCCACTGTTAGGCCGAAAAACACACACACATCAAATCCCAAGGCAAAATATTACTTAACCACAAACTTAACTTTAATCTTTAATATTGTTTTCCAGATCTCATGGAGTCAATAGCTTTAATAATGTACATGTAAATACATTTGAATGGTACAGCTGTTGACTGTTTCAAATTACAGTTATTTGGGAATTTGTATAGGATCTTGATGAGTGATGACTGATGAGTAAATCAATTAAAACTTAGAATTAGGCTGGGATTGCTATATAGAAATAGTCATTTTTTTCTTCTGAAAGTAGAAAGAAAGTTGTTCAAGCAATCATTTTTATTGTACTGGGTTATGGTGATGTAATCTATATAAGTGCAGCTTCTTTATTGCTGAAGCCATTAGACATGATCTAATACAGTGCACTTTATGTTATAACTGATGACAGACTTAAAATAATCATTGTGAGCTCTATTGTGAGGTTTATCATATTTCTATATAAGCAGGAAATTACACTTACAGGTTTACAACCCCAGTTCCAAAAGTTGGGATGCTGTGCAAAAGGTAAATAAAAACAAAATGCAATGATGTGCAGATCATGTAAACCCTATATTTATTTGTAAATAGTACAAAGACAACATATCAAATGCTAAAAGTGAGAAAATGTATTGTTTTTTTTGTTTTTTTTTTAATAAAAATATATGCCCATTTTGAATTTGATGGCAGAAACACAAACAAAAAAAATCGGGACAGTGGCACGTTTACCACTGTATGTCATCACCTCTTCTTTAAACAGCACTCTGTAGTCAGTGTTTAGGAGCTGAGGAGACCATTTGCTGCAGTTTTGAAAGTGAAATATTTTCTCATTCTTGTTTTATATAGAATTTCATCTGCTCAACATTTCAGGGTCTCTTTGGTCGTTTTTCTCATTTCATGAAGTGTCATGTTTTCAGTGGGTGACAGGTCTGATCTGCAAGCAGGTCAGTTTAGCATCCTAGCTTTTTTACTATAGAGCCATACTGCTGTAATATATGCAGAATGTGGTTTTACATTGTGTAGCTGAAATAAACAAGGCCTCTTCTGAAAAAGATGACATCTGAATGGCAACATATGTTGCCAAAACCTTTATAAATCATTCAGCACGTTACCCATGCCATGGGCACTAATGCACCCCCATACCATCATGAATACTGGCTTTTCAACTGTGTGCTGATAACAAGCTGGATGGTCTTTAGCCAACAAGATCCAGTTTCTATGATTTCTTAAAAGAATTTTAGAACACTTTTCCACTTTGGCTCAGTCCATTTTAAATGAGCTCAGGCCTAGAGAAGAGAGCAGCGTTTCCGGATCCTGTTCATATATGGTTTCTTCTTTGAATGGTAGAGTTGTAACTTGCATTTATGTATGCAGTGATGAACTGTGTTCAAAGACAGTGGTTTTCTGAAGTGTTCCTGAGCCCATGCAGTGATTTCCTCTACAGAATCATGTCTGTTTTTAATGCAGTGCCATCTGAGGGCCCAAAGATATTGGCTAGCCAATATTAGTTTTTGGCCTTGTCCCTTTCATACAGAGATTTCTCCAGATTGTCTAAACCTTTTAATGATATTATGTACTGTAGTCTCCAAGTTCATTGCTATTTTACATTGATAAACGTTATTCTTGAATTGTTGCACTATTTGCTACACAGTCTTTCACAGAGTGGACAACTCCTCCCTATTTTACCTTCTGAAAGACTCAGCCTCTCTGAGATGCTCTTTTTCTACCCAGTGATCTTACTGACCTGTGGCCAGTTAACCCTTTTTTTTTTTTTGCATTACACAACATTACCATTCTTTTCTTGCCCCCGTCCCAGCTTTTGTCTTTGTAATATTTTCAAATAAATATAGGGTTAGAAGATTTGCACATCATTGCATTTTGTTTTCATTTATATTTTGTACAGCGTCCCAGCATTTTTGGAAATGGGGTTGTATTTACAAAGCTCTTTTGAAAAAGTTACTACTCCACATTTCATCCTTCCTTAGTCAGAATAAATAGAAAATGCATTAGACAGAATGACTGGCATGTTCTGAATGTATCATTCAGAGAATTTGGGCAGAAAGCATTTTCATGCAGTTGAGTGCTAAACTACAACATCTTTCACTGTTCAGTCAATTTAAAATACTCTTAATACATGATAGCTCTGTGTGTGTTTCTCTGAATTATCTCACATGTATGTCTTTTTTAGGTTCTATCTGTTCTATTGGTTTTGTTTGTTTTATTTGCATTTTGTACATATGTCTGTTCATTTTAAACTTATTTTTAATATTTAAAGTAGTAGTTTTATTAAAGTAGCACTTTGTTTTTGTTTACAATATAGTTGTATTATTTTATTTTATGTCTTACAGGACCAAATTGTAAATGAGGCTTAGTCAGTTTACCAACCACCCCAATATTAGAACAAGGAAAGTCTTATTCTTCTCACTGGTCAAGAGTCACACACAGCCCAGTGCAGCTACTATACACTGAATTTTGAGGAGTCCTGGTTCCTGTTCAAGCTTTATGAAGTAGAATTTAAGCTAATCCAAGATTGGAATGGAAAATACAAAAAAGCATTTTCACTGGTTAAAATGAACATCATTCCTGCTGCTGCTCTACTGATTGTCCAGGGAAGTTGTTTTCTTTAAATAATGACACTTTTTCACAACTTTAACCTGAATATATCTCTGCACTTTCTCTACCAGTGATAAACAGCAAGATTAAAAAGGAAGCCAGGGGGGCTTTTGGTCGTCAAACTAGATAACAAAAGAAGTGAAGGAAAAAGACATTTGCTGTTACCCATGACCTGCGTCAGCCAATGAGGTGAGAATGTTGTAAGCTCATCAGGCAAAAGCAGCCTGGTCTGTCAATCACTTCCTTTCAAACATGTTACTCAAAGTATCAGTCATTTCAGTCATGAGGACGGTTTCACCCTGGATTCTTATGTTGTCTTTCATGAAATATGTAAGTTTTATTGGTATTTTTAATCTTATGTTAAATCTTATGTTAAATTACTTTTATCAATCACTATCAATCAGTATTAGTTTTGATCAAAACTGACTGTTCAATAATTCCGGTATAGATGCTGCAGAAACTGTGGATATTTACCAGAAACAGTCGTTTGTCTCTGCTAAGCCTGGTGAAGCCGTTACCCTTCAGTGCACATTGGCTGACCGTCAGAGTACTGAAGACGTCTTTTGGTACAAACAGCCACTGGGACAAATGCCTCAGGAGGTGGGCATCAAGGGGGCATTTATGAAAGCAGTATTTTCAGAACAGTGTTAGTCTGACTATACCACACCCCACAAAAGATGATTAAGCGATGTACTGCTGTGGGATATCTGTGATGAAGATGATCAAGTTTTCCACTGGAACATTCTTAGCTATTACAGGTAACTTTATTCATATTGTTATTTATATTGTATATCATATTACAATATATATAATTTTATACAATCATACAGTTATAGAAGTGTTTAATTAAAGTTTGGACCTGCTGGCAAGTCCTGGCCTTTGTGAATATCCATTGGTTATACTATATTAGGTTGGTAGACCTTTGTGACTTCATATGCACAGTGGATGTCGTCTAAAAACAGCTGTGTTATTCTGACCAGATCATCCTCAGTTAAACATATCAGTGCTCCAAACTCCAGTACGGGGCTCAGCAGCAGCCGTCAGTGTGAGATCAGCTCTTCTACACACAGCTCTGTGTACAACTTCTCCAAGAACATCCTCGACCACCACCATACTGGAACTTACTACTGTGCTGTGGCTGCTTGTGGGAGGATCATTTTTGGTAATGGGTCCGCTGTGGAAATAGGTAGGTGCTAGGAGGAATAAACATAATTAAAACTGTGAATACAGCTGTGCTATTTTTAATTTTTTAGAAATTAGTGGATTCTTGCACAATGTAGTATCATACTGAATTCAAATGAACTGCATTGCAATTATACAGTGCAGTGCAAAAGTCAAAGACCACCCGTCACTCAATTTCCAGTCATACAGGTCATTCATTTTTCATTAGATATGTATAAAAAGATTAGGGTTAAAATTTCCACTTGCGTAATGAAGAGACTTCTGTTTTATTTTCCATTGAATATATGTTTTCTGCTTTTTTTCTCCTGGTATAAATGATAAGTTTTCTGCACAGTGATGTATGTGCCTTACACTTTTTGGTAAAGCTCGTGTCTTTGTTTTTCTCCTTTGCAACCATTCACACTATATAACACAAATAAAGCTTAAACAACAGCTGAAACTACTATAACTATGAAATTAAGGGCTGATCTCTATTTTCTAGATCATTCAAAGTCTCATCATTCAGCTCTTGCTGTGATGGGTCTGGCTCTGGGTTTATGTGCTGTCTGGAACGTCACACTGTGCTGTTTTTGTTTGAAATGGAAAATCTGTGAACACTGTTAAGGTAATTGAGGAATCTCAATATTTAGTATTTTTCCTCTTTTTTCAGTGATTCTAATGTTCTGTTTCTCTTTGAATTTCAAGGCAGTAAACCTCACCCTGTCACACATGATCTCTCAGGGGCAGATGATCTACAGCGCCAGGCACGCCATCATTATTTCTTAGGAAATTATACCAAACATATATTCTATGGAAATGAAAGGGTAACTGACCAAACATCGTTCAAAAACACTAACTTTCAGATTTTGGAAATGGAAAAACAGTCTGTTTTATAAATTAAGATTCATATTTATTTTGTTGGGACATGATTTTATCCACAGGAACTTACAAAATAAGCTAATATTGGAAACCAAAGTGAAATAAAGCACCAGATACGTAATAATAATTTAGCTATTTTCTAATCAAAAATGATATACTATATAACTTGAAATATTAAAGATTTACTTGCAAAAAAAAAAAAAATTTGAGATCATTATAAATAAATAATTAATAATTGCATACATCCTGGTTTAAATAATTAGGCAGTCTTTCACTATCTTGATATGTTTTTATGCATGAAATTTACTTAATAATTGGTGGATCATTATTAATTGGTGAATATATATTATTAATTTTTAATTAGACTCTAATTTTGAAGTTGCAACTTTACTTTATATTGTATTTATAAACAAATATTGCAATACTTATTATTATTACTAAACCAATTAAGTATATAATATATTATGTATATAATATGTTTATTGAACAGCATTTACATTAATTGTACATTCCTGAGCAAAAGCTTTAGAAACAAACAGGTAAAAAAATTATTATTAAAAAGCTAAAATTGCTGTTTCAAGTTTATTTGTCATATGCACAACATGCCAGGACATTTATGCATTGGAATGCTTGTGGTGAGGCTCGGACAAACACTCTACAGAAAGTAAGTAAGTAAAAATAAAATTACAAGAAAAACTAACTGAAATATATTAAATATACACAAAATATAGAGAAAATGTACACAAATATACAGGCAATATACATTTTAAAGTGACTAAGTGACTGTTATTGTTCTTAAAGTGGCTTAGTGTTATTGTCCATAGCAGAGATGACATGATGTAATAATAATACTGACAAAAAGACTGAGTGAAATGGTAATTGGTGAAGGCCCCACAGCTTCACAGCTTGTTCAGAAGCCTGACAGCCTGTGGGTAGAAACTGTTCATTAACCGGGTTGTCATAGCCTGTATGCTACGAAATCTCCTGCCTGATGGCAGGATGGTGAACAGGCTGTGTGCTGGGTGGCTGCTGTCTGACCGGATCTTTTCGGTCTTCCTGAGGCAGCGGGACTGGTAGATGTCCTGTAAGGCTGGTAGTCTGTTGCCTATGATGGCTTCTGCTGTCCTCACCACTCCTTTAAGATCTCACGATAGTGTTGGTGTGGAGGGACCAGGTGAGGTCATCAGTGAGGTGTACGCCGAGGAACTTCACACTGCTGACTCTCTCCACTTCGGCTCCATTTATGAACAGGGGAGAGTGACCACCCCTCTGCCGCTTCCTGTAGTCCACGATCATCTCCTTTGTTTTGCTGATGTTGAGACAGAGATTGCTGTCATGACACCACTCTGACAGAGCGCTGACCTCGTCTCTGTAGGCTGTTTCATCTCCATCAGTGATGAGGCCTAGGATGGTGGTGTCATCAGCAAACTTGAAGATGATGTTAGACGTGTGTTTGGCTACACAGTCATGTGTGTACAGGGAGTACAGGAGGGGGCTGAGCACACATCCCTGGGGAGCCCCTGTGCTCAGAGTCAGTGTGGAAGAGAAGCCGTTACCAACTTTCACCACCTGAGGTCTGTTCGTCAAGAAGTCCAGTATCCAGTTGCACAGATGAGAGTTCAAACCCAAGTTTGTGAGCTTAGGAATGAGTTTGGCAGGGATGATTGTGTTGAATGCTGAGCTGTAATCTATGAACAGCATTCTTACATATGTGTTTTTTCTGTCCAAGTGTGTGAGAGCAGTGTGTACTGCAATGGCGTCGTCTGTGGATCTGTTGGAGCGGTGTGCAAATTGGTCAGGGTCCATGGTGGCTGGAAGTGTTGAACAGATGTGAGCTTTGACCAGCCGCTCGAAGCACTTCATAACTGTTGATGTCAGCGCAACAGGGCGATAGTCATTCAGGCAGGTGACAGACGATTTCTTGGGGACTGGAACAATTGTGGTTTCCTTAAAGCACTTGGGAATCACTGACAGTCTTAAGGAGAGGTTAAAGACGTCAGTGAAAACCTCAGCCAGCTGGTTGGCACATGCTTTAAGTACATGGCCGTGGACGCCATCGGGACCGGGTGCCTTGCGTGGGTTAACTGCCCTGAAGGATCTCACCACCTCAGACAGGGGAATGACTAGAGCGCATCTCTCCTCATCTACTGGGAGTTTCTCAGCAGGTGAGGTGTTAGTTGCCTCAAAACGAGCATAATGAGCATTAAGTTCATCTGCAAGTGAGGAGGAAGAGCCCCTATCACAGATCACACCTTCTTTGTAGTCCGTGATGGTGTGCAGGCCACTCCACATACGTCTGAGATCAGAGCCAAGATAGTTGGATTCCACTCTGTCCCTATAGCTCCTTTTGGCCAATTTTACTAATGTATAAGTAAAATTCATGAATGTTATCTCACAAACCATTACACACTGTTTAAGGTGCAGCTTACAGGGGTCTGTTTATATGAAATGCTACCCACCAGTCCTGTCATAGCTAGAAGCAGGAATCAGTGAGATCTGGATATAGATGTTATGTTATCTGTAAAAGGCGGTCGACAGGTCAAAGAAGATGAAGACTAATGATATAAAATCTCTCTGGCTTTGTGGAGCTTATGTGACTGACTATGTGACGGTTCTGTTAAGTGATCCAGTTTGCAATCAGACTGTTTGGTGTTCAGAAGAATGTTTATCTTAAAATACAGAGATTTTAATTTTAAAATGTTATATAACCATTTGTAACCAATTTTGATATAAGCTCTTAAATATAATAATGGACAATGTATCATGGAAAATATTTTATTTCTCTAAAAAGATGATAATAATCTGCCAACAACATATATCATGAAAAAAAGGAAAATTCTTGAAAGTGATCCATAATGTGTTTTGAAATGAAACCCATCATATGAAGACAGATCTGCCAGAAAAAAAAGTAAAAAGTACAGAGAAAATATTCTTCACTAAAAACTTCACCATATTAAACTACACAGATTCAACTATACTAGTGAAAGTCTGAGTACTGTGTCAAAATCTTAATCAATTGAAACTGGAAATATAGAGCCAAAGATATACTTTAGAGAAAGAATAAATATCTACAAAAGTACATTCTTTAAGAAATGAAATTATCAGTACATTCTTTTTATTAATTTATTTATTCATTTTTAAATGAAATAAAATGATACTGGGTACATGTTGATCATGCTCTGTGTAACTCAGACTAGCGAGTCTGATTACTCAAGGATAATCTTTTCTATCATAAAAGCAATATGATCATAACCTCTGCAAAACACAGCAGGAGTGAGAAAAATGTTTTCTGTTGTGAAAATGTAATTCAGTAAAAGCTTAGTGCAGCACCTCCCCATACTAAAAACAACCAAACATGACTGTTCCCTTTAAGTACACGAACACAGCACCATTAATTAAGCAATACCAAACTACAGTTCCAGCAGAGTGTGTCACAATAATGAAAGAGTAAAGTGGGCCTGCAGTTAGTTGCATTCAGGGAAGACACTGAGTAGCAACTTAACTGGATGTTTGGGGGCCCAGGCTCAAGGAAAACGGACTAAATTAATCTGAATTAAAACTTTTACAGCATATTAACATAAAAATATTATAGCATATATATATATATATATATATATATATATATATATATATATATATATATATATATATATATATATATATATATATATATATATATATTACTAAGAGTATTAAGAGGGTTTTCTTGTATAAAAAAAAAAAAAATACTAATGTTACTGTCCAAACTGAAATTTGAATAACAAGCTCCAAAGTACAACACTGTAATATCACCAACTATGCTATGCAATTGCAATATGTTTCAGAGCTACAACTCTGATTAAGGCCTCTACAGAGTCATAAATACCAATTATTTGCCAATAACAAAAACTTCTTTATCAAAGTAGTAACTCCTTCCTGCTGTTTCACTGGCTGTTGTTAAAAATTAGCACATTATGCAAAATGATGTTTTACAGAGATACTGGTGTCAGGTCAGAGTTACTGAAATAAAAGCTAGAACGGATCAGCATTGCACCAGAGAGGGCGCTCAAGAACAGTGAAGCTTGTGGAGCCTGAGCTAATCCACAAACTCTATTCCTGGGGCGACGCTGAGTCTCACTGAAACAGATCTGGAGGGATTATTATTATTATTATTATTATTATCATTATTATATATACAGACCAATAGGGCACGTTTACACTCTGAGGCCAAAGGGACAGGGGTTCAAGCTCTCTCTGGGATCTATCTCTGCATGTGTCTGGTTACAGCAAACCAGCTCTACATTTATTGGTTAACCTTGATCAAAAGATGAGCAAATAAAAGAATCTTAAAAAGTATCTATAAAATGTTCATTTCACTGCAGGAACAAGACACTGTGGAGCTGAATTATGCCGCTTTGCACTTCTCTGAGAAGAACACTAAAAAAGGGAAGAAGAAGAAGAAGAAGAAGAAGAGAGGACGGCCTCAAGAGAGCGTCTACTCTGAAGTGAGAAGCTTCAGTTAGATATAAATGTACATACATGAGGACTCTGAACAGACTCCTGTTCTGTTTACCGGACTGTACTTGGTCAAATGAGCTTAACTCTTAAAATCACAGGCTTATTACAAACTAAGGGTTATTATTATTATAGCTACATGGACTATAATGCAAATTGGCAGAGTTATTCCAAAGTTATAAAAGTGTAGTTAATAGTACAGTTAAAGCAATAGAGATGAAACCAGAGGCAACAGTGACTCTTACAGATGCAAATCTGACATCTTAACCTTTAAGATCATGTCAAGTTTTGAACTGCAGTGCTCAGAGCCAGATGAGTTATACCTCATAATCAAGCTTCTTCTTAAAATAGGAATAAATGAGTTTTTAAATGGTAGTGTTTACCATTATTTCATAAAACAAGAGTTTTTTGTTCTATTACACTTTGTCTTTACTTGCCAAATGTTGTTCTGTGAGCTGTAAGCTGTGCACACATGCAAATAAAGTAAACATGATGAATCCGGGCTTTAAAAGTAGTAGGTCCTATTGGTTCTAATCTTGAGTACCAAAAACCATAAAACTGGAATCTTCAGTACTCGACTGAAGGCCAATCTTCAGCACTGGACCGCTGGCCAAAAAATTTAAGCGTGCCAATGGTTCAAGTGTTTTATGTAATAGAAAAGCACCCTTTCTTCAAAATGTGTTTAATAAGACCAATTTCTTAAAGATAAGTGTACAAAAAAAACAAACAAAAAAAAAAACAATAACTGTTATATGTGTTAGATGGTAGGTGATTCTAAAATCAGAAAGCAGTAGAAACAAAGACGTTCATAAAATGAACATGAAGGATGTCTCAATGTGTCTACGTTAGAATTATTATATCAGTATTGTTTTATTGATTCAGTTATTAGTTTATATAAAATAAGAATGATTTTTATAAGTGGTTCCAAACTTTGGAAAGGTAGCGTAAATGTTTGTGCTTGTTTGTGCGTTCGTGAAACTCAGTCTTTGACGTGTCAGTGGACGTCTCTGCTTGTAGGTGCTGTTTAGGCCGTTGGTGGTTTTCACAGCTTTTTGTTGTCCTCTACGTCTCACTCCTTCCCCTACTGCACTGCTGAAGTTTCACTGCTTTATCTCTGCAGATCACTTTGACCACCCCTGACCAGGTTTCTCAGAAAAACAGCCCCATCTCTCCATCAAAGTTTCCACAGGAAGCTCAGCTCTATCTGTCACAGGACACGTAGCAGCTTTCTTTAGACACAGAGTGCAGCTACAGAAACTGGACAAACAAATAACACATTAAAATCTCTTCAGAGCAACAGGGGTTTTCTCTCTTTTTCTTCACTCTGCAGTCAGTAGGATATTTAGGGATTTTATTTTTCAAATCAATATTTGAATTTTTTTCTTTAAATCTAGCCATTCTACTAAACATGGTTGATGTCATAATTTGCTTCTGTTTACACAGTGACCTAATATTGAATAATTAATCTTCATGTCACATTTCTTTGTTTTAAAATCTAAAACATAATGAGCAACACTGCAACCTGAGCTCAGTCTTCTGGACACCACTGTATGGTAAATATGTTTGTCTGAGGCACAGAATTGTTTTTGGCATATGTGTCCATCATGATGAGTAATATGTGTGTGCTTTATATTCGTGGCTGTCATTTACATTGTTTTCTTCATAGCTTATAGTTTTGAGAATCCAGAGTGACAGCTACTGTGATGATTTTCCAGACTCATCAAAAAGTAGAACACAGAAGCTGAGAACTCCTGAGGGAAACTGTATTTTATCAATACAGGACTAATAAATCATAACATCTACTCTGAACAGCCCTTAACACCAAAATCTAAATTCTCCAGTTGCTTACTGGACTAGACTCCAACTTTACAGTTTCCAGCTTCTTACTGTGATCCATTCCAGCGATCCACAAAGCAATCCCATAAATCCAGTCCAGAAGAGTCCAAAACACCATCCATGAGGGACCAGCATAACTGGTGTTCCATCTCATCATAGCTCTTACCACACAGTCTGTATATGATCACCTTGACCCGGTAGAGGTCAACCATCACAGCTAAATACCACTTGGGCTCCAGGCATGGCTTGTTCTGTCTGTTTTCCTCCATTGTGAACAAATACACATTCAAGGCACTCTGTCACTCTGTCTCTAGTTGATTGCTCACCCTCTGTTGATGTCCAAGGCAGAGTAAACTGCTGTTCAGATCTTCTTCATCCCTAAACATGTCTGTTACCTGTGAGAGGAATTTTCTTCTTTCCCAGGCTTGGTGAAGTGTAGAACCCCATTGTAACATGAGCTCCAAGCCCACAACACACACATATCCTTGATTCCAGTTGATCAGAATAGGTGCCCAAAGCAATGGCCCTGCTGTCAAACCCAAATCTGAAGGCTCTGTCCAGTCACAGTTGACTCACTGTCACCATCATCCAGGCCTTCAGCATCCACAGTTTGAAGCTGCGTAGCAGCCCCACCTTCACAATTGAGGTGGGCCAACAAATAGGAACCTTCCTTAACACCATAGCTGTGAAAAAGTCACCAAGCAACACCTTTAAGTCAACCCCTTATAATTTGGTGGAGTGTTTGAGAGTTTATGCAAGAAAAATGTCATTATAAAAGCAGGAAATTATTTCTTGTATTTCTCTGACACCTCATAATAGATCAGAATCAAAGCAAGGTTTGTTAGCTAGTTATCTAATTAATAATCAACATTGGTTCCTGGTTCTTGTAAGTAACAAGAGCTTTAAGTCCTCCTACCAGCAGTTAAACCACACTGTCAGTTGAAGCTGTGCCTAAAACCTTTCACTAAAGCCCTCACCTTTCTTTCTTAGTAATACATATATATTTTCTGTTCTCCAGAGCAGCCTCTGTTTTTCAGAACCATGGAGAGCGACATAGTTCAGTTTTGGCACTACAGAGAGATACACAGTGTGTATATATATATATATATATATATATATATATATATATATATATATATATATATATATATATATATATAATATCAGTGCAACTGTGAGATAATTTAACCAGATAGGGAAGATTAAGCAAAAGCTACACTTAAATTTTAAATGCATTAAAAGAAGTCATAAAAGACATTATATTTATATTTTTACATTATAATTCTGTAATTGGAAAGCTTTATAAATGCATTCATAAGGCATGCTAAAGGCATTCATAAATTATTATGAATACAGGATCAATAGCAAGTGATCCCAAAAAAGCACCTAAGAGATCTATCTCAAGATCTGTCACTAAACATGTTCAAGAGTTTATCAGGAGATTTGCTATTAATACAAATTGTATTGTATCTTGAGCCTCTAAGCTGATTTCTTTTCTTTTCTAAGCACATAACAACCCAGCATCAGGTTAATATTATTAACTAGATTTGGACTTTTATCCTAGAACATCTTCATAGCTGCTGTTCCTGCTTTTAACCACCAGATGTCATTAATGTGCACCAGTCATTAAAGCTTTGAGAAAACCTTTTCCATTACAGTTTAAATAAAAGCCTCACTGCTTCAGAAAGCTTCGTTTTGCCATCACTAGTTTCTGTCTGCAGCCTAAAAAGTCAACAAAGTCAACCTGAACCAAACTTAAGAGCACCTAATACACTGTTAGAAATAAAGGTTCTGTACTGGTACATTTTTCATTCATCAAGGTATAAACAATGTAAATGTGCCCTCAAATGTACAACAGTGGTTTTAAGGTCCAATTGTCTACCTTATATAAGTTTTCTCTCAGTGGAAAAGTATGAATTTGTACCTTTTCATAACTTAATAATAACTTAATAATTTAAAACAATAAAATAAAAACCTGGAGACGAGACAGGGTGTGAGGAGTCAGTTCAGCTTAGAAAATAAAATGAATTATGGTATTATATGTTCCCTGACTAAATGAGGGTAACGCTCTAGTGACAAGAGGGGTACTGCTCCAGTGACAGTTTAGCACCTCTTTTTCTGAGAGTGTATAGATTAATGAGAGCCTCCAGCTCACATCAGCATGAACTCAAGACAGATCACTGGATGGTGGGACTATTTTCCTTAAGTAAGTGATGTGGTTACTCTGATAATTAATGAGAAGCTTTCTGCTTCCTTCTGGTGGCTGTAGCTGGTCTCACAGATGTATGAAGTATGCTTTACACTATGATTTATAGTGTGGGTCATACCCCTAAGCAGAAATATAAGAAGAAATTAAAGAAACATATATTTACAAAAACAAGAAAAATAGTTAATTGATACATTTTACATCTGACTCTTTTATTTGCACATTGTACACATTGAACATTCATTCAAGTAAAAGTATAACAATATCAATAGAACACTGAGAGTCTACATGACTATATTAACTCAGTAAGACTTCTTTTCTGTTGTGTAATACAACTTTACTGAACTGCTCTGTAGTCAGAAACAGGGAAGAATCTCACTCGGGTGAAAACTTTCTCCTTTAGCGCTCTTCTCTTCATCTTCTCAGAGAAACATAATGCAGTGAAATCAAACTCCTCATCGTCAGAGTCCTGTTTCAGAAACAGAAGATCAGTGCTGAAATGGACAACAAGTATTGTAATCTGGATAAACACCTTATAAGTGTATTGAAGAATCCTTTTCAGAGCTTCTTAGAGTCAAAACACAAAGAAGAAAAAATACTGATTATTTAGAAGGTGTACTTAAACTGGATGGGTGAGATGTGGAATTTCTGAACTGATGAATCTAAAAAAATAGAAGCTGTAATAAAAACAAAATATTAAATAATAAAGCAGAGCTCAGTAACACTGAGATTAATAATTCACTCATCACATTGCTTTATCAGTCTACTCAGGCTTTAGCAGAGCTCAGTAACACTGAAATTAATACTGACTCATCACATTGATTTGTCAGTCTACTCAGGCTTTAGCCAGAATATTCAGAAACTGTTAAATGAGGTCCTCTTAAAGGTTCATCTAACATGCATGTGTTTTGTTTTTTTTTACGCAGTGTGCTGATTTAAAAACAAGCATCAATGATTTCTTTTGCTTTTTTTTACTCAGTGAAAATGTGTTCTAAATATATGCTCCTAAAAGTGTAAGAAGTGTATTCTGAATACTGCCTTTACAAAATGTAACTTGGACTGAATACAAATACTTCTGTATTCTAAATATGCATTCCCAATACTTGTGTTCCATTACATCCCAACCCTGCACACTGATGAACAAATTTATTCCTCTCCAGATTGTAACATCAGGCAGTACATCCATGCATTTCAAAAGGTGGCATCTTCCACTGAAATTCAGAACAGAACTTTTCCTACATAGAATATATTACACAACCACAGCAAAAACATTTGTGGAGACCAACAGAAATTTTTTGTCGAAAGTTTGATTAGTTGTTTTGAAAAGCAGTGCCTTAAAATGGCAAAGAAGTGACCATATTACATTATTGTGTCTAATGTAGAGAAGTGTGTTCAGTGGTTTGCAAATCATGGGTTGTAGCATTGTGCTAAAAGTGTGAGGCTCAGAATGAGCTTACAGTTGTGCAGAGCTGCACTGAGGTTTTGCTCTTTTAGTATCAGGTTTCACAAACTAATATGTTAGTATATTAGCAATGATTAAACATATAAGGTAAATTTCTTAGTTTGGCGTCATCAATTACAACAATGCTTGTAGAATGCTGTTTGTATTCTGTGATTACAGTGTAATAACAGTATAATTACAGCATAACAGTGAATTACAGTGTATGTAACATGAATCTAAAGGATGACAGTGATAAGCAATGAATACCTGAAGAATATATTTGCTTTAGTATTAATAGCAATAATGTATTTGTAACTGGCATCAGTTTTATCTTATTAGGCAATAAAAGAGATAATCGACTGTAAGTGTAGATTTAACTGTGCTCCATACATATTTAAATGTTTGTAAGAGAAATAAGATGATAATATGATTGATTTTAAAGAAATTTTGTAAGAAATTTTTGGTAACACTTTCTATGAATGTCATATTTTTAAGCATCTATAAACACATTTATAACATGTTATAATGCCTTCATACATCATTATAAACATGATTATAAACAATTATAAAATTATTACACTGGATTACACCTTATAGCCATGTTTATTACACATTATGAATTGTTAATATAATGCATTATAAGTAGTGTTGATAACATGTTATACTGTCAGTGCCAAAGAAGTCTTTTCAGCTTGGAGACTGCAAAGTAAAGAAAAATACCAAGCTAACGGTGGTATTCATAACATGTTATAAATGTGTTTATAGATGCTTACAAAGATGACATTCATAGAAATGTGTAATTCCTTTATAAATTTGCCTTGCTTTGCCTTTACCACAAAAGTGATGGAAGCCATGTTATCCTGACTAAAGTGCATGTTACATGCATGGATAGATATTGAATGGAATGGATAAGCATTATGGACCTGTCCCACCACCACACAAAGTTTGAGACTTTAAGTTGATTGACTGTTCATAGCATATTTATGAGTTATTCACTGTCCATATAGTAAAGTCACATGCAAAGCAACATTTATAAGTGATTCATAGCTTTTTTAAGTGTATAAATAGTGATAGTGATTTACAATTAAACATCTATAAGTATTTTCCCTACCTTTGCAGCAAGACCCAATGACTGTGAAAAGGAGTCAATAAACACCACAAGTAGGAAGGTCCTTTTTTATTGGCAAGACCACTGTTGAGAACAGGCACTTAAACATGCTGCTCAAACTCAAATCAGGAAACTACAAACTCTTCTGAACATGGAACTGCAAAATACAGATGTGTTTGCTAAAATCTTCAATTCTTTTCTAAAACAAAAATAAAAACACCACCTAATGTGGCCATTAATTAAATTTAAAACAATTTCAGTCTAAGAAGAAAAGGAACAAGGTGAAGGCAATACCCTTTAATTAATGGCCACGTGAGGTGGTGTGTTGTTATTTTTGTTTTAGAAAAGAATTGAAGATTTTAGCAAACACATCTGTATTTTGCAGTTCCATGTTCAGAAGAGTTTGTAGTTTCCTGATTTGAGTTTGAGCAGCATGTTTAAGTGCCTGTTCTGAACATTGGTCTTGCCAATAAAAAAGGACCTTCCTACTTGTGGTGTTTACTGACTCCTTTTCACAGTCATTGGGTCTTGCTGCAAAGGTAGGGAAAATACTTGTAGATGTTTAACTGTAAATCACTATCACTATTTATACACTCTTAAAAATGCTATGAATCACTTATAAATGTTGTCATACATGTCACTTTACTATATGGACAGTGAATAACTCATAAAAATGATATGAACAGTCAATCAGCTTAAAGTCTCAAACGTTGTGTGGTGGTGGGACAGGTCCATAATGCTTATCCATTCCATTCAATATCTATCCATGCATGTAACATGCACTTTAGTCAGGATAACGTGGCTTCCATCACTTTTGTGGTAAAGGCAAAGCAAGGCAAATTTATAAAGGACATTTCTTACAAAATTATCAGCACCCTGAGTGAGGAAAGTCAAAGAGTCACCACTCGATTGTACTTTGAAGTAATGCAAAAAAAAGGAACCATTACTTGGGATATCAGTGCGTGTCACATTTAACCTCAAAGTGTCAGTTACACAGGATAACCAATGCACAGTTATACTTGTGCCTTCTCTAAAGCCATAAGTGAGGAAGAACATCACTAAAACAAACAAACAAAAAAAAATTCCAAAGTAATTGGGATAACAGTGTTAGCATTTACCCCAAGAAAGTTAAACTTTAAATAACATTTTCACAACTATGTATAGACTGTTGACTTAACAGTACATTTTTAAAGAAGAACTAGGGTAAAAAGGAGAAAGAATAGCATAGTGCAAAATGCAAATGCTTGAGAAAAAAATATAAATAAATAAAAGTTGAAAGTCTAGGCAAAAGGTGTCAAAGCTCTTTCTGTCCAAATGGATAAAGCCAGGTCATTTTTATGCTGGCAGTCCAGAAATAAGGAATTTCATTGAAAATAATAAAGTTATTCAAAATAAAAAATAAAGACTTCTATTTTGAAAAACATCTTTCGGTAAAATGGCATTGTAGTCCATATTAATATCATGTAAAACATGTATAGTTTAGAAATGTTGATTTAAGCATTCATCAACATGTTATGAAGTGTTTATGTAAGGTGATATGAATGTGTTATGTAGACACCCTTCAAATAAAGTGTTACCCATTTTTCTTTCATCAAAGCACAAACAATATAAATGTACCTTTAACGGTAGAACAGTGGTTTTAAGGTCTAGTTGTGGACCTTAATTAAATTTTTCCCAGGTGAAAAGTATGTATTTGTACCTTTTCATGACCTAATGTTTTAAAAAAGAACAGTAAAAATAAAGGTCTGGAGAGGAGACGGGATGTGTGGAGTCAATACAATGGGTTCCCTGGCTAAAAGTACTGAGATGTACCCTTAAGGGTACCACCCCAGTGACAACAGGCGTACTGCTCCAGTGACAGTTTAGTACCTTTTTTTCTGACAGTGTAGTTCAAGTTTGAACTACTAGGAAGTCCATTACAGCTAAAAAGAGTTCATTAAAGCATAAAAAAGAGCGGAAACAACCTAAAGAAGTTTTCAATGTGATATTTTAATTTTATGATATTTAATTACATCTATGAAATTACATTGTTTCAGAACATGAGACACAAACTGACTCATTAAAGCTTGGTTAGTGCTTTTTAGCCTCTAATCAATAAAAAACTAAGCTGCTCTTTAGAATATGGAACACATTTTGATGTATTAGTGATTATTAAACACTTACTAGCTCCAAAATGATGAGAAATTACACCTTATGACATTATGACAAATTATATGTTTTAATTTTTTTGTTTGTTTGATCATTTGTTTTTTTCTCAATAGTTTAAAAGAAAATGAACAAAACCTTGTACAATAATTATATCATAATTTGCTCAGGGGTCAAAAATTTACATATGACTCTATTATGTGTGATTTTTTATTTTTTATTTTTTTTTCATTATTACAACTAATAATGCATTTTAGGTCATAATGAACAAAACTTAATGCAGAGTGAAGAAACTATTTAGAAGTGTTAAACTGAACAAAGAACAGAAATTTAATAAACCCTATATTTGTATATATTAAAATAAAGTTTTGCTGACAGTTAAAGGCTCTGCTCTGCTGATGATGCTGTGCTGCTCTTAGATCTTGAGCAAAACTATGAATTTATATTGTAAATGGATCTAAAAATGATAATTATCTGTATGTACTGTAGGTTGGAAAACAGATTATTAAACAAAGACTTTTCTTCATATTGATGTTTTGTGTTTCTCTTCTCCTTTTTCTTAACTGATGACTGAATGGAGTTATCTGTACATTTTATTAGGTACATGAACTAAAAAAGAGCTCTACAGAGTAATTTGCATGTTCAGTTGTGAATCAGAAACCAGAAAAAACAGATTTGTCTCTGGTTGAAATTCGAACCACCAAATCTTTAGTGGAAAACATAGTTTAAAGAATAAGTGCATGAAGAGTACCTGTCTGGTGGTCCTCTCATTCACAGCCCCCTCCTGAGCTTTCTCTGTAGAGGAGATAAAACTTCACAATCACATTCAGATACAGTTTAATGAGACTAAACTTATTAGTATTATGACCATTTTCTATTTTCTATTTTCTATTAAAATATTCAGCTTCATCTCATAATGAACACTTACCACCAGTGCAGTGTTTAGATTTCCTCAGTTTGTGAATAAAAATGGCTTCAGCGCAGATTACAGCCACACACACTGCTGAGAAAACTGCAAGAGTCAGCATTACAGGATCTACAGGACCAACAGGACGTTTAGGATCTACAGGAGCTTCTGTAAGACAGGAATTATAAACATACTGACTACAGGAATACAAAAGTTCAAGCCTTAAAATCCATTCGCAATCTAATCTTGTTAAGCTGGACTTTTATATCATGTTCATTTTATTACTGTTTAGCAAACTGTTTTTTGTCTAAATAAAGAACAATGCCATATATATATATATATATATATATATATATATATATATATATATATATTTTCAGTTTTTATGGATAATTAAACAAGACAATACAAAGTAGTTTGCTGTGAAATGGTGCATTCTTAAGAAACAATACTGAGTCAGAATTTTTCATAGTGGTGGTGAAAGGAACCAGAAATCTGAAGCCTTTAACATCTCTAAAACACTGAAAACATGAATTTAGTTTTTGTGTTTTGTTGTTGTTTTTTGTTTTTATTTATCAATTTATTTGTATTTAAACATTGTTTTTGACTGAATCCACGTAATACTAGAGAAATACTTGCAGAGTGTTATAAGAAAAGATGCACAACCCCCACCCCACCCAAAAATATAGGTTTTGAATAAAATTCTGCACAGCTCTCACAACCCCTGGTTCTTATTATCATCACTGCAAAGAATTCTGCATCAGCATTTTTCTTTACAATTCACCATTTTATATCAATCCACTCTGATTGACTTTGTTAACATCTCAAAAACTGTGTTACATTGAAATGTTCTACTTGAAGGCAACAGTAAATAAACAGATAAAATATTAACATATATACACAATTAACTAGTTGTACAATGCAAAATTTACTCAGTTCTACTGCTGTTCCATTCCCAGTGACCGACTCTCCGGGAGAAACTGACCCCCGTACTGGAGTTTGGAGCACTGATATGATTGACTGCCCTGGAAAATGTGATATATACAGTGGTAGAATAACACTGATATATCAGTATGATGACATTATAATAAAAGTAAAACAGTGAAACAGCACTGTGTCCATTATGCATCTAAAGTGTGACAGTGACATCTAATGGGTATTAAAAACTAAGTATCACTTTTACACTAGAATTGATATTATTAAGGTCAGTAGCAACAACACATTTCAGAATGGCTTCACATAATTGATTTTAAGAAATAAATAGATCTTACATGTTAAGAACACTGAAAACAATTAATTATTTAAATTACCTGTGACAGTTAAGACTGTAGCA
Organism: Colossoma macropomum; assembly: GCF_904425465.1. Taxonomy (NCBI): domain Eukaryota; kingdom Metazoa; phylum Chordata; class Actinopteri; order Characiformes; family Serrasalmidae; genus Colossoma; species Colossoma macropomum. The sequence goes on from NW_023494788.1 coordinate 38,892,720, forward strand.
TTAGAAAAGCTCATTGTTTTCTCTCCAGCCGCTGCACAGAAGTACACTCCTTCATCTTCTTTAGTGACACGTTCAATACTGAGAGATATGCCACTCGCAGTTCTGTTCATTTGAAATCTTGATTGGTCAAAAGAAGCTGAAATCTTTGATTTCTTATCTTTAAACTGTGATCCCACTTCCACTGGAGCATACCACAGCCTTTGTTTGTACCACCTCCTAACAGTTGCATTTGAATCATCTACAGGCGTGCATTTGAGAGTGACCGTTTTACCGGGCTCAGCTGAGATGACCAATTGTTCAGAATTTCCCACAGCTTGAGCAGAATCTGTAAAACAAAGTTCAATCTATTTAACCAAAGTTCAGTCAATAAGAAAAAAAAAATGATGAAACTGAAAATGAGCGTAATTGACAAGACTAAATATAAAAAGAATTTCTGTGAGTAACTTTATGAAACTTACACATCTTGTAGAGAAGTAAGATGATAATCACAGCTGGATCCATCATCAGAAAAACAACAGCTGTAACTTGAAACTAATATGAAGGCAAGAGTGTAACTGAGTAAAGCTTCAAACTGTATGAGCTTGCTGGGGTCTTGTACTGAACCCCATTGGATGGTAAAAGTCACATGGTTCTTTCTGTCTGCTTGACTTGATCTGTTTGGCCACAACAATGTTCCTATTGGCTCCATCTGTGTCAGTATTTTTAGCAATAATTTTGGTTTCTGATAAACATTCTGTGATCTTACTAACTGAAAGATTAATAGCCTCTGTAGAAAAACAGGCGAATGTAAGAAAGCCACTATATTTTCTTGGAAAGGTTTCAAGACCTGATCTGTAGTTTAATAAGAAATTATATATACATATATATATATATATATATATATATATATATATATATATATATATATATATAAATAACATTTATTTTGGTTCTGTTGGAGAAATCCAATTGCCTGAATATATGAGATATTAACATTAACAAAACATAACCAGTTATCATTTTATAAATGATAAATCCAGGGTGACCATGTAAATAGTCCAGTACCATATTGAGTCAAATTTAGTGTTGAAATAATAATCTGCAGAAATGAATTTACAGTCAGATTTTTAATGAAAATGAATAAAGATATGCTGTGTAGGAAATACTTTCAGCAGAAATATGTAAAAAGTATGAATCATATATGTAAAAAATATGCGTGTGTGTGTGTGTATATATATATATATATATATATATATATATATATATATATATATATATGAAAAGGAATGTTCCAAAAAATGACATGGAAAAGTCTGGTTCCATTGACTTACATTGAAAGTAAAGTATGTTTTTGCCTTCTACTGTAAAGTTACCATTTTAGAGATACAAAGTTTTCTTCCAACAACAGTGATATACAGATTTTAAACGGGTGTACTTTGAATATCATAAGCTACAGTTTAAAGCGTCAGCCACAATCTCTAAAGGTCTGAAGAGCGATATGGAAATTCTCACTACTATCTGAAACACGTCTTCTACATTTCCATCAACACAATATCAGACACCATCTGAGCTCATAAGCACGTTTGCCACACGTGAGACGTGTGAGTAACCACACACTCTAAAACTGTTCTCGCTCGGCTCCTTCAGAGAACTGACACTTCATACCAAACTGGACTGTTTTTTTTAGTCATGCAGTTTTGAGCACAGAGCAAAGTGAAACACATGATTGTAGATCCTGACTGATATCAGCACAAACACAAATAAACAGATACAGATTACAAAGCTGACAGTAACAGAAAATATCCCCAAACTTCACTTCTGCTGCTACAAGAGAAGAGAGTTCAGTGAGTCAGTGATTGTTGGGGTCAGTAACTGAGAAGTATCTGACTTCAGAGTAAACAATGTGTCCAGAGCATCCACTCTTCATTCTCAGGCTTTTGGCTGCATAATTCAGCTCCACAGCAGTCCTGTAGAGGACTCCTGTAGAGTCCTGTAGAGATGAATATGAAATATTAAAGGCTGAAGATTAGAGAACTCTATGGGAGTTAAACAGTGTCAGTGTGAATGAGAGAACATGTAGTACCTGACTGGGTTTGTTCTCCACCACCGAATCATGATCTCTCACTATGAGGGAATAAGAAAGATTATGCTGAGTTTGTTTACATGCATTTAAACATCCAATAACTGCAGAAAAAACTAAGTTTGTCAGTAATCTGATCAACATGTTTCTGATGTATATAACAGAATAAGCTACACTCACAACTGCAGTTTTGAATGGCTTGAGCGCAGATCACACAGATTCCCAAAGCTGCTCCCAGATAGAAAACAGTGGGATCCACAGGACCCTCTGCATATAAATGATCAAACCACTGTAATATTTACTTTCTTATAAGTTCAAAACAAACACTGACTGATACATGTCGTTGCATCGCCATGACATTAATAACATTTATGTATTAAAATAACAATAAAGGAACAGTAATGAAAGTGGTCTGAGCTTTAGTTCAATCTATAAATGATGCTGAAATAAAAATGTAGATGCAATTTCTTGTGCTGTACACCAAAATGCTGTTCACTGTAACTCCAATGATGTCGAATTTATGATGACATCCAAGTTAACAAATTCAGCTCGCATGGCTCTAGAATACTGTCAAATATGGAATGAATTTAGAGTTCATGATTTACCGTTATGCATTATTGCTCAATGGCCAACAGCTTTGTAGCACTTAAAGTATACAGGCACACAACACAAAGCACTGAAACAGGCTTACCCAAGTGTACTGACGCTCCGATACCAACAATGATCTTCCTACAAGCAGCCAAAGCGCAGTAGTAAGTTCCAGTATGGTGCTGGTCGAGGTCGTTCTTGGAGAAGTTGTACACAGAGCTGTGTGTAGAAGAGCTGATCTCACACTGACGGCTGCTGCTGTTCTGATGAGTGTAAATGATTTCAGGAAAGGATTGTCCTGCAGCAGCTCTGAACCAGAGCACTCGGAGTTCTGCTGCTCTGATCTCGTGCACTGCAGAGTGACCAACTCTCCTGGAGAAACTCAGCCCCGTACTGGAGTTTGAAGCACTGATATGTTAAACTGAGGTTGACCTGGTCAATAAAATTAGACATTATGAGAATTTAGTGAATATTGGCTTTTCAGTCACACATTAAGCTGTAAACTATTAAAGACTAACATTGTTTTCAAAATGTAGCAATATTGTAACACTATAAATGGGGTATTGTGTTGATCAGTTGGCTTTTTATGGCTTCAAAATATATTATCATATACATAAGCACAATGTAAACACTGGAAATACAATAGTGTCCATTCGATTGACTTGACGTCTTATGAAAACCTGAGTGATAAAATAAACTTTACAAACATTTCATATGAGTTTTCTATTGTTTTTGTAATTTGTAAAGTTCTATATGATTTTATATGCATATGTATATATATATATATATATATATATATATATATATATATATATATACAAAACAGTAAATTTTATTACCTCTTACTGCTAAGAATGTGCCATTAGAAAATGTTATAATGTTCCTGTCTCCTTTTCCACAGAAGTACATTCCTTTATCAGCTTTAGTAGTTTGGTAATTAACTTTACTGCCACTTCCTGATGCTCCTATCCTGCTCTTTGTTTGTACCAAACCCAAATGTTTTGAGCAAACTTTTCTGCAAATTTGCAGTGTAGAGTAACATTTTCATCAGACTCAGCTGAGACAAATGATGCCTCAGAAAGATCCACAGCTTGAGCAGAATCTATAAGCCAGAATCAGATCAGAGCTCAGCCGATAAAGACAATAGCAGATGACATTTCAGCATATTTACTGAACAAACCCAAAAATAAACCTTAACCTCATAAACTTACATATCATGTAAAGATGTAAAATCAGCATCCAAATCAGAGCCATTGTGTTAAAATGTAGCTGTTCTTATTTGAAACAACCTGGAAAGGAAATAATTAACAACAGGAGCATTTATGCACATTCTCCCATTGAACGGTCATATTACGATCAAATGAGGCAGTTTTCCTGTCTGACCTTTCACAGTAATTGATAATCATTGATCTCATTCACACGACAATGATGATCACATTCATTAGTCAACAGTATGTTCAATTTTCAGCATTTTACTTTCTTATAGTCATTAAAACAGGTAATGCTAAAACATATGAAATGTCTCTAATACTACAAGAATTAACTGTCGGCCCATTTAGAGTTGAGCTTTTAGAACATAGCTTATAGAAGCACCTTGTGGAACTCTGTGTATTTCACTCACTCACTCACTCACTCACACACTCACTCACTCACTCACTCACTCAATCACACACTCGCTCACTTACACACTCGCTCACTAACTCACTCACTCGCTCACTCACACACTCGCTCAATCACTCACTCACTCACTTACTCACACACTCACTCACTCACTCACTCACTCACACACTCACTCACTCACTCACTCACTCACACACTCGCCCACTCACTCACTCACTCACTCACTCACACACTCACTCAGACACTCACTCACTCACTCACTCACACACTTGCTCACTCTCACACACTCACTCACTCACTCACTCACACACTCGCTCGCTCTCTCACTCACTCACTCACTTACTCACTCACACACTCGCTTGCTCTCTCACTTACTCACTCACTCACACACTCACTCACTCACACACTCACTCACTCACTCACTCACACACTCGCTCGCTCTCTCACTCACTCACTCACTCACTCACTCACACACTCGTCCACTCACACACTCACGCACTCACACACTCACTCACTCACACACTCACCCACTCACTCACTCACTCACTTACTCACTCACTCACTCACACACTCGCTCGCTCTCTCACTCACTCCCTCCCTCACTCACTCACACACTCACCCACTCACTCACTCACTCACACACTCACTCACTCACTCACACACTCGCTCGCTCTCTCACTCATTTACACACTCACTCACTCACAAACTCACCCACTCACTCACTCACTCACTCAGTCACTCACACACTCACCCACTCACTCACTCACTCACTCAATCACACACTCGCTCACTTACACACTCGCTCACTAACTCACTCACTCGCTAACTCACACACTCGCTCAATCACTCACTCACACACTTACTCACACACTCACTCACTCACTCACTCACTCACACACTCGCCCACTCACTCACTCAGTCACTCACTCACACACTCACTCACACACTCACTCACTCACTCACTCACTCACACACTTGCTCACTCTCACACACTCACTCACTCACTCACTCACTCACACACTCGCTCGCTCTCTCACTCACTCACTCACTTACTCACTCACACACTCGCTTGCTCTCTCACTTACTCACTCACTCACACACTCACCCACTCACTCACTCACACACTCACTCACTCACTCACTCACACACTCGCTCGCTCTCTCACTCACTCACTCACTCACTCACTCACACACTCGTCCACTCACACACTCACGCACTCACACACTCACTCACTCACACACTCACCCACTCACTCTCTCACTCACTCCCTCCCTCACTCACTCACACACTCGCTCGCTCTCTCACTCCCTCCCTCACTCACTCACACACTCACCCACTCACTCACTCACTCACACACTCACTCACTCACTCACACACTCGCTTGCTCTCTCACTCACTCACACACTCACTCACTCACAAACTCACCCACTCACTCACTCACTCACTCACACACTCACCCACTCACTCACTCACTCACTCACTCACTCACACACTCGCCCACTCACTCACTCACTTACTCACACACTCACACACTCACTCACACACTCGCTCGCTCTCTCTCTCTCACTCACTCACTCACTCACTCACACACTCACTCACTCAATCACTCACTCACACACTTACTCACTCACTCACTCACTCACTCACACACTCACTCACTCAATCACTCACTCACACACTCACTCACTCACTCACTCACACACTCACTCACTCACTTACTCACACTCACTCACTCACACACTCACTCGCTCTCTCACTCACTCACTCACATATTCACTCACTCACTCACTCACACACTCGCTCGCTCTCTCACTCACTCACTCACTCACTCACTCACACACTCGCTCGCTCTCTCACTCACTCACTTACTGACTCACTCACTCACTCGCACACTCGCCCACTCACACACTCACTCACTCACTCACAGTCGCTCACTCTCTCACTCACTCACTCACTCACACACTCACTCACACACTCACTCACTCACTCACTCACTCACACACTTGCTCACTCTCTCACTCACTCACTCACTCACTCACTCACTCACTCACTCACTCACACACTCACTCCTCTCTCACTCACTCACTCACTTACACATTCGCCCACTCACTCACTCACTCACTTACTCACACACTCAGTCAATTAGCCATCCAATCTAAGATTTTCCACAAAAGCGAGCTCTTAGTTCTCAATTAGGTTTTTGATTTGTATCATTCACGTTAGATTTTGCCAGAACTTTCACCAAACCTCACTGTAAAAAAATGCAAAAATTGACTTTCATGTGACCTGTGTATTTCTTATTGCCCAAATCATGGAAAACTGAATTTACCTGACTTTTACCTGACTAACTGAAACAGTTTGATCTGGTATATAAACAGAGTTAAAGTTTCAACTTTCACTCTCCAGCCCATAAAGTCCATACATGGAAATGCTGTTCACTGTTTTTGTGATGTTATAAAAATCAACACATTTACATATATCGGCCTTATCAGCCCCGTCCATTAACACTGAAGTTATAAGGAGTGTTTCAGCCTGGACTGCTTTCTGTATGAGGCATAATACAGGGCAGCTAATTAGAATGGAGATAATTTGCATATTTCAATTTTAAAAGCACAGCCTGTTTAATTCTAAGGGAAGAAGAGAGGTTGGAAAATACTCATGCAAAAATAAACTATGAGTGCTTTTAGTACACAAAACCATACATGTGTAATAAGTGGACTTCAGGGTACAAGATACAATACAGGACAAATGTAGGATACAGGCCTTTTAATAAAGAAGAGAACAAGCAGGATAGTAACCAGGAAGTTAGCCAGCCCTGGAGGAGGTTAGTCATGCACAGGGCCAGCTGTAGCCTTTTGATGGCACTAAGCAAATGTCACCTCCCACTCCCACCCCCCATAATGATGTACTGTGAAATCACAGAGTAACTAATTAACTAAAATTTTCACGTTGTTGACATCTTAATGAATGAACTCAATGGGAATCAGTTGAATTCCCCTTTAAAGGATAATAACAAAGAAAATCATGAACAATAATATTTTTTGACATTAGAAACTGACTCTAATATTCAGGAGGAATATGTGACCAGTATGTATTAGAAAATGAACTAAATTGCTGACAAATTGTAAACAAATACAGAAGTAAATTACATTTCTATTTCAGTAAAAGTCAAATTAAAAGAAGCAACAGCTTTAATTTAGGTGAATATTATGTAGTAATAAAAAAACATGGAAGAATAAAACATTAATGTTTCAACACAGCTCTTCCCTACACAGACATTTATCCTAATGACTGACCATCTCATAAAGACCCTCCTCTCACTGATAGTTTTGTATTTCTAGGCACAATCACTGGAAACTGCTTTTTTTTATGAGAGCAGATGTTCTATTTATGCTGAAGTTGAGAAACACAAACACCTGACATGGGGTTTTATTTTCAGTCAGTTTCTTTGTTATCAGAGTACCTGACTCCACCTCCTCCACCACACTGAATGTGCAGATAATGATGCACTGCAGGTAGAACTTCTCTAAGCTTCGCTTCTATTAAAAATAAGTAAAAGAAAATAAATGAGTTACAGTTAATAAGTTACAGTTAAAGAGTTACTCTGTGGTCATTAATAGAGGAGCCCTCAGTGCAGAATATAAAGTGTCTTCTTGTAGCTGTTCTCGTTTCCCTCTTCCTCTTTTAGTTTTCTTTTCATGGAAATTTAAGGCTGCATAATTCAGCTCCTCAGCTTCATCATCCTGCAGGAACAGACATGAGATTTTAAATAAGAGCTCTTATATGTAGTTGATTTTGTACATGTAATGTCAGTAATAATGGCACTAAAGCAGTACCTGTTTGGTCGTCTTCTCTTTGACTGAGTCTTTAAGTTTCTCTGAAAAATTACAAATTAAAGCAGGTCAGAATCTTTATCTTCATCATGTTTGCTGCATTTTCACACATTCACTACATTCAAAAGTTTTGAATTACTGTTTTTAATAACACAGAATCAGTTTGTTTGCAGACACACATGTATAAAATGAGTGTAATATGTTAGTTAAAAAAATGTGTCCAGAATGATGAATGTAACTGTAAATGTAAAATGACTGAAACAACTGTATAACATCAAAAATGTAAATGAATGTTATTAATTGAAAAATTCAGATAACCTGACCAAAAAAATCAATGTATGTAGATAATTACTAATTATATATTATTTATCATGAATTGTTCACTTCACTTTTCATACTGATAAAAAATATCAAAGTGTTTTGTGAATAAACTGTATTAAATCCACACTGTTTAAGCTATTATAACATATACAATAATAAACTTTTCCATTTTTTTTTTTTTACCTGTACACGTACGTGCATTTTTATTGTAACATGTATTTATTTATTGACTTAATTACTAGTTAGTTTAGGGTTTGGGTTCCAAATAGTGCCTGGTAATATTGTCTTCTCAATTCTTGGTATTAGGCAGTTAGGTATGCAATACAATCCGAAGTGTTGTGTTATAATTGTAGTTAACATGATACAGAGTTTCAATATCATTCTTTAATTTACTCTAAAAATAACCAACAGGTTCTAGCTATTTACTGGATGAGCTCCAATGTTCTAGATAATTATTATGGATGAAACTAGGATAAGTACTATGACTAATTTACACCAAAATTCTTAAGTTCCAGCCATTAAGCTGAAAAATTATGTAGTTAATTATATAATAACTGGATAATAATTGTAATCCCACACATTTAAGCAGGAAAGTAAATCAGAAAAATCAGAAAAATGTAAATAATAAATACCCAGTAAAACCACAGTAAGAAATACTGATTTAAAAGTCCAGATTCAGTTTAATATTTAGTTTACAGTCAGGTACATAATAAATAATACTGTTTACCCTATAAAACTACCTGGAAATCAGAGAAATGTCTGATTTACTTTACTCCTTAAACATGACACATTACAGTTTAACTGAGTGTTTCTCTTTACCACCTTATACTCCAAATAAATATCTAATTATGAGTATTTTACTGTGTCATTTCTCTGCATACTTATGCATTACAGTGTACTGTAGTCATTATTTACCCAAAATAGTTACACAGCACTGTGGAGTTTGTAGCTCACAATAACACAGTTAATATCTACAAGCTGAAACTGACCATCTTGTTGCTTAAAATAAATACCCAGAACTTTGGAGTTTGTACCACACAGTTACCTGTACTTTGAATTTAGATGACTGTAAAGTGTTTTCTAGTTTTTGAGTTGGATGCAGCAGAACTTCTCATATAATGTATCACTTTGATGAAAAATTGAGGATTTTGTTTTGTGACTGTAGTGAAAACTCACCACTGCAGTGTTCACAGTTTCTCCTTTTACAGTTTAAAATGGTTTGGACAGAGATCACAACCACACACACTCCTAAAGCTGCTCCCAGACAGATCACTACAGGATCCAGAGGCCGTGCTGAAGAACATGAATGATCAAAATTATAAACACCTTCAATCACTATCAAATATGAATATAAAATTAAATGAATAATCAGGCACACTTGGGCAGTGTACGCGTCTCACAGCAGGTTCTGCACCTCTCCAGAAAATGTCTTCACAATAGCTTTTTAAGTGGAGCTGTTTTCACCACACCTTTTTTTTTGTTGTTGTTGTTGTTCGGGCGCCCCGGTCAAATGACATTTTGTTGATTTTCAACTTTAAAATAAGTTAAAACATCTACAGAGAAAACACTTCTGCACATTTTAATGCATAATTACTTTTTCTTTATTTGCTGAGTTTAAAATATTGAAGAAATAAAACATAATATATAACCTGTGCAAAAGTTGTGGCATATTTAGTATTTTATGTTTTATTTTTTCCAATATGTTACACTCAGAAAGTAGATAAATAATTTATTAAAAATAAAAATAAAATAAAAAAATAAAATAATCTGCACTAAAATTAACAGAGAAGAGGCACATTTAAGTGTGTTCTCTGTAGAGGATGTGTTCATGTATTTTTTGGTGTACAAATTTTTGCAAATGAATATTTTTACAAAGTGCCTGAAGTTTGCAAAATTACAGTTAACAAACACTTCAGGCTCTTTTACTTGACTGTTGTTAATATTCGGAGGATGACAGAACAATAATGAAATTTTGCTTTCTCTTCACCTCTCTGACCTCATGTTGAGAGATAATGAAATGTTTAGCCTATATTTGCACTCCAATGAAGTAAAAAGTCATAGATGACCATTTAGCAGTCCTTTGATATTTAAAGAAAAAGGAAAATTGTTGTACTTTGAGTAATAACAGAGGTTTTAATGCAAAGAGTAGAAATAATGGCATAAAATGATTTGCATGCAAAACTTTGGGTCCCTTTGTTGATTGTCTAAATAAAAATAAGTTACTCAACTTCTACAGAGAATAAACATATTTTTTCTGTTTTTTTTATTTAGATGTTTTGCTGAGTTTAACATACTGGAAATGAAAATGTGCAGATGTGTGTTCAAACTTTTTCATGAGACAGAAAATAAAGCAGTGAAATATAAATGATAAATTGAAAGATTCACTAGGGGGCTTCTTACCCCAGAGTATGAGTAGTAAGTGATCTTTTCAGGATTTCTATTTTATTCTATAAAAAACAGGACTGTGTGCTGTTCTAGTTTAGTTCCTCTAACTGTGTGCAGGTTTATCAATCATCATCCTGTATAGGATAAACTCATGTACAGATATGATTGAGCTTCACAGTAAATGGACATCCATGTTAAAAAGGACTTTTATTCCCCTCACTGCTGTTAAAGGTTTTTAAATTACTGTTAAAAACTGTTGACATTAACAGATAAAGATGTAAATATGATGATTACCTGTCACAGCTAAGAAGGTTCCTGTGGAAAACTCAATAATATTCCCTTGAGATTTACCACAGAAGTACATTCCTTCATCGTCTTCAGTAGCACATTTAATATTAAGAGAAAAGCTGCTCTTGTTTGCCTTCAGTTCCATTGCTGGTTGCTTGAATTCTGGATAAATGTCTACACCTCCTAACACTGTTCCCACTGGCTGAAGAGTCTGTCCCAGTTTATGCTTATACCAAAACTTTCGCTCTGTACTCATGTGTTCCTCAAATGTGCAGTGAAGTGTAGCAGCTTCACCAGCTTTGACTGATAAAAATGGCTTCTGATGAAGATCTACAGCTCGACCAGCAATTTAGCCTCATAAAATATAATAGTGTTGTGATGCTAATAAATAGTAAAGCAGTTTTTATACACAACACAGTAACTGATATTTATGGTGTACAACAATTATTATCTGTGCTATAAATCCATACATTCATTTGAAGTACTTTAAAACAATATGTACTTTAATACTATATATAAAGTTAAACTGTCCCGTAATGTAATGTCCTAAATGTAATGAACAATGGCTGGAATTTCAACTCTAGCTGAGTGTTTACCCAAAGTTAAGGGCCTTCTGGCTCCAGCAAGACTGGTTGGAGGTATAAATCTGTCAAGCTTGAAACCCCAACCCAGACTTAGCAGAATTTACAACCGGATCAAGACAGGAATTTGTACGACTTTGGACGGCAAAATTCCAACTTTCTAAATTCCCTAGGGATCTCAAGCATGGACCCACAGCACCCCCAAGGGGTGAAACCACAAATTACCGCATCACCACCATAAGGACTTGTGCTTATAAGAAGCCAGAAACTTTGTGCTTTGTTTGCTTGATTATCAACGTTTCTATGATCTGTAAGTAATACTACTTGTGGTATTAATCTTGTTGTTGGGTAGTACCTAAATATTACCGGTATCTTTTTTCTATTGTTATGCGCTAGAAATACGTAGAGTATAACTTTGATAACAGTCAGACCCAACCATTTAATTGCTATGAGTTTAGACCATTGACCAAGATGTATCCTGAATGTGGTTTTCTTTTCTAGCTCCAGCCTTCGATCGAGTCTGTCCTGAGACGACCCCTCCTGAAATCAGCCCCCGACTCCCACGTAAGCTGGAACCATCAATTTGCAGTCAGGGGCCTGACGCCAATTTATTTAATAAGAGAACTTTTATAGGTACATCCAGCCATATAGTTATTCGCATCCAGGCTTAGGGTAATTCTCTAGAGGCTCTCCCAAGCGGCTCCCCAAACCACACTGCCTCATACCATTTAGCCGTGAATCATTCTTAACTTACTTGAGCTATTTTGTCTTTCATTACTATCACTTTGTTTTGTTTTGTTTTCTGGTTTTATTTTCTATTGTTTATCATTGAATGTAGTCCAAAAGTAGTTTGATATTTAGCCAATAAATTCCCTTTTCTGAAGCATCCTTGGTGCGAGCGTTTCTCTCTCTTGCCCTGGTCTGTAGACTTCAAATAAATCCGGGTTACCTTACACCCTCACATAAGGTTCTAGCAATAATAATATTAAAAATTGCAAAACCCGTTACATAAAGTTATAGGTATTTAACAGGTAAGTGTGAGGTACAGGGCCCAAAAGGACTGGATAAATGTTTTGGGTTGCATGATGGGAAATTCCAAGACAGTTTAGCTAAATTACAATAAAATGCCAAAGAGGTTCTAGATATTAACTGTGTAAATGTGTGGTACAATCTCTAAAGTGCTTCATAATAATTTTGGGGAAAATTATGATAAAACAAAGATATTCCTTATATTTAATTCAAGCTATTGTAAAGAGATTTTGGAGCATTTCTATTTGTCCAAGTATCATGAATATTTCACATGATGTAATGCATTAAATGTAAATATAATATTTATATAAAAATGCATGTATGTATTTTTTTCTCAGTAACACTAAATTTTAATGTAACATTGCATGTTCAAACAGGAATATCAGGTAGACATAACAGCACAAATACAAAAAGGAAGACAGAAGAGAGAGAAATAGGATGCAAGTATTGTAACCATCATATTTGCTAATTGATTTTGACAGGTGCCCCGCCCCCTTTGACCGTTGACCCCGCCCCCTTTGACCTTTGACCCCCATTATCATCATCATCATCATCATAATTACCCTTTCGTCACCCAGGGTGGGGGGTGTCACCCTTGACCTTTGACCCCCCATTATCATCATCATCATCATCATCATCATCATTTCCCTTCCATCACCCTTGACCTTTTGAACAACTTCCCCATGCTTCAATTAAGCATCTAATTTAAACATCTGGTTTTGAACAGGAAATCTTCTGGTGCCAATACACCCACCCACCATCACCCTTCTGTCTCCAGGTGGGGGTGTCACCCTTCATGAACAACTCCCTATTGTTCAATGAAGCATCTAATTTAGACATCTGGTTTTGAACAGGAAATCTTCTGGCCCCCACCCCACCAGTACCCCCACTACCATTCTTCAATTAATCATCTGTTTTAGACATATAAACAGGGAATGTTCTGGCCCTACCAACATCCCCTTGCCCCGGAGGCCTGAACAGGATACCTCCAGCACCTCCAACAACACACACACACACACACACACACACACACACACCCATGTGCCAATGGCCTTACCCATCTGTCTTTGAATAGATATTATCTTGCTATATCGTCACCCGCATTATTTTCAGCCATTTTGATACGCTATGACGCTAACATCGATTTTCCCGCCAATTTTTAAAAAAATGTCGACCAATCAGACCTATGTTTTCATAACTACACGTAAGATCAAACTCCTCCCTTCTGTCCATGACACTGTGAGCAAGGGTTTTTAAGAGTTAGTGTTTCAAGAGATCTATATGCAGCTAAGCGGCTAAGCAGCTAAGAAGCTAAGAAGCCATGTCCAACGCACCAGATGCCCCTAAAAAGTCTGTGACAGCTTTGTCTAGATCAACAATTAGAGCGGTTTCAAGAGACACTGCGGTGAATTATACTCTTACATGATGTACAGATATACAAAATGTGAAGCTGATTACAAGATACTCATAGTACCCTGGAAACCTTCAGGACAACCATTTTCAAACACTTTTGCTCTCTATACCAAAAAGAATGCCGACGACACGTGCAACATATGTCTATCTATGTTGTGCGACCGAAAGCAATTGGCCCCGGGAACGGGACTCATCGGGAAAGATTCCCACGTGATTGTAAAATGGGGAGATTGGAAAGAATTATATCAAGAATGCATGGAATGCATTGAAAGATTGTTTGATGAGCTGGAACGAATTAAAAGTATAGAAAAACTTAAAATGAGGCTGTTTGATTATTTTGAAACCGCCACCAGCTATCCGTTTGCAAGCAACGTTGATGTGGACATTGACATTGTGTTTGTGAAAGAAATTGGGGGAGGAGTCAGAGTGATGTCACAAAACCCATCACGTGCTGAATAAAACCAAACCCCACAGCGTCGGCGCTTCACAAGGTTTTTGTACTCATAGTGAACGTCTGCTGAAATGGCTCAGGAAGGCTTAAACATGTACTCTTATGCTCCGAACATGGATAACTCTTCTACAGGATCAACTCAACCGAAGCATCTGATGAATTTGATGGGTGTATAAGCACGGTTGTGCTTTCCATCATCCGCGCTGTGACCGGCGATCTGCTGGAAAGAATCATTGAAAAAGATATGAGAGAAAACTGCAACGGATGCGCCATTGACCACCCTAGTCAGCATCAGCATACATGTTTGTATGATCCTGAAGACTACTATCTACACATCAACGCTAAAAGACTGTTGACAAAACTCTATAAACCTTGGCTAAAATACACCTTAGCCAGAGCTCTAAAGTTGTGCGGAATCCCTTCCATACTGTCTCTGGAAAAAATCCAAGCCATTGCTGAAACGATCGTGTGTGATTTACAAGATGAAACTCACATCAAGGCGGCTCTGAAAGAGATCAAATACAAAACTGCACAGGTCTACAGCGAACAAGTGAATGAAGATATTGTCGACTACTGGAATTTTCACAGCTCTCTGGATCCGACAGACCCATCATGGGTAACATCATCACCACCGTCTCTAACCTCTCCAAGAAGCGTCTGAAGGTGCGGGTTATATCTCTGCTCTGCAAAGTAATTGAAGCGAGAGTTAATGATGAATAGTTTTTCAAGTCAGTTATACGTAGACCTACACGCTGTTGTAAAACTAGAAGAGAAAATGGAGTTTGTACAACGTTCAAACGTGAATTGGAACAATCTGCTCTCTCTCATTTTTTGTGCATCTTAACCTATGTAACCGATGTGTGTGTTTTAAAGATCATGAACAAGGAAAATGTCGATGTTGGAAAAACGATTGACTGTTTGTTTTCTTTTTTATCAGACAAAAATGTAAATCTATTTCACGTCACTAGGTTTCTGAGTTTGTAACAATAAAATGTTGACTCCACACTCGTTTTTGTCCATTACTACAGAGGCGCACCAAAATGACTGAGCTGTTGTTAAAAAATATATATTATACACCCTCTGACCCAGGGTCTTACGGAGGGGTTGAGAGTTTGCAAAGAGCTGTTGTTGAGAAAATAGGTAAAAGGTTAAACGATAATGACCTCAAAAGCTGGTTAGCGGCTCAGGATGCATACACTCTCCATAAAGTTTTTGTAAAAACATGGATGAACAATGGCAAGCCGATTTAGTGGATATGACCAACTTATCAGAGAATAATGACAATATGAAATTCATGTTAACTTGTATAGATATTTTATCTAAATATGCTTGGGTACATGTATTACGAAACAAGTCAGGAGTCAAGGTAACCAAAGCTTTTGAATCCATTCTTAAGGAAAGGAGAGTTCCTAAAAAACTGCAATCGGACCAAGGTGGAGAATTTTTTAACAAAACCTTTCAAGGTTTAATGAAAAAGTACAACATCGTTCACTTTGCTACGGGCATGGGTCAAAAAGCGTCAATCTGTGAGCGGTTTAACAAGACGCTCAGAAATAAAATGTGGAAATATTTCACAGCCGTTAATACAAGAAAGTACATCGACGTAGTACAGGACTTGGTTCACGTGTACAATCGCAACTACCACAGCAGCATCAAAATGAAACCTGTCGAGGTGAACGAGACAAATTCCTTCAAAGTTTTTAAAACCTTGTACGGGTTGTTTCCTTCAAGAGCAAAGAAACTAAGCTTTAAGTTTAAGGTCGGTGACATCGTCAGAATTTCACATTTAAAAAGACAGTTTGAAAAAGGGTACGAGCAAAACTATACGGATGAATATTTTACAATAGTGGAACAGATACCGAGAGAGCCTCCAGTATATAAACTGCAAGACGTCGATGGTGAAAACATAGAAGGGACGTTTTATGAACCAGAGCTGCAAAAAATTATAGTCGGAAAAGACAAAATATTTAAAATAGAGAAAATCTTGGACGAAAAGACACAAAACCGGAAAAAGATGTGTTTAGTGAAATGGGTGGGGTGGCCTGATAAATTTAACTCTTGGATTCCTGCCAAGGATGTCATTGACATTGTGAAAGATTAAAAAGAATTGGTAGGAACAAAATGAAAATTATAAACAACACAACATGGAAGAGAGTGGATTCTTTGTGACTGCAACTCCTCCAAAAGCATTTATCCCGATAATAAAATTTCATGTTACACTACAAAATTTGCGAAACCCATCGAGTTGATGGGCGATTGGGAGGTAGCTCTCACAGAAGTGCAATATCCCCATACTTGGTACTCGTTGACAGAGTGGGAAAGCATGTTTTTTGTTCAATACAGTGATGGAACAAGTAATAAATATTATAACTGTCAAATCAGTCAAGGGTATTATGACGGTATAGAACAACTCGTTGAGGAAATGAATAGAGTTGTAAAACAATCAGCTATTGAAATAAAAATTCAATATGATGTTAAGATCAACAAAATACGTATGGTAACCGACAAATCTTATTCACTGGGTGCTAAGGGAAACTTATCACGTATGCTCGGTCTGGAACAAAACAAAGTACTCACACGTCATGAACCTGAGGCTCCCTATCTGGCCGACGTTCATGCAGGATTTTACACCATGTTTGTGTATACGGATATTATTCATTATCAAAGGGTTGGGGACAGTTTTGTGCCTTTGTTGAGATGCGTACATATAATTGGTGAGAATAACAAAATTGTCACATTAACACATGACAAGCCGCACTACGTACCTGTGAGTAAGAATCTAATTAGCGATATAGTCATCGAAGTCAAATCCGATCAGGATAAGCATATACCTTTTCTGTACGGAAAATTTGTCGCTAAACTTCACTTTAGACCGGCAAAACATTCTTTTCGTGTTTGAAAAATGATTGGAGCAAGCTACACGGATCCTCAGCTCTATGTGGACTACTACAAACATCAGGCCAGCAATGGTCTTCTGGGGTTCCACGGACGGGGAGGGGTTTGGGGAATCTTCAAATCACTTTTTAGGATGGCAGTTCCTATTATTAAAAGGGGTATATCTATCGTAAAACCTCATTTAAAAACAGCGGCAAAAGGTATCGTAAGTGATGTGGTGAAAAACATCATCACCAAGACTCAAATGCAAGAGCAGCTGGATCGGGACTCGCGGCGATTGCCTACAAGAACACTAGGCGGCCTCCTGGGAGGCAGGTAGTATTTTCAAATAAAAAACATAAGATCGCCAAAGTTAAGGTCAGAGTGAAAAAAAGCAAACGAAGAAACAAGCGTTCTTCTTCCTCCTCCTCTAACAAACGAAGAAGACTGAATATTTTCTAATGACATGGCCTTTTTGCACAGTCTTTCCGCCAAATGCACCAAGTCAGAACTGGATATTTTTACTCTACCGTACACTCAAACGAGTATTGAAAAATATACTTATGTTGAAATACCGCCGCTTTCAACCGTGAGCGATAACGGTCCCTTGGAGTTTTATGTGGCCGGCAACGGTGAAGATTACCTAGACCTGAACAACACATTTTTACATTTAAGGTGTAAAATCACAAACCCTGACGGATCCAATATAGCTAATGATGCTAAAGTCGGGGTTGTAAACTATCTTATAGCATCTCTATTTTCACAAGTAGACATTATGCTCGGAGACCATCTCATTAGTCAGTCGAGTAACACGTACTCGTATAGATCTATTATTGAGATAATTTCTAATTTTGCTAGAGAGTCGTTAGACACACAATTTTCAGCCGGATTGTTTTACGAAGACATGGCCGGTCAGATGGATGTGACGGATCCTCAAGGTCGTAACAACGGATTCAAGAGCATCTGTCATTAATAAAGTCAGGTAATATGAGGCTGGAACTCAAGATTTTGAAACCCTCTTCTGAGAACGGTAAATCTAATTGTATATGCCAGTTTTGATTCGATTCTGGAGATCAACAACCATCAAAACGTTCTCATAGATTATCAGTAATTATGGATACCAGAGAACTTAGAGTTGATGAGAAGTTGTGCTCCTCTGAAACGGGTTTTTCACGGTGTCTTGGCCTGTGATGACTTACCCAAAAACAGGCCGACACAGTTTCCTGCTCTATACATCGTAAACACTCACCCGAGTCACATGCCGGGAGAACACTGGTTGGCGTTATGTCTCAACGATCAAACATCTGGAGAATTTTTCGATTCGTACGGAAACCCACCGGACTTTGACCTCTTTCCTGAATCAATTTATTCATTTTTAAAAAAGAACTGTCTTGAAATAAAACATAACTCAAAACAAGTTCAAAGGTTTGAATCAGTTTGCTGCAGACAACATTGTGTGTTCTTTTTATGTCACAGGGCTAAAGGATATTCTTTTAATCAAATTATGTGTATGTACACCGATGACTTGAAGAGAAACGATGACATGGTTGTGTCGTTTGCCAAAAAAATGTATCCTAGAGTAAATAAAATGTGTGCCATGAACTGTATTCAATGTGCCAACTCTAGTGAAAAATATAGATTGTACTTGTAATACATTTTAAAATAACAACTCTTCATACCTACAAAAGTCATTGTAATAACATTTTATTTCAATAAAAATAACATTACAAGAATATTCATTACAACGTGTTATCATTTATTAATTATCATCAATCTTAAAACTTTAACCAGTTTGAAGGGTCAAAGGTAGGAGATTTAAAATTAGGTTCAAAAGTATCAAGACTAGAGGCGTCTGAAACGCTACTTTTAGGGGAGGATGTTAGGGGAGTCGAAGCGACGGGAGAGTACAAAGTTTTAGATTTTTTAAGGTCTGATATTTTACGTCGAACACTGATGTTAGGAATGGTTGAAAAGGGAATGTTTAAGTTAGCTACAGTTTGTAACATTTCAGGCCATCCTAGGGGTCTCCGGTCGTCAGATACTTTGAGGCGCTGTGAGATTTTTAACCAAGTACAACATGTGCGATCCTTTAATTGGTTTTCCTTTAAAAATAAACTCCCCTTTGTCGTTCCACAAAGCTACATCGCCAGACTTTGATATTTTATCCATGATGTAAGAAGCATTTTTTCTGGTTCTAACCGGAACATTACCGATAACCTCTTTAGCGATTTCATCTTTAGTTGTTTGTTGATCGTCAGTCACCCCGGTCACCATCTTATTTTCAGATTCAACAGGCAGGGATAGGGTTAGTCGAGCCGTTTCCTCATCTCCTTGTTTGACTATGTTCAAAAACCTTTGTAGGGCTGATGCATAAAGTTTGGCCTTTTCATAAGGAATCAAGTCAGACCTGGTCAAAATATGACGCATCGTTTAATCTAAATCATTTTCCACCGCGTTTCTAACACTTTCTTTTCCGCTCGTCATGGTTTTAAGCTTATCGAGTTGATGTTGAGGTACCAAATACATCTTTTCAGCAGATTCCATGCTATCTCTGACGGGATGCTATTAAACTGCTGATGAAGGGAATCGCCACACTCAATAAAGGGTGAAGAAATCCTCCGGATTGATTAACAGCTTTTCTTTTAGACTCTACAGTCGTTCTTTTATTGACAAAAAGTTTGACAGTTTTTTTCTGTCTTTTCAACAGACGATATTGTTGCGCCGTTAAAGGAATGTTTCCCCTCAGTAGATTTAGGGCTATTTCACAGATGGCTAGTATGAGATCGGTGGGAGCTTTACGTAATATAACTTTTCTTTCCCCCAGCGAAGCCTGATATAGAGAGCTCAAAGCCTGAAAATTTCTCTTTAGTCGAACAGACATTATTGTCCTTTTTTTTTCTTTTCAGTATTTGAAAGCTTTTTTCTTTGGTACATACACCTCAGGATTCTCCCAGGAAAACAGTCCTGACCTGAGACGAAATTCTTCTGGCGTCGTTGCTTTCAAGTCTACAAATAAGTAACCGTAAGGTCTAGCGGTAGCGTCTTGGTAACATTCTAAAAAGTACTTGTTGTTGCCCAGGTACATTTGACGTGCCAGTATGCTGATCTGTAACTTGTCTCTAGGATTTTTAAAAAGTACCATGTAGTTGGTGTTTAAATTGATGGTTCTGCTACTTCTCCCTTGGAAAAACAGATTTTGAACCAAAAGGTTACGCTCAGGTTTCTATGGTGACTATATTTTGTAAAGGCCTTTTCTACTTCCTCGTTCTTGCTGGCTGTTTCCATCAAATCATCAATCACCAATAAGTTTGTTTTGTGGGGAGGAAATAGTTCATCATCACACAAAGAAACAGGTATACCTTGAACAAAACGGATGTTTATTTTGTTCGACAGCTCATCATAGAGAGGCTGCCAGCACGTATAACACCATACAATTGGTTCTGGGATTTTTGACATGGAATACATACAATTTTCCAGTAACAATTTGATAAAAAAAGATTTTCCACTATTGCTAGGTCCACATACGATACAAGAAAATGGCATTTGAAGCCTACTATCAAACCCTTTAGGCACAAACATTTTAAAAATGAATTAAATCAATCAATAACCGTAAGGTAAAGTTGTAAAAGTTGTACTTTTTGATTCAGCAAAAGATATGAATCATACCCTCTAGCATTGTGCGCTATGAATGTGTAGCCTTTGAATTTTTTCCTGCGAAACCTCTTAAAGAATGCGGCGACGCATGCGTCTCCGCCGGTCGTCCACACATTACCGCTGAAATCAATGCAGCATATGTAATTTGCTATGTGGTACCCCGTCTGTTGATTGGACTCAAAATCATAAAAGATGAACCTTTCATCCGAAGGTTCTCTTTTTAAAGGTTCAATAAAACATTTGTGCACAATTTCTGATTTCACTTTGGCACCACACTCTTTACATAGACTCGTACGACATTGATGCTTTGTGGATCCTTTACCCCGATCCTGCAACGTGTTGCATTTAGGACAGTAGAATCTAGTTTTGCACAAAGAATGTTCTACATCCGCCCCAATAGCCGCTTTATGTTTATCATAACAATATGGTGATCTACAAATCCTTAGACATTCTTTACATTGCACAGTCTTTCGAGGCTGATTGGGGCAGTCACGGTCGAGACATACGTTACAACAGAAATCACATTTGTGATGTTTCACGCTGTTAAAGCCAGCATGACAGTAAGGACAGACGTAGGAGGTACCTAGTACACCTTTAAGATTTTTCACTCCGTAATAATGATTTTCATGCAAAAACAAGTAAATGGTTTTGTCATGGGGCATCTTGGTGTTTTGATAAAGAGAGTACCCGTTTTTGTTAGCAGCTCGGTACAACACTACAATTTTGCAGCTCAATCGTTGCTCAAAACGCACAATGTCAGCAAAGCTAACCATATCGTTTACAGACATCCCAACATCATGTTGCAGCTGCCTTGCAATTTGTTCTACTTGAAAAATGTTTTTATCAGGATTCAATAATTGGGAAACGCATAAGGCAAAGCATAGTTTGTCTTTATTGTGAAACATGTACAAATGTTTCATTATTTTCTGAACAACTTCAGAGTTGAAGATGTGTGATAGCTTTTGCCGCCCTCGCATGCACAATTCAAATCACTAGTTGCAAAGTTTCATCCAAAAGTATTTCAAATTTACTCTGTACGGCATTTTCGAGCAACGACAGAAAAGAATTCAATTCAATTACCCCATTGTCTGCCTGAACACGCGATGAAACATTGAGTGAATCACCTTGAATTTCAACATGTACAACATCACTTGGGGCTACTTCATCATTAATCACATCCAACATTTGGTTTAAAATCTCAAGAACATAATTGTAAAAATCAGCAAAACTATCAACATTACCTAGTGAGGAATAGTTTACACGCCTTCTAATTTCTGTGGTGTTGAACCTGTCCAGACGATTTATGATGATATTTCGATCTATGCCATTTCCCAATTGCTCATTTGCGTCGTTAGGTGGAGGAGGAGAAAAGTCATTCGGTTCATCCTCTCTTTCAGCGCTAGGTGGAGGAGGAGAAAAGTCATTCGGTTCATCCTCTCTTTCAGCGCTAGGTGGAGGAGGAGAAAAGTCATCGGTTCATCCTCTCTTTCAGCGCTAGGTGGAGGAGGAGAAAAGTCATTCAGTTCATCCTCTCTTTCAGCGCTAGGTGATGGGGGATTACTGATTTCATTAGCAGCCGTAAAAGAGTTATGTTCATCATGAACAGGGCTGGTTGATGAGTTCTGACTTAAATTTACCAGATTATCGTTTAATCTCAAAAGACTTTGATTTGGTTCAAAGAAAAAATCCTGAGATGGCACATTTTCTAGGATGTTGTAAGGCGGCGGTACAGACTCTATATCAGAGTTTCGTTCGTGAGATACTGACAAAATTTCATTAAGTCGGTTCACCGCATCTATTAGAAAAGGGTTCAACTGAATAGACGATCCTTGTTCTTGCAGATTATTTTGTAACCTTGACAGACTTTGGTTTAGTTGATAGAAAGCATCATGTAGAGTTTCTGGTGTGATTTGTAAGGTAATATTAGGAGATGCTACAGATTCAAAGACTGAGCTGCGCGCATGAGTTAATGACAAACTTTCATTAAGTTGATTCACCGCATCTAATAAAAACGGATTCACAGTTGTGTACGCGTTGTGTTCGATTATAGTACTTTGTAATCTTGACAAATTATGATCCAGTACATCTGATTTGGGGTGCTTGAAAAAGGAATGATGTTAGGCTTCTTAGCATCATCGTTAAAAAGATCACTGCTAGGGCGTTTCTGAGCCATTTGAATCATACAATATATTACAATGATTAATAAACAGATTTACACGTTCTTTGAACTTGGAAAAAGCAGAACAAATGTCTTGCCTTGATCCGTGTGCAGTCACGTGTTTCAACTTTTGTAGCGACAGTTCGATGGCCCATGACAGATAACGGAAATCGTAAGTGTCATTGACTTCTTCCAGCCAGAATGGTTCCTGGTAGGATGCGTGACTGAAATCTAAAGAGGAACATACAATTAGGAATTTGTAGACAGACGTAGCAAAGTATAAAAATCATTTAATTTTACTTACTCAAAGGACTTCGTCTGGGCTCACCCTCGTCTTGATCTATCTCGCGTCCTAATAAATGAATACATATAAATAAACTAAAGAAAATAACAAAAACAATGACCATAATTATCTTGAATTAAAGACGCTTACATGGAGAAGTTGGGTGATAAAACTCATAGGAATTCTGACTGAAATCTGAAGAAGGACAAACATACAATTAGAAATTTGTAGACAGACGTAGCAAAGTATAAAAATCATTTAATTTTACTTACTCAAAGGACTTGTTACAGGTTGGTCTCGCCCTCACTTTCTAAAAGTATAACGTCGTCATCGCTCGGTTCATATCCTTCATAATAATAATAATATTAATATATATATATATATATATATATATATATATATATATATATATATATATATGTGTGTGTGTGTGTGTAAAATTATATAGATATAAATTGTCTAAGCATCACATAAAATCAAAGGACATATTTTATAGAAAAAACATTACTCAATTGTTGTGTTTCATGGTAGTCAAAACAGTCTGAGGATGTATTTGGAACTGGAAAAATCATAAAATAACCTATCAAGTTGAGCGTCGGTTCATTTTACCTAATTTTCTTGTTAGCCAAAAAACAGTCACACACAAACGCAGACTATGACTCTGTCACTGAAGTGTTGAATCGATCAAATCAAAAACACATTTAAATTTAACCTTAGTTTTGAATATACATTACAACATATACGCTTAATGTAATAAGTATTACATTCATAAATAGTGTTATTAGATGTTGTAATCTAAAATAGATGTCAATAATAAAATATTACTCACATTAATGCTGACGTTTGTGAATCAAATCTAATGATCCTAAAATAAAAAATACATCAAATAAATAGATACGTACTATTTTGACCGCTACTCCTCTACATTTACTTCTCAAGTACGTTTCATCATAATGTATACATTTTATTTTGAATTATAGTCTATTTGAAAAAAGAGTAAAAACAGTGTCGTACAAGTCTGTTCTTACCTGCTGAAAAATGATTCATGCTGAAGTTTGGAGCGGTATTGGAGCGTTCACAGAAGAGTTTGGCAGAAGTTGCAGCTGCAATTGTCAGGAGTTCAGGATTTGCTGTCTAACTGTCTTCTCTGTGGCCATTCCTTTATAGATGCCTAGATGCTGGCCCTTAGGCCGTGTTTGTTTGTGTTTTTTTTTGGCAGGATTGGGGGTGGGGGGTGGGGTGGAATGGGTGGAATTTTTGGTATCTAACTTTAGTTTAGCTTTACTTTAGTTAGCTTGTTTCATAAACACATTAAGTAGGTAATTCATATTGCTATTTCTATGCTTAAAGAGATGATTAAAAAGAAAAACTACATGGAGACAGTCTGTTAAAAGCGATACATCATTTTATTTAGAACGTACACTCATTTTTGGATTATGGTGAACAGTCTGTCAATTATGACAAAGTGTTCTTCATTCATCTTTTGAAAGTCTTTCCATTTAAAAACAAGTTGACAGTCTTTTTCTTTAGTTTCATTCTCAAATAAACCACATTAAGATACACATCAAATACCCCTTTGCTTCTTTTCGGACAGAGACTGAAAGTACGCAAACACTGGCCTGAAGGCTTCCATGTTAAATTGTATATCTCATCATAAGAGGGATCACACTCTGTACATCTGTAGATCACATAAGCATTAAGCACAGCACAGTGTCTCTTGAAAACGCTCCAATCGTTCCGATGCAGGGTAAATCGAGAGGACGCATCCGTGAAACTCTCTGCCGGACTGCTGAAGAGGTCAATGCTGTCGTTTTGTTCATCAAAAACGAATCTAAAGTAGCTTCCGTTGGATAGTCCCCACGCATGAAATTTGTCCGACTCATTGAGACGCAAAATTGTTGATCTAGACAAAGCTGTCACAGACTTTTTAGGGGCATCTGGTGCGTTGGCCATGGCTTCTTAGCTGCTTAGCCGCTTAGCTGCATATAGATCTCTTGAAACACTAACTCTTAAAAACCCTTGCTCACAGTGTCATGGACAGAAGGGAGGAGTTTGATCTTACGTGTAGTTATGAAAACATAGGTCTGATTGGTCGACATCTTTTTAAAAATTGGCGGGAAAATCGATGTTAGCGTCATAGCGTATCAAAATGGCTGAAAATAATGCGGGTGAAATAGGATGATATAGCAAGATAATATCTATTTAAAGACTGATGGGTAAGGCCATTGGCACATGGGTGTGCGTGTGTGTGTGTGTGTGTGTGGGGATGGGTGTTTTTTTATGTGTGTGTGTGAGTGTGGGGGGGGTTGTTGGGGGTGCTGGAGGTATCCTGTTCAGGCCTCCGGGGCAAGGGGGTGTTGGTAGGTCCAGAACATTCCCTGTTTATGTGTCTAAAACAGATGATTAATTGAAGAATGGTAGTGGGGGTACTGGTGGGGTGGGGGCCAGAAGATTTCCTGTTCAAAACCAGATGTCTAAATTAGATGCTTCATTGAACAATAGGGAGTTGTTCATGAAGGGTGACACCCCCACCTGGGGACAGAAGGGTGATGGCGGGTGGGTGACTGGTGGGTGTATTGGCGCCAGAAGATTTCCTGTTCAAAACCAGATATTTAAATTAGATGCTTAATTGAAGCATGAGGAAGTTGTTCAAAAGGTCAAGGGTGATGGAAGGGAAATGATGATGATGATGATGATGATGATGATGATGATGATAATGGGGGGTCAAAGGTCAAGGGTGACACCCCCCACCCTGGGTGACGAAAGGGTAATTATGATGATGATGATGATGATGATGATGATAATGGGGTCAAAGGTCAAAGGGGCGGGGTCAAAGGTCAAAGGGGGCGGGGCACCTGTCAAAATCAATTAGCAAATTTGATGGTTACAATACTTGTATCCTATTTCTCTCTCTGACAGATTGGGCTTTATTAGTTACTATGTACTGTTAGCTAAAATTTTAAATGCTAAATGCTAAAGTTTCAGCAACTTAAAACACATAAATGAGTATCTTTCTGAGGTAAATGTTAAGAACTCAGTAAAACTATAATTAGAATCAATACTTTCTTTTACAGCCCATATTCAGTTATGTTTCTAGGTTATAAACCAGGTACTAGTACTTAGAAACTGTAGAAGAAAGTGTTATCAAATATTAATTCAACTGTGTGAGGAAGAAATGACTGATTACCTGATACAGCTAAATATGTTCCACTGGTAAATGTAATCACATTCACCTGAGAAACTCCACAGAAGTACATTCCTTCATCATCTTTAGAAGCTCGTGAAATAGTCAGAGAAACTGTGTTTTTGGTTCTGTCTAGTTTGAAGGCATTTTTGAATGGTGGAAAAACTATGGCATCCCAACAGCTGTCCTGCTGTTTGCTTGTACCAAACAAAGAGATTTCCAGAGTTTTCTTCAAGTGAGCACTGAAGAGTAACAGCTTTACCAGGCTCAACAAAGACAAATGGGGCTGTTTGAGAAAGATGCATAGTTTGTGCAGGATCTACAAAAAAGCATACAATTAATTAATTAATTATAGCATAAAATGAATAAATATGTATTTTGGTGGGATTTTGTATTATTGAAAAAAAATACAACAATAATAAGGTTTGAATGTCTGAGTTGGTTGTAAAAAGCTCTTAATTCTTACTCGTGTTGCAGACACATAGAATCAGAATCCAGACTTGAGTCACATCCATGAGAGAAGTTGTGATGGAGCAGAATGTTCAACTGTTCAAAAGCCAATGACAGAAGCTCAGTGTATCTGAAGCCAGTTGGGCTCAAAGCATATTCACTCACTGCTGAAGCATCACAGGTTCAGGTTCTATTTCCATTTACCTGCTTTGTGACATCATTTGGTCAGAAGACAGTGAAGAAAAGAGTGACTAAAACATTACTTTAACAGCAGATTCACTGTTTTTCAAATGAGTAACAGAATATTGCTGTGGATAAAAATTCAAAGTGTGAACACAAACTCACAAAAACATATATTTAAGGAATTCTTAACCAGTTTATTACTTGGCAGAGAATTAATAAAATCAAAGTATAAAGAAAAAAAGTAAAATGTAAAAAAAAAAGTTTTACAAAATGTAAAAAATGCAAAAAGCAAAAAAATAAATAAATAAAATAAATGTAAATATGTACAGACATGCACCAAACAACATATATAAACTACTAAACACAAAGAGGCTCATTTATCAGTCAAGCAGGAATGTCAAAGCAGGAATGTCAAACTCAACCACTAAAAGAGCCACATTAAAAAAACTCAGCAAATCCATGGGGCTGTGGTTTTATTTCATTTCTCCTTAACATTTCTGCCAAGACACCAATGGGCCATTGTTTATTCAAAATATGCCAACACTCCACTAGCAAAATAGGCATTGAATATTCTAAAAAAAAAGTTTTAACTCCCTATTTGCTTGAACACCAGGCATCTTTTTTTATATAATTGCTGGCTGTAACAGTTTCACAGAATTCAGACGCTCGCGGATAAAGAACGAGAAGTAAGCTTTAATGTTGAAGTCAGAGTCCAAAATCGTCGTCAAAAAACAGGCAAAAAGGTCAAAACACAGAACAAATATCCGGGGCAATCAATCCAAAAGGGCAAATCCAAAAACAGAGTCGAAAAGAACGGGTGTAACAGGTCATACACAAAATCGAGATCATAGATACAACGCTCAGTAGTTTACAAATGAAACAATACCTTGCAAATAACTCATGCTAAAGACCGGTCTTATAAGCTAACTGAGGAAGTCACATGATCAAAACACAGGTGAAACACATCAGAATTCGGGCGATCGAGAACGCTGATAGGAGCGTGTGGGAGCCTGTGTATTCTGGGGGTTGGAGTCCGTGTGTGTATTGGGGTTTGTAGGAAGCATCAAAGTCATGTGATCTCCCAGAGGATTCTGGGAGATCGAGTCCGTTTCCTCTGCTTCGCTCGTGACATTCGTGACAGTACCCCCCCCCAAAGAGTCCGGGGTGGCCTCGAAATGAGGCCGACCAGGACGACCACCACTAACTCCACCTGAACGCCGACTAGGGGCAGACCCAGAGCTGTCGAGGTGCTGATGAGATGAGGACCTTTCCTGCGTATTCCTCATACGAGCAGGGAGAGAACTGGAGAGCCCCTTTCGCGGGCGCCCTCTGGGACGAGGAGCAGGCTTGTCCGGGTGCTGGCTGTGAAAGTCCGCCACTAGGCCTTTAGCTGCTACCCAACTCTGCTCCTCAGGTCCGTATCCCTCCCAGTCTACCAGATATTGAAGTTGTCCTCCGCGCCTCCTGGAGTCCAGCAGCCTTCGGACAGCATAGACTGGCGCCCCATCTGTCTCCTCAGATGGAGGTGGCGTGTCACCCGGCGCAGCCTCATGCAAGGGCCCTGAAACAACGGGTTTAAGCAGAGAGACATGAAAAGAACGGGAAACACGATATCGGGGAGGCAAGTCTAGTCTATATGTTACGTCATTGATTCTCTTTACTATCTTAAATGGTCCAATGTATCTGGGCTGAAGCTTCCTACTTCCCTCAAATTGGCGAAAGTCCTTGGTAGATAGCCACACACGGTCCCCAGGCTGAAAAACAGGATTCTCCTTCCGGTGTCTGTCCGCTTGCTCCTTGTTTCTTTTCAAAACGTCCTCAATTCGCTGATGTGTATTTTCCCATATCTGTTCACTTTTCTGCATCCATTAATTTACTGCTGGTACGTCTGTAGATATACCCGTCCAGGGTGCTAAAGGTGGTTGATATCCTAAGACGCACTGAAATGGTGTCATCCCCGTGGCCGAGCTGATGAGTGAGTTTTGGGCTATTTCTGCCCATGGTAGGAAACGTGACCAGTCCGAAGGGTTATCATAACAAAACAATCTAAGAAACTTGCCTAACTCCTGATTTGCTCTTTCGCACTGTCCATTCGATTGGGGGTGATATCCAGATGTGAGACTAACGGAAACTCCCAAACTCCCAAAAAACGCAGCCCAAACTTGAGGTAAATTGAGGTCCCCTATCTGATACTATATCCTCTGGTATACCGAACAATCTAAAAACATGGTGAAAAAGTACTTCCGCTGTTTGAAACGCAGTGGGCAATGAAGCAAAAGGAACAAATCTAACTCCCCTACTGTCAGGATAGTTGAATTTCCTTGCGATTCAGGCAGATCAGTGATAAAACCTACAGCTATGTGGGACCAGGGTCTACTAGGGATGGACAATGGGACAATCTTTCCTGCAGGTAGTGTCTTAGGGGTCTTACATTGAGCACAAGTGGAACAAGAGCTAACAAAAGTGTGAATGTCCTTATACATCGACACCCACCAATACCTATTTGCTATGAGCTGATGTGTTCTGGTCTCGCCTGGATGGCCAGATGTAAGTGATGAATGGGCCCAAGTAATAAGTGATGTGCGGAATTGAGTGGATACATAGATTTTTCCAGAAGGGCAGTGATCTGGTATCTCTATATTCGATAAAACCTTTGCGATCTTTTCATCTATCTGCCAGCGAATAGTACTGATAGATACTTCCTGTAGGAGTATTCGTTCTATCTTGTCAGCCACCTCTAAAGTGTGATCGATATGGTAGGTTCGTGATAATGCATCAGCTTTAGTGTTTCTGGATCCGGGTCTATATGTGATGCTGAACTTGAACCGGGAGAAAAACAAAGACCAGCGAGCTTGGGGGAATTTAGACGTTTTGCTGTATGTAAGTATGCTAG
Source organism: Colossoma macropomum (assembly GCF_904425465.1). Taxonomy (NCBI): domain Eukaryota; kingdom Metazoa; phylum Chordata; class Actinopteri; order Characiformes; family Serrasalmidae; genus Colossoma; species Colossoma macropomum. The sequence continues at coordinate 38,922,967 of NW_023494788.1, forward strand.
GTTCTTGTGATCTGTTAGAATCACGAGTATGTATGGCCCCTTCGAGCCAGTGCCTCCATTCTTCTAGAGCTAGTTTCACCGCTAACAACTCTATCTCCTATGCCATAATTGCTCTCTGCTGGTGACAGTTGGTGTGAGTAGAAAGCAACGGGATGTAATTTCGGAGGGGATCCTGAGCGTTGGGATAAAACTGCTCCGACTCCTGTTTCGGAAGCATCTACTTCTACAATGAAGGGCTCGGACGGATCTGGATGTTTTAAATTGGGGGCTTCCTTTAGTGTCTGAAAAGCCTTGCCTGCCTGCTCTGTCCATTGTAGTCTCTTTGCACCCCCTTTAGTAAAGAGATGAGGGGAGCCGCAATGCTACTGAAGTTTCTTATAAATTGACGATAGAAATTCTGATTGTTCTAACACATTAGTGGTAAAGTCTCAGTATGCAGTGCACTGATTTTGTATCTGCCCGGGCTGCATCACTTTGGAGATAATTCCCGGACCAGCTGGTCCTCCATCCAGAGCTGTCACCTTCAGAGATGTCTTCAGATCTTCTATGGGAATCTGCAGTTGCTCCACCACTCTAGCGTGAATGAAATTACCTTCGGCTCCAGAATCAATTAGGGCTGAAATGACAAGAGAGTGAGGCTGACAGCAGATTTTGAGACCAACCCCTTTGTGGGTACACTCACCACATTAGCACGCGGAGTATACTCCACGTGCTGTCCAGAGTTTGTGGCCTAATCCTACAGTCACGGATTCCGTGTCCTGCTTTGCCACAATAGAGACACAGTTGCTCTCTCAGGTGCCGCTGTCTCTCTTCTTGGGATCGGCGAAAGGACTCACATTGCATGGGCTCGGTGCTATCGTTCGGTTCAGAAACTGCTTTCACTCGGGCATACGTTCTTCTAGTCCTTGTTTCGCTCTTTGAGTGTGTGCGGTGGTGTAGCAGGTGATCCAAGTGGATTGCTAGATTGATTAACTGATCTAGATTCAAGTCATCGTTCTTACATGCTAGTTCATTCAAAATTTCGGCATTCAGTCCTTGGCATAAAATTACTAGCAACGCGGCCTCATTCCACCCACTACTAGCTGCCAGGGTGCGGAATTCCAGGGAGTAATCAACTACTGAGCGGCGTCCTTGCCGTAGTTTGGACAATAACTCACCGCTAATCTTGCCCTCGTATGGATGATCGAAAACAGTCTTAAATTCGTTTACGAATTGGGCATAAGACACTTATCCGGGTCTCCCTCGAACTTATCAGGCTTACTTACAGAGAACCATGAAGAAGAAGAAGCCTCGAGTGGTGATGAAGGGGCTTGTGATGGCACTTCTGGTGGTGTTAGGTTCATATTTTCTGATTGGCTGGTTAATCCGTTCACACTGGACACTAGTTGAGCTAGCTGATTCTGCTGTTCTACTTGTTGTCGAGCTAGCGATTCTAGTGAATGTGTTACCCCCGTCAAAACCTGTTGATGACGTCCGAGCAGCTGTCCTTGCTCCGTCAGGTCTTTCTGGAAGGCTTCTGGGTCCGCCGTCTGCATTGCAGGCGAGGTATTCTGTAACGGTTTCACAGAATTCAGACGCTCGCGGATAAAGAACGAGAAGTAAGCTTTAATGTTGAAGTCAGAGTCCAAAATCGTCATCAAAAAACAGGCAAAAAGGTCAAAACACAGAGAACAAATATCCAGGGCAATCAATCCAAAAGGGCAAATCCAAAAACAGAGTCGAAAAGAACGGGTGTAACAGGTCATACACAAAATCGAGATCATAGATACAATGCTCAGTAGTTTACAAATGAAACAATACCTCACAAATAACTCATGCTAAAGACCGGTCTTATGAGCTAACTGAGGAAGTCACATGATCAAAACACAGGTGAAACACATCAGAATTCGGGCAATCGAGAACGCTGATAGGAGCGTGTGGGGAGATCAGCAGTCAGCTGATCTCCCTGTGTATTCTGGGGGTTGGAGTCTGTGTGTGTATTGGGGTTTGTAGGAAGCGTCAAAGTCATGTGATCTCCCAGAGGATTCTGGGAGATCGAGTCCGTTTCCTCCGCTTCGCTTGTGACATTGGTGACACTGGCCTATAGATTGTTGTTTGGGAAAGGGGGTCAGAACACATACTATGTTGCAGTGCATGCTGGGGACTGTAGTGCATCTCAGAGTAAAACAGGCTAATAAAAATAAAAAATTCAAATCATTTTGTGGGCTGAGTAAAGGACTGTGTCACAGGCCTGACTTGGCCCATGGGCCTTGTGTTTGACACATGGGGCCTAAAGCAGGGTTTACAGTTATACATGCACTGAGGCCTTCTGGTGCACATAATATACTGTACATATGCTTGTAGAATCTGGTCAACAATTAACTGATTTATTTTGACCTAATTCTAATATTTCATTTTGAATGTTTGTAGTGGTCTGACCATGAGAAGCTTATTTTTTTTTTTTTTTCAGGCATTTTCGGACAACGAGTGAACGGATATTTGGTAGCACTTAAGTTTATAAGGATATTATAATGGCCTTGTGAAATGATTTTTAAGCCTCATCAATGCAGAGGACAGTGATCAACAAGCTGTTTGTTACTACACTATTAAACACAAATTTGGGTGAAATATCATTTTTCAGAGCTGTGTGTGTATTACACTATATAATCTATTATACATCATTTTAGATGTTCATTGTTATGGTAAGACTAAGTAAACTTTATCAGGCAAGTAGCTGCACTAATTGACTGTCCATTGTGAGGTCAGGTACTGATGTTGGATGGTCACTTCTGGATCATTCAGCTCATCCCAAAGGTATTGGATGAAGATTTTGAACTGGGTGCAATTCCTTTGCAAATGCAGAGAAGACACATATGAACTACACACACTATATGGCAGTTTCATTGAATTCCACCTCTGCCACAAGTCAGTTTGTGAAAGTTCTGCCCTGCTAAATCTGCCCCAGTCAACTGTAAGTGCTATTATAGTGAAATGGAAGCATCTAGGAGCAACAATAGCTCAGCCATGAAACAGCATACCATGCAAACTCAGAGCGAGACTTCCAAGTGCTGAAGTGCAGAGCACGTAAACATCACCTATCCCCTGTTGCATCACTCACTACAGAGTTTCAAACAGCCTCTTCAAACATCACCACAAGATCTGTGCATCAAGAACATCAAGAAATGAGTTCCCATGGTCAAGCAGCTGCACACATGTCCAAAATCTAGTGCAATGCCAGGCATCAGCTAAAGTGGTGTAAAACATGCCACCACTGCACTGTCTCCAGGGTGATGAATCATGCTTCACTATCTGGCAGCCTGAAAAACACATCTTGGCCACATGGATTCCAGGAGAACACTACCAATCAGAAAGCACAGTGCCAATAGTAAAGTTTGCTGGAGGAGGAATAATGGTCTGAGGCTATATTTTAGGGGTTGGAATGGGCCAAAAAGACTGACTTCAATGATTTTGATGTGGAGGAACTCTAGTGGCCTGCTTAGAGCCTTGATATTAACCCCTCTAAACACCTTTAGAGTGAGTAGGAATGTCAATCACCAGCCAGGCCTTCTCATCCAACATCAGTGCCTGACCTCATAAATGCTCTTTAGGCAGAATGGGCACAAATTCCCACAAACAGACTCTGTGTGAGGAGGATATTTTAGCTACAAATTGGGGGCAAATTCCATATTAATGACCATGGTTTTGGAATGGGATTTCCAAAAGGCTTATATACGGCTCATATATATTTTCGTCTGGATGTACTGTATGTAAAATGTGTGGTCATGTGTTTGTGTGTATTTTCAAAGCCGTTAATGGTTTTTGTAGCTCTGCTCTTCTCCTCTATGCCTCACTCCTTCACCTACTGCACTGCTATCTCTGCAGACCACTTTGACCACTTCTGATCAGGTTTCTCAGAAAAACATCCCCCCTCTGTCTCGTCAAAGTTTCCACAGGAAACTATAAGCTCAGCTATAGCTGTTTGTCACAGGCTGTTTGTCATAGATACCACATGCAAATATTAAACATCTACATACAGTATAAAGGTACAGTTTAATACTGTCTACATCATTGTAAATGAAGAGAAATCATATCTCCAGCAGATTTTCACCATTAATATTTCACTTCAGCAAAAGTAGAAATTACATGATCTATTTTTTAACTATATTTCAGTTCAAATACTAGAAGTCATTAGTCATACGAATCATAGCGTGAAAAGTGATGTTGCAACAAAATACTGACCTTATACTAATATGATCCCTTTTTATTCTAAAAAATAAGATTTTTTATTATTCTTCCTTTTTACAAGCAATGTCAAATGTTGCACATTATATGTGTTCGCTGATAACGTATATATGTATGTAGGTGGATATGTACACTGAAAGTGTATTAAATAAATAATAAAAAATGTCTGTATATTTGTTTCCCTTCACCGTAACATTGAAAATGACTTCATATATTGCAAGAACAATACAATGTATCAAAAATACAGCCTGTTAAAGTTTCTGAACATCATCCACATCTGGCCTCTACTGTGCATAGTACAGTCTGAACTGGCATTTGTGGATGCAGTGACAAACAGTGTTTATTGACAACAGTTCATTAAAGTAAACCTGAGCCCATGTGGTGATGTCCATCACAGATCCATAATAGTTTTAATGCAGTCAAAAGGTCAAAGGTCATGGGCATTCATTTGTGGTTTATGGCCTTGTTTTTTACTTGCATATTTCTGTATAATTCCTGAATCTTTTGATGATATTATGCAGGCTGTATGGCATAAAATGCTTGTAAATGCTTTTTGAGGAACATTGTTCATTGTTCTTCTTGCTCTTGAAGGACCAGGCCTTTTTCCTTGATGCTCCCTTTACTCCTAAGCATGACATGCCAAACTTTTTTGGAATGTTTTGCAGGTATTTCACAATGAGTGTATTTATATATTTACAAAAAAAAAAAAACACACAAACACACACACATTACCTCAGCCACTTATTTGTATTAACTTACAGGGGATGCTGGAGCCTGTCCCCACTGTCCCTGGGCAGAACACTACAAAAACAATTAGGTAAAATTAAGTTAAATTAAAATAAAATATAATAATTAAGTGTAAGTTATCATGCCTTTGTACTGTTTTCATGTAAATACAAGTGTAATTAATTTAAAACTGTGATTTCTGGGCTTGTTTGTAACTATTGTACTATTTTGCAAATAGTAAAGGCTTAAAATTGACAAAAAAACAAGGATTTGTCCTTTATTTCAGTGTGTGTGTGTGTGTGTGTGTGTGTGCGTGTGTGTCTTTGTGTGTGTATTTGTGTTCTAATATGTCTGGATATATGTGTTGATTTATTTGTCTGTGCATATATTTGTCCTTACATTAATTATTCCAATAACATTTCTTTAGTCTAATGTGTGTAAATGTATCATTGTGGTTGGTGACACTATTGACTTTTGACACTATTAACTGCATTTTAACTTCTTTCTTTTGCTTGGTTCTCTTTCCACCTTAAGCGACTCTGATGTGTTATCAGGTGTGAAATCTAAAAGCTCACAGTGAGCAGAGGACGGTACGGTGTGAGATCTCACAGGTTGCCCTTATTAAAAAAAAAAAACACAGATACTTTCACACTGCTCAAATACTGTGTGAATTTTCCAGACTGTCTGACAGGCTGACTTCTGTATCGAGTGAGAGAAGCTGCTGCATTAAAATGATGATATTAAAATGGAATAAAATGTACAGTGTGCTGATCTGGTGTGGTGAAATTGATCAAATCTTGGATCTACTCTGAGGTGAAGTAAAATGTAAAACAATCTGCAAGATATGTAAGAAAACAAGAAAATAAGAAAAAAAATATATTTTTATTCTACTATTGTATTTTTTACAAGCAGTAGTTTTAAATAATTGTGATGGCCCAAGACTTCTTCATAACTGTACATACCAGTAAGAAAAACATGGTTTGGAACTTGCAGTTTTTGAGTCAGCAGAGCGTTGGTGACTTCATGCGCTATTTACGTCAGTACTCAGCGACCCACTCTATAACTTTATGTGGTCTGACACTTCGTGGCTGAGTTGCTATGGTTCCTAAATGCTTCCACTTGTCAGTAATGATACTCACAGTTGATTGAGGAATACCTAGGAGAAAGAAATTGCAGGAACTGACTTTTTGCAGGAGTGGCCTATAACAGCACCATGCTGGAGTTGAGGGAGCTCTTTAGAATGATCCACTTATTGACAAATGTCTATAAACAGACTGCAGGGTTAGGTGCTTGATTTTATATACCTGTGGCAATAGGACTAAAGGCCTAACACCTAAATTTAATGACTGAGGTGTGTCCCAATAACTTTACATACTTATATATATATATATATATATATATATATATATAATATATATATATATATATATATATATATATATATATAATTTATGGTTCCATTTACACAGCTCTAAGTCTTTATTTCTAAAGCACACTCATTACTTTATTTCAAGGAGTTCGGTTAGAGGAGGAACATGTGGACAGTAGCTCTAACTCCCACCCTCAGGCTTTAACATTTGATGTCTTAGTAGTCAAAATGTGGGGACCCCCTTGTGGTGGTGGACAGAAATGCTGCTATTATTCTCTTTGGTTTTAGTGGGTGGCCTGAGGGGGTGGGGTTAATTAAAGCCAGGTTGTCCACTTCCTGAGTTAAGTTCTCTGGTGATGCACACTATTACGTTTCTCATGCAGCTTCTGCTGATTCAAATGCTCTATTTCCTATCCAAAGTAATGTCACTCCACCTGTACCACTCATTCAGCACACATGCACATCCAAACATTTCTTGTAGCTATATATAAATAAACTCAGCCAAATGCACAATACATCCTCAATGTCAAAATTTTTCCTCCTATTTCTCTCATCGGAGAGACTGGGTGAGATTAAAAGAGAGTAAAAGTTATAAAGGAGAGTCTAAAGGCTGGATGGGAATGTATTCTGCTCTGAAAAATGAAGCCAGTGTTTTTCAGCACCATGGACAGTAACATTAATCTGTTTCAGGACCATGGACAGAGACAGCACAGACAAAACCAACTGTTTTGGCAATGCCCAATGTAGATCTCTACTTCTTGTTTCCGGTAGCCGACAAAATGTAACATACTGTATGATATGTTTGTAGAAGAGGAGGGTGTGCATGTCTTTTTGAACTTTTTGAATGTAATTTTGACATGTCATGATTCAAACCAATATTATATGTAATCTGTTACATATGTGAAAATCACTAATAATAAATACATGTTTTCATAATTCTCTACGTTGAAATAAGTTAATATATAAGTTAAGAAAAGGTCCCTGTAGCTTAAAGGTGACTTCCACATATTTTATATTCATTTAATAGTTTATTAACAGGTCGCCAGTCCATCGCAGGGCAGACAGACAGACATACACAGTCACACACACATATTCACACCTAGGGGCAATTCAGCATATCCAATCAGCCTGACTGCATGTTTTTGGACTGTGGGAGGAAACCAGAGTACCCAGAGGAAACCTACACAGACACGGGGAGAACATGCAAACTCCACCCAGAAAGGACCCTGGTCGCTCAGCCGGGAATCGAACCCAGGCCCTTCTTGCTGTGAGGCAACAGCGCTACCCACTGTGCCACCGTGCCACCCTTAGTAAATAATATTATTTTCCATTTTCTCTCTAATAAAATTTTCAGCTGCATCTCATAATGAACACTTACCACCAGCACGACGTTCAGATTTTCTCAGTCTATGAATTAAAATGGTTTGAGCGCAGATTACAGCCACACACACTGCTGAGAAAACTGAGTCAGCATTACAGGATCTACAGAAGCTTCTCTGAGAGAGGAATTATAAACATACTGTAAACATGAATAGAGAAATTCAAGACACAAAAACATTTCCCATCTTAACCGTTTTAGCTTGAATTTTATGTTAATATTTTATAATTTCCTGATTGTTCTCCAGCCCAAGCTGCTGTACTTTTATCTCTCACTGTACAGACAGAATTATTCCCTTGACAACAACCACATATTTGAAGTGTTTAGTGCCTCTAACAGGTCACTACCCTCCACCACATAATGGAAAAAATCTGATTCATCTGATTCAGCCTTTATTTTATCACCGACATTACATTGGTAAAATGAATACAAATTCAGAAACTTGTGTCGTTGGACTGGTAGTCTTGGAATGTGAATAAAACTTGTGTTGCTGATATTATGACCTCTGGTTCCTAACAACACCACAGTAAATAAATCTGCATAAAAAAGTTTCTCTACAATGAAGCATTTCATGCCATCACTCTGAGTAACTGTGTTTTATTTATTTTCATCTCATATCAAGTGCAGCATCAGTTTGAAATCAAAACTATGATTAGGTGTCTATACTGTATGAATGATTATATACACTTACTCGGTTCTACTGATGCTCCATTCCCAAAAAGGATTTCCACACGCAGCCACAGTGCAGTAGTAAGTTCCAGTATGGTGGTGGTCGAGGATGTGCTTGGAGAAGTTGTACACAGAGCTGTGTGTAGAAGAGCTGATCTCACACTGACGGCTGCTGCTGTTCTGATGAGTGTAAATGATTTCAGGAAAGGATTGTCCTGCAGCAGCTCTGAACCAGAGCACTCAGAGATCTTCTGGTTCCATCTCAGAGAGGACCATGCACTGCAGAGTTATCTATTCTCCTGGAGAAACTGACCCCCGTACAGGAGTTTGCAGCACTGATATGTTTAACTGATGGTTACCTGGTGAATATAATAAGGAAGTCTTATTATAGGTACATTGTGTCAAGATTAAAAACAATACTGTGTTAATGACTTGAAATGTAAAACATTAACCCAACATTTTATTCTAAATACAATAAATACAGTATAATATATATTGAAAGCAGTAATGTGATTACCTATCACAGCTAAGACTATGATACTAGAAAATGTAAATGTTTTTTACTTTGTCCACAGAAGTACATTTACAGAAGAAAACATTTCCATTTACACTGAATTTTGAATCAGGTACAATGGGATTTTTGTCTTCTATCTTTGATACCACTTCTTTAGGTTTCTGCCACAGTTGTTGTTTGCACCAAACCTTAATGTGTGTATCAGACTTTTCAGTTTTGCAAGACTTACTTTCTCCAGCCTTAATGAGATAAACTGGTCATTCAGATCCACAGCTTCAACAAGACCTACAAAATGACTTGAAATCAATCAGAAGCAATAAGAAAAATAGAGGATGACATTTTAGTCCAGAATCAAATTGCAATTTAATATCTGACAATTTTGTGAAGAGCTCTTAACTTACATATTATGTAGAGAGATAAAATGAGAATCTGCACTGGAGCCATCCTGATCATCATCATCATCATCATCATCATTATTATTATGATCATAAGATGCTTTACTTATTTGAAGTAACTTAAAGAAAAACCTTCTGGCCAAATCACCAAACTGCATTAGCATGCTGAGCTCAAGAGATCTGATTGGCTGGTGAATGTCACAAGGTTTTTTTTTTTTTTGTTCGTTTGTTTTTTTTTTAAACACTATGTTTAAAAAAATTGCTTCCTTGCTCATAGTGATTTTAAGTGTCATTTTAAGAAACATGGTGCTTAATATTTTCATCCAATCCACATGATGTTTATTCAGTGCCGCTGCTGATTCGGTGCCATATGTCTTCCAGAAGTGTCCACATCTGCTTACCATCTGGAATGTTTTCTATCATTTTCTGCTGGAAGATCCAAGCATTGTTTTCTATTTTTGTATTTGACTTTTTAAAGTTCTTGTGAGTGAACTATAATTTAAAGTCATCTAGCTTAACATTAGAATACCTGGTACCTGGTGATACCAGTAGGAGGCAGCGTGAGCATTGGCTGTGCTCTGGGTATCTACTGTGGTTTGCACATGGTCTACAAGATACAATAAGACCAGAGCTAAGCTGATTAATAAAATAAAGGATGATACTTAAATAAGTTACCAATACACCCAAAAATTATGACCAAATGAGGATTCTGAAGAGATAGTAAACTTACAAATCATGTAGAAATCTAAAATGAGCATCTAAATCAGATATAAGAAGATATAAAAAGCTGTTCTTATTTTAAACAAACTGGAGAGGAAGCATGAGCATGACACTTTTTCAGCAGGCTGGACCCTCGCTGCTGAAAGTCAATTTTTTTCTGTCTGCTTGTTGTTTAACCTCTTACATGGCCAGGGCCTGACAGTGGGCCCAAAGCTTTATTACACACTTCTATAACCTAAAAATAGCTCAGCCACTTTACAATGAACTTCCTTTATTTACTCAAGAATAAGCCTTAGTATACAATAAGCTTGAGATTTTTGGTTACACAAAAAAGTCAGTCTTTGAAAGCAATGAATAAATTATGTATGAAAAAAACTATCCAGGTGCCTCTGTAGTGAATTCAACTATATTAATATGTTTGAAATTTCATAGAAAACTGTTGCCAGTAGATTGGGATGCTCTGGATGGACTCTTTATTAATAGATTTGATTTCAGATGAAACACTGAATGATCAGGTGTCTACATACATATGGACATATAGACTACATAATTTTGAAAAGGTGAAATATTTTAAATTATATCAGTGGCGAACCAAGACTATTAGATCTAGGCCTTCCATTCAGGCCAAGTCAGAACATCACCAGTAATCATATACAATGAACCATTTCACATTAAACCACTCTGAATGACTTTGTTTACATCCCATAACTTGAATTATACAGGTTTTGAAATTCGTCTTCAATCACATTCAGGATTTGGAAAAAATAAATAAATACATAAAAATAACACATTTGCTTAGAATCATACTTCTCAATCCAATGTGTCATGCAATAGTGACCACAATAGTAGCCAATAAATACTGTCAGCCATTAAACATTTAAGGAGCTACAGAATTTTATCCAGGATACTGAGATATGTCTTTTAAAAGTCAGAGTCCTGTATGTTAGATAATGTTTATTTAGGGGTAAATGACATGATGAGGCAGAAGGCGTAGCTTATATTCACTATATTCTCTCAGGTCTGAGAGGAAAGAATTATGAAACCACAGTAGATACCCAGAGCTCAGCCAATGCTCACACTGCCACATACTGGTAACAACAGCCTTTGGGGCATTCTAATGGAAAGCTAGTGGACATAAAATTATTGTTCACTTGCCAAGGCCTTTAAAATGTCAGATTCAAAAATAGGAAACATTAAATTGACCCTTTTTATATGTAGATCCTCTAATAACTGTGTATTTACACATTAATAGTACATGGAACACCATTGGTACTACTGGTGGTGTTTTCATTGTTACAGATAATACAGTTTATTTGAATAAACATTTGTATCAGCTAGTTTTTTAGTTACACTTACATTTACATAAAATGTTTTGATAGATGTAACAGCATATTTTCGCCCTACTACTGTAATTCATCTTTAACATTGAATAAATCACCAGTAGTTACATTGTTGTCGCATGTATTGTTTGATCTACATTATCATAGACAAACAATATAAATTGCGACCATCAAACAGAATAAAAATGTAAACACTTATATCGCAACATGTTGAGGATTACACATCACTCCACAATTAAAAGAACTGTGGAGTTTTCGGTGCTCAAAAGCAGAATTTTATTCAAATGCCAAGTCAATTACTAAATCTGAACCACATTGAGAAGCACCTCACTTACTGAAGACAACACTGAAAAAGCCTCCAAATGATTCTGCATATAACTGTATCCCCAAAATGCAAAGTTTACAGAAAGGGGGGGAAAATATATTTTTTATATATTTTATATATAATTTTTATTATAATTTTTATTGTAAATTAAAGCAATGGAATTCTTCAAGTCATTTTGAACCAGTTATTTTTGTCTGCTCATTATACTAGTTTATCACAAAGTAAAGGTCAACTGAAGTTTTCAAATAATGCAAAAAATGCTATCCTGTGTATGTAATTCAGTAAATGTCTGTTAACTTCCTATTCAATAATGTTTAATAAATTACGACTTATGAGTCATCAGATAATCCAGTGCTGGACTTTATTTATTTAAACAAATTACATATTTTAATTATGTTCTACTTTGGGTTTAAAATAAGAAAACATAGTTTTGATAACTGTTTGGGAACAAATATTTAAAATAACATTTCCAGTTACAATTGTAATCCTTTCTGATGAGCCTTCACCTTCCAACTTTTAATATTTTTTTTTAATATTTTAATACTGAATGCTTGTAAAGAACAATGGAAAATGGCCAGAAACATCAGTTATTTTCATATATATAAATGATCTATACATTAATGCTTATTTTAAATCACTCAAGAATTTAGTGATCATTGTTTTCCAAGAAAAAAACCCAAAACAAAGAGAAAGGAAAGCAATCTAACACATCAAATGTCACACATGCTTTATTAACTTTGGAGAACATTTGACTTACTTGAATCTAAATCTCCTTAAATGACCAACTGAACCAGCTGAAATCTGCACTGAGGAGAAAACAGCAACATAGAGGGATTTATTTAAACCTGGCATGAATAGAAATGTTTACAAATGAAATAATGAAGCATAATTTATTACAGTATGACATATTAATGCAGGAGAGCAGAACTCCAGTTCCATGTCTTAGAACCTGGAGCTGATTGAATCCTGTTCCTGTCCAGAGTTTAGTATGTGTGACCCTCTAAGCCCCCCTGAGTGAATATAAGTAGTGGAAAATGAATGGAAAACACCATTGACAAAAAAAAAAAAAAAAAAACTATATTTGTGAACACATGAATGATGTGTGATAATCTATATGATATTTTTTTGAGGACGGCCCAATGATTTTTAGCCTTTAATGTTAATTTATTCTGAATAATATTCTAAATAATTTACAAAGACATTGGAATTAGTAAGTAAATATAATTTCACTAATTCATGATCATCTCAGGAAATGATGTGAGCGCTGAGCAGCAGCTTTGGAGCTTCTAACTTGAGAGTACACAATGTCTTCAGGCTGTTCTCTCTTCACTCTCCCACCTTTGGCTTTCTTCTCTTTGATGTGGATGGCAGCATAATGCGGGATCTCAGTGTTTTGATCCTGTAAGAATAAATATCATCATTTACTAAAAGAAATATATTATATATATATATATATATATATATATATATATATATATATATATATATATATATATATATATAATATATATATAAAAATGAGTCATGCCCAATTTGCATGTTCAGTTGTAAATCAGAAAGAAGAAAAAAAACAAAAAAAACAGATTTGTCTCTGGTTGAAATTTGAACTGCACCAAATCTTTAGTGGAAAATGTACTTTAAAACAGTAAGTGCATAAAGAACTTTCTCTGTAGAGGAGATAAAACTTCACAGTCACTTTCAGAAACAGTTTAATGAGGCTAATGCACACTTACACCCAGTGTGGTGTTCAGATTTTCTCAGTTTATGAATTAAAATGGCTTGAGTGCAGATTACAGCCACACACACTGCTGAGAAAACTGCCAGAGTCAGCATTACAGGATCTGCAGGACCTACAGGATCCACAGGACCTACAGAAAAGACTTATCAAAATACTGTATACAGCAATGCAGAATACATGGATGAGTAGGTTCACCGGTGGTTTTGTATAGTATATGCAGAGTACATAGTATATACAGTATATCACAATCGCTGGTTCTTATTATCATCACTGTAAAAAATTCTGAGTGAGTTATTTTCTTTATATTAAATAATTTCATATCAAAACCATTCTGAATTACCTTGCTTACATCTCCGTAATTTATTTACATTGAAATGTTCTAATTGACGTCCATAGTGAATAAAGAAACATAAAAAATATTAACAAATATACACAAGTGCCTAGTTGTACAATGCACAACTTACTCAGTTCTACTGCTGTTCCATTCCCGAAAATGATCTTCCCACAAGCAGCCACAGCGCAGTAGTAAGTTCCAGTATGGTGGTGGTCGAGGATGTTCTTGGAGAAGTTGTACACAGAGCTGTGTGTAGAAGAGCTGATCTCACACTGACGGCTGCTGCTGTTCTGATGAGTGTAAATGATTTCAGGAAAGGATTGTCCTGCAGCAGCTCTGAACCAGAGCACTCGGAGTTCTGCTGCTCTGATCTCAGAGAGGACCGTGCACTGCAGAGTGACCGACTCTCCTGGAGAAACTGAGCCCCGTACTGGAGTCTGGAGCACTGATATTTCTACCTGCCCTGAAAAAATGTAATATATACAGTGCTAGAATAACACTGACATATCAGTACTTCACTGTGTCCACTGTGCATCTAAATTGTAACAGTGACATTTAATGAATACTTAAAAACTAAGCATCACTTTTACACTAGAATTGATATTATCAATGTCAATAGTAAAAACTTATTTGAAAACGGCTTCATATAATTGATGTTAAGAAGACTTAAAACAATAAATCAATTATATTACCTGTGACAGCTAAGAATGTAGCATTAGAAAAGTGCGTTGTTTTCTCTCCAGCCGCTGCACAGAAGTACATTCCTTCATCTTCTTTAGTAACAGGGTCAATACTGAGAGAAGTGCCACTCACAATTCTGTTGATTTTAAATCTTGATCGGTCAAAAGAAGCTGAAATCCTTGGTTTCTTATCTTTAAACTGTAATCCCACTTCCAATGGCATATGCTCCAGTCTTTGTTTGTACCATATCCTAACATCTGCATCTGAGTCATCTACAGATGTGCAGATGAGAGTAACCGTTTCACCGGGCTCAGCTGAGACGACAAACAGCTCAGAATTCCTCACAGCTTGAGCAGAATCTGTAAAACAAAGTTCAATCTATTCAACCAAAGTTCAGTCAATAAAAAAAAAAAAATGGAAGAAACTTAAAACAAGTGTAACTGAGATAAATATAAAAAGAATTTCTATGGGTAACTTTATGAAACTTACATATTTTGCAGAGAAGTAAGATGATGATCACAGCTGGATCCATCATCAGAAAACAACAGGTTGCAACTTGAAGGCAAATATGAAGGCAAGGGTGGGACTGAGTAAAGCTTCATGCCGCATTAGCCTGCTGGGGTCTTGTACTGAACCCCATTGGATGGTAAAAGTCACATGGTTCTTTCTGTCTACTTGACTTGATCTGTCTGGCCACAACAATGTTCCTCTTGGCTCCATCTATGTCAGTATTATTATTATTATTATTATTATTATTATTTAATAATAGTTTTGGTTCCTGACAAGCATTCTGTTTCATCTTACTTACTAACAAATTAACAGCATCTACAGAGAAACAGTCACACATAAGAAACCCACTATTTTCTTGTGAAGATTTCAAGACCTGATCTCCTGTTTAATAAGGAATGTGGTGGACAGTAACAAAGTAAGCGTAATTCATTACTGTACTTAAGTAGTTTTTTCATGTATCTGTATTTTACTGAAGTGTTTCCATTTTGGGTGACTTTTTACTTTCACTGCACTACATTTCAAAGTCAAATATCTTACTTTTTACTCCACTACAATCTGCCATTCCTCTTGGCTTATGTGTGTATCAAAACGTAACATCAAAACAAAAGAAGCATGAAGCAAGAACACCAATCAGGGCACAGCGCACACTTTGTTTTGAACTTGTTTTGACCTGTTGGACATACTTATCCTTTGCAAGCATACGGTTCAACATCAGTGCAGCAGCGTAAAATTATGGGTCTATTCCAACATAAGTGATGGAACTAACCTAACTTTGTGTAAATAGACCACAATATAGAAATATGTACACATATGCAGTTGTGACTGACGTGTCTTTTTTCTGAATTTATACAAACATTATTTCATTTTATAGTAAATTTGTTTTTTGCTAGTTTATGTTTATGAACAGAGACTAACAGATGCAATATAGTAAAGGAAAACTCATTTGTGAACCTGTGTTTAAAACAAGTTTTTATTAAATTTAAATTTGTAACTAAGTTGCAAATAAATCTTAAACTGAAACTTTGCTTGTTTGTAAAAAGTTATTTCAGAGCCACTCGGTTCTACCTAATGGAAACTGTTTGTCTTCAGTGTTTTGTGCTTATGATAATTTTAATAGACATCGGTGTCAGACTAATTAATGACATTCTATTAAAATATCGGTTTACCAAGAGTGACACTGGAGTACTTTTACCTAAAATGAGTTAATGAAGCAAGAGTCTTGTTAGAAAAATGGTAATAGGACATTAGAGTCATAATTAATCTTTTAGTACTTTTGCTTCCGCTACTTAACTACATTTGAAGGCAAATACTTTTGTTCTTTTACTCAAGTGGAGGTCTAAATGGAGGACTTCTACTTTTAATGGAGTATTATTTTATCTTGCATATCTCTACTTTAACTCAAGTACATGTTTTGTGTACTTCCTTCACCACTGGTTGGATTATTTTGGTACTGGTGGAAAAATTCAATTGCCTCTCAGTACTTACGCACATTATTAAGACATCAATATGTTCCTAATACTGTAAACGAATCTGTGACCATTCTGTTTACCTCTGTCTACTTACAGAATGACTGTATCTGTGTGTTTGTCCAAGCAATGGCCTTAGAATAAGAGTTCTCATGCATTTCTACAAATTCTATATTTACAAACTCATCAGAACTTTGCCTGTTGCTCTTAACTGTGTTGAATCCATTATTAATCTTTGGTCATTATGACCTGTATTAATATATGAGGTCTGTTTTGTAAACATCACTTATACTGGCATTATTAGTTGTAATAACACAAAATAAAAACAAGTCCAATTTTGTCAAGTCTGAAAAAAATACTTTTAAAATAAATGACTTTTACCAAAATTTATATTTTTTTAGTGTAATATTGTTAATTTTATATGTTAATAGGCTGTAGACAATGTCAAATTTGGAGTTCATTGAAACTAAAAAGAGTTCATTTAAGTGATCAGTAAAGTTAAGAACAGCCCAAAGAAGTTTTCAATAAGTCAATTTGCATTAAATCTTATTTAAGATATTTTGATTTTAAAAATCCTGTCAGATTAAGCTGCACTTGGTTGTTAAAATGGGCTGAAAGTCACAGTAAAATACTCCTAAGTTATATGTTTGGTTACCAAAAATAATCAGTAAAAAACTAACCTGCTCTTTAGAATATGGAACATATTTTGATGTATTAGTGATTATTAAACACTTACTAGCTCCAAAATAATGAACTCCAAAAATCGCCTCACTCTGCTTAGAGCCAAAAGGAACAAAATGCTGCCAATTAAACATGGTTCATTGCAAAGTTAAGGCGCTCCTGGTCAAAAGACGTTTTATTGATTTTCTAAGTACACAGAACACACATCTGCACATTAAATGCACAATTACTGTTTATTTGCTTAATTTAACAAGTTTTGGAAATAAACCTAAAATCTTTTTTTTTTTTTGTTTTTTTTTCCAATATGTTAAAGAAAATGAAAAAACTTGTAATTTGCTCAGGGGTGTCAAAACATTTACATAAGACTATTATGTATTACAACTAATAATTCATTTTAGGTCATAATGAACAAAACTTAATGCAGAGTGAATAAACTATTTAGACATCTTTAATTGTACAAAGAACAAAAATTTAATAAACCTGAAATTTGTATATTGACTGTAGAGTAATTTGCATGTTCAGTTGTAAATCAGAAAACAGAAAAAAAACTGATTTGTCTGCTGTTGAAATTTGAACTGCAGCAAATCCTTAGTGGAAAATGTATGACAACGTTTTTGGGCCACTGTTAATAAAAATAAAAATAGTAGACTTCTAGAGAAAAGTTGAAATATTTCGAGAAAAAGTCATAATATTTTGAGAAAATAGTCATAATATATGGAGGATAAAGTGGGCTAACTGTAGGGGGCTGCCAGAACCCGTTGGGGTCTCGGTTGCTGTACTGGATGCCGAGCGCACCGGAGCTCCACTCACTCGTCTCTTTGTGGATTGATCATTTTGATCATCATTCTCATTGTCTGTGAAACGCCATGCCCTCTTTGAATGGCGCGGAGATGTAGCCACTGATAGCTGTGTAGATGACCCTGCCTGAGATTCTCCTTCAACAAAACAGACAGACAGTTTCCTCCATCTGCCTCTTTGTTCTACATAAACACAGTTTCCTGCACAGCTGTTTCAGCCGTTTCTTATTTTATAACAGGCTGGTGCTGATGGTCCAGGAGAGACAGGGAGACTGAGTATTTCTTTATGGGTGAAATCGATATGAAAGTATAACTCCACCAACTGCTCAACACCCTGCATTTTGACATGAGGAGGTGCTGCGTTCCCTTTGCAAAGTCTTTGGCTACAATATTCAATGTTTCCAGGTATTAATGACACTTTACTGTCATAATTCTATGACTTTTTCTCTCAAAATAGTACGACTTTTTTCTTGAAATATCAAAATACTGTATACAGGAATACAGCAGTTCAAGCCACAAAATCCATTCTCCATCTGATCTAGTTTAGCTGGACTTTCCATGTCACATTCATTTTATTACGGTTTAGCAATTTTTTATTTTTTTATTTATTTTATTTTTTTAACATGAATAAAAATATTTTAATTTTGTGCATGTGTGAAGCTGAGAGGGTGTGGACATAATGTGGACAAAATTTTGACAAAAACATTCTTACTATGCTTTTCTGATCACCCTGTGGCCCAAACTCGTTTACTCTTATCTCTCCCAGCTGTTTCTGAAGTTGGGTCTGATACTTGTTTTTATCTCAATAAAGATATTTTTGGAAAATTAAACAAGACAAAACAAAGTAGTTTTCTGTGAAATGGTGAATTGTTGAGAAACAATTTTTCACAGTGGTGTTGATAAGAACCAGACATCTAAAACACAGAAAACATAGTTTTCTAGAAATCTATAAATCTTTAAAAAGTTTCAGAAGTTTTTGATTGAATCCATTTCATGCATATTGCTGGAGAAATACATGGAGGGCATTTTAAATGAATAAATAAATAAATATATAAATACAATACATAGAGGAGTAGGTTTACCGGCTGCTTTGTATAGTATGCATTTGTTCACCAGTGGTTTTTGTATAATATATGTAGTACATAGTATATCCAGTATATCACAACCCCTGGTTCTTATCATCACCACTGTAAGGAATTCTGGGTTAGTTATTTTCTTTACAATTAACCATTTCATATCAAACCATTCTGAATTACTTTACATCTCCAGAATTTATTTACACTGAAATGTTCTAATTGATGTCAACAGTAAATAAACAGATAAAATATTAACATATATACAGTGCCTAGTCGTACACAGAAAGACTTACTCAGTTCTACAGTTGTTTCCCATTTCCAAAAATGATCTTCCCACAAGCAGCCACAGCGCAGTAGTAAGTTCCAGTATGGTGGTGGTCGAGGATGTTCTTGGAGAAGTTGTACATAGAGCTGTGTGTAGAAGAGCTGATCTCATATTGACGGCTGCTGCTGTTCTGATAAGTGTAAATGGTTTCAGGAAAGGATTGTCCTGCAGCAGCTCTGAACCAGAGCACTCGGAGTTCTGCTGCTCTGATCTCAGAGAGGACCGTGCACTGCAGAGTGACCGACTCTCCTGGAGAAACTGACCTTGTTACTGGAGTTTGGAGCACTGATATGTTCAACTGAGGTTGACCTGATGAATATAATAAAGACATTTCGGTTTCCCTCATGACCTTCTCATTCAGTTTGTTCAATATTAAAAATTCTACTCTGTTAAATGTGGTTATATTGCAGCCATGATTGTTGGATTGATCAGTGTAGGTTAAATAGGTTTAAATCGAGAGCTCTGTATTTAAAAAAAAAAAAAAGTATCATTTTTGTACTAGAATTGATATTAATAAAGTCAGTAGCTACAACACATTTCAGAATAGCTTCACATAATTAATTTTAAGAAGTAAATAAATCTCACATGTTAAAAACACTGAAAACAATAAATAATTTTTATTACCTGTGACCACTAAGAATGTAGCATTAGAAAAGTTAATTGTTTTCTCTCCAGCTGCTGCACAGAAGTACATTCCTTCATCTTCTTTAGTGACACATTCAATACTGAGAGAAATGCCACTTGCAATTTTGTGGATTCTATATATTGATTGGTTGAAAGATGATGAAATTATTTCACCCCTGTTTTTAATCTTACAGTGGTGTATGCTCCAGTCTTTGCTTGTACCACATCCTAACAACTGCATCTGAGTCACCGGGCTCAGCTGAGACGTCCAACAGCTCAGAATTTTTCACTGCTTGAGCAGAATCTGTAAAACAAAGTTCAATCTATTCAACCAAAGTTCAGTCAATAAAAAAAAGGATGAAAATTAAACAAGCGTAGTTGACAAGACTAAATAAGCTAAAATGAGATAAAAATAATCCTTTATTAAAATTTCTCAGTGTTACAGCAGCAAAGGGACAGCAAGACACTCAAGAAAAGAAAATAAGTAACAAGAAGAGAATTAAGAAGCATGTAATTAACCTTTTTAATTTCTAAAGTTTTTTACAGTTTGTTACTTGTTATTTATAGACAATATATAAATAATACTAAAAGTAAAAAATAAAATAAAAATATAAACTCTATCCTTCACAAAAATTAACAATATAAAGGATTATAAATAAACAAAAGCCAAAATAGTTACACTGTAAGGATATTTTACCTGCATTTCACATGGAGTTTTGCACATGCGGTACTGGTTTATATTACACATGGGAATGATGAGGAGTTAACAATATAAAAATTTCAAATAGAAAAGCAAAAAAACATTACACTACAGAGATATTTTTAAAATATTGTACATGGAATATTGATTATATTCCACAAAGGAAATGGTGATGAATTCCACAGTTAATGTTCTGTAGGTGTGTAAGGTCTAATGGGGGCTGGAGGGGGTTCTACTGGGAGTACTGCTGGTTGTACAGTCTAACAGCAGCATGAAGGACCTATGATAGTGCTCTTTCACACACTTGGGGTGAAGCAGCCTGTCACTGAAGGAGCTGCCTAGTGCTGCCAGAGTCTCATGAATGGGGCAGGAGCTATTCTCCAGCATGGATGCTAGTCTGGCTAACATACTCCTGTCTCCCACCATCTGCACTGGGTCTATGGGGCTTCCCAGGACAGAGCTGGCCCTCTTAATGAGTCTGTGAAGTCTCTTCCTGCCCACAGTTGAGATGCTGCTACACAGCACAGACCACTCCATAAAAGATGGCTAATGCCCCAACTGTGTCGAAGGTCCTCAGGAGTGCCCCCTGCACCCCAAATGACCTCAGTCTCCTGAGCAGGTAGAGTCTGCTCAGACCTTTCCTATAAAGTGCACTAGAGTTAGGTGAAATCCCAGGTACTTATAAAAGTCCACTCTCTCAGTGTCCCTTCCCTGGATGTTCACTGGTGGAGGGAGGTGACTGTGTCCGCGAAAATCCACCACCATCTCTTTGGTTTTCTTTGCATTGATCAGGAGATGTTTCCTCAGACACCAGTCCACAAAGTCCTGGGTCAGTTCTCTGTACTCTCTTTCGTCCTCATCTGTAAAGAGTCTGATGATTGCTGAGTCATCAAAGAACTATAGATGGCAGTTTGGTGAGCTGTACAGGGTGAAGAAGAATGGTGCCAGGACTCCATGTTAGACACACACATACTGTCACACACTGTTGTCGCTTGGTGAGAAAGTCCAGAATCCAGTTTGATAGGTGGTGATCCTCCTGTCTTTTCTCCAGCTTGAACCTCAGGAGCCTAGGCTATGTGGTGTAGACTACGTGGCACATAGCGGAGAAATCAAAGTACATGATTCTCACAGAGCTCCCAGGCTTCTCCAGGTGAGAAAGAGCTCTGTGCATGTGGTAGATGACCATGTCATCCACTCCAATTCCAGGTTGATAAGCAAACTACAGTGGATACATAGATGAGCTCACCAGAGGGTCGGAGATGAACAAGGACCAGCCTCTCTAGCATCTTCATCAGGTACAATGTCAGTGCCATCAGACCATAGCTGCTGAGGTCCTTCGGTTGCTGTTTCTTTGACACTGGTACCACACAAGATGTTTTCCATAGTTGTGGTACCCTCCCGAGCTACAGGCTGATGTTGAACATGCAACATGTGACAGGAGCCTGGCACTGATGCCATTCCTCACTTTGATCTTTCTGAGCTCCTTTCTCACCTGGGCTGTTGACCCCACTGACATTGTTATTTCAGCTGTTCCTACATCCTCTTCCTGTCAATGTCCTCCCCATGAGGATCACACAGTTCCTCCCACACAGTTGTTTCCATGCAGTCTTTCAAAACCTCTTCAGCCTCCCCAGACCAATTCTTCACTGTGCGTGTGGCCAGTGTTTTATTTTAATATGTTTTGATTGGGACAACATTTGTACTGCTTTGTGATTGGTTACATCTCTGATATTGGAGCTTTGTATTTTACCCAAAAAGAGAAGAACAGAGCTGCACAATCTTCAGTTCCTATGCTGATAAACACTGGATGTACTGAGAAGTTTCACTGCAATACTCAGTACTTAAGTAAATTTTCCTCCTGTTTCTTTTGTATTTCTACTTGAAAATAGTTTGGGGGAAGGTACTTTTACTTGTGTAATGGTTTATGCAAGCATCAATACTTTTACTGGAGTATGATTGTGGACTCTGATTTAGGCTCCTCTTCCCACCCCTGAACCTGATCATGAACAGTGTCAGTGTTTGTTTTGATGCTAATCAGCAAACTTTGTTTGTTTCGATGCTGGTGGCCAAACTTTCAGCACATCCTTGCTCACAACAACAGCCAATCAGACTCATGACATTCATGACACGCAAAACTCAAACTGACCTGGGAGTGGAATGGAATTACAGCCCTTTATCAGATGGAAATGATTCCAATTAGTAGGAGAGGAGTGAGGAACAAGACTAGAGAAAGGGAGAGAGAGAGAGAGAGAGAGACAGAGTGAGGGCGGGTGGAGAAAGTGAAAGAGAGAGATGGATTTGGTCCATTTAGTCGTGTCTAGGCTAATCTTTGTCTTAATCTAAACAGCATCTGAACAAGCAAAGCTCCACTCAAACTGCCAAGTTTCAGAATTCTTTAGCATGAACACTTCAGTAGATCCTGTTTTGATTAAATTATAATAACTATTAACCTTTTCTTCCCTAACGTAGGGAGCGTGATCCAATCATGATGTTTGTGTTTGTCTCTTTTTAGCTGATTATAATCCATCCTCCAGAGTAGTTGGTGAGCATTCATGTCCGTGTTGGCCAGTGAAATGGATCAGTTTGTGGAATCTGATCTTTCTGTAGCTGCTGTGTTTCTTATTCCTGTGTAAAAGAAGCTCCATGCTGCCTTTATTGGTGGGTGCACTGCGATAGTTTCTAAAACACAGTTCACATCACTATGGAAATGTTTATTATTGATCAGTTTCATCAAAGGAAAAATGAAAAGACCGTGAAATGTGAAGTATATTCTTATTACTGTGTTTATGGCTTTGTTTGATCACATTCTTTACATATCAAAATAAAGGCAACAACAACATCAGGCTCTTAAAGGAGAAGATTAGATGAAAGAGTTTATAGAGATTCACTTTCTCATCAGTTAGTTTTTTTTGCTTTCCTTAATGCTTAGTAAAATTGCTAGGTTGCTGGTTAGTATAGTATCTCTGGAAAATAGGAACTGGAAAGAACCGAAACTGATTTGTCTGATTGGATTGCATTAAAAACGACCTATTATGCTCATTTTCAATGTTTATAATTTAATTTTTGGGACCAACTAAAAGTTACATTATTCATTTAAAGTACTGATAAGAGAAAATTCTTTGTATGTGGAGCGACTGACTAACAGAGCAATTTCAATTCCGGTGAGTCATTTACAGATCAAGGTCTTCTGCACATGGTATAAAACTGCCACTGGGGCAGAACCCCTCTTGTTACTGGGGTGGTTACCTCAAGGGTAAATCTCAGTACCTTTAGTCAGGGAACATAACTGTACCATAATCCATTGAAATGATATTTTCGAAGTTGTATTGACTCCATACACCCCGTGTCAGCTTTTTATTTTCTTGTTCTGTTTTAAAACATTGGGTTATGAAAAGGTACAAAAACATTGTTTTCACCTGGAAAAAAAAAAAAAAAAACTATTTAAGGTTCACCATTGGGCCTTAAAACCACTGTAGTACCTTTGAGGATACATTTACATTGTTTGTACCTGCACAGAACCTTTATTTCTAACAGTGTGTTCATCTGTAACAACGTACACCGTATTTCACTGAATCAGATAAATTCAAAATAAACAGGCAAATAAAATACATAAAGCAGCTCTAGGTGGCCCTCACAGCGCAGCCTGTAGATGCCTCACCATAATGATGTTTGTAAAGGTTCCAAAGACATTCTGATGATTCCAGACACCACAGTTGGTGAAATCTACGCAAATATTAATTTTGCTAATTATGTGAGCAGACATGATGTCTGGTGGAGGACTGATTTGAAAGGCAATATGCAAATTTTCAGAGAAACAGTCCAACACTGAGACCTGCTGAAATGGTGGTGGAGCACAAGCTCTGATCAAGGCTGTAGAAACTTCCAGAAGCTCTAGGACATCCTGCAGAACCTCTGCTGCAATGAAACTGAAGGAGTGTCCAGAGCAGATGTTCAGAGGGTTTGGGAACACGGACATTGCTCAGTGGACAAAATGATTCATATTTTGAGTTAGATATAAGCCAGAAGTGGGTGTGGCTCAAAGGAATAGCTTAAACAAACATGGTAATGTGGCTAACTATGAATCCAAGCTAGTAGACAGCTGTTAGCATGATGCTATATGTTATCTGTATGATGCTAACTGGTGCCTGTTCACTTTTACACCATAAAAGCAACACATTCACAGCACTTCCACAGTGCTGCAATCTAAACACTTTAATAAACTAGCCCTTTAATGGATGATTCTTTTACCCGATTTTCTCCCCAGTTTAGTCGTCTCCAATTCCACCCCGCTAGTTAGGACTCCCCCAATCACATGATGCTATCAACGCTAGGAGGGTGAAGGCTAACGCAGGCTTCCTCCGAGACCTGTGAAGCCAGCCACCGTTTCTTTTCGAGCTGCCGCTCACGCAACGTCACTGGACAGCTGAATGCGCTCGGAGGAAAGCGCCAACCGCCAGATCTGTTACGTCAGCTAACAGACGCCTGCGCTGACTAGCATCGCGAGTGAGTGATGGGGGGGGAAGGAGGGGCCATCCCAGCCACCCAGAGAGACCGAGGCCAATTGTGCTCTCTCGGACTCCCGGCTACGGATGGCTGTAGCACCCGGCTCCTGATGATAGGGCCAACGCTTAGACGGTTGCACCACTCGGGAGCAATGGATGATTCTTTATCTTATTCACTGGTTGCCAAAGCAAATTCTACATGAGTCCTTACAAATAATATTTATTTATGGCTTTAATTTGATGTAGTAAAGGCAAAATGCTGCACAACACGTTGAAAAACTGATCAGCGCTGGTGTGCATACATCAGGTACAATGTCAGTGCCATCAGACCGTAGCTCCTGCGGTCCTTCGGTTGCTGTGTCTTTGGCACTGGTACCACACAAGATGTTTTCCATAGTTGTGGTACCCTCCCGAGCTACAGGCTCATGTTGAACATGCAACATGTGACAGGAGCCTGGCACTGATGCCATTCCTCACTTTGATCTTTCTGAGCTCCTTTTTCACCTGGGCTGTTGTAAGGCACAGATTGGAGCAGGGGGGCTGGGTGCTGGAGTGTGGGGGTAGAGGGGTTGAGCTGACAGCAGAGAGATCAGTGGTGGGTGGCTGTGAGGTGAGAGTTGTGAAGAGGGGGTTAATTGTGGGAGAGGGGCAGGGCAGAGTCCAGAAGAGGGGTTTGCAGCAGGGGTAACTATGTAGGGGGAGGTGAGTGATCAAATCTATTGAAAAAACTGATTGAGATCATTCAACCATTTTTGGTCTCCTACAGCTTGAGGGTTGGGTTCCTTGTGCCCAGAGATTGTTTTTAGCTTTTTCCAGACCCCACTGACATTGTTATTTCAGCTGTTCCTACATCCTCTTCCTGTAGCTGGCTTGTCCCTCCCTGATTTTCCTTCTCAGTTTTCTCTGCACAGCTCTCAGTTCCTCCTTGTCATCTGATCTAAAGGCCCTCTTTTTATCCTTCAGGAGATCTCTGATTTTGGAGCTTTGTTTTTTACCCAAAAAGAGAAGAACAGAGCTGCACAATCTTCAGTTCCTATGCTGATAAATGCTGGATGTACTGAGAAGTTTCACTGCAATACTCAGTACTTAAGTAGATTTTCCTCCTGTTTCTTTTGTATTTCTACTTAAAAATAGTTTTGGGGAATTTACTTTTACTTGTGTAATGGTTTATGCAAGTATCAATACTTTTACTGGAGTATGATTATGGGCTATGATTTAGGCTCCTCTTCCCACCCCTGAACCTGATCATGAACAGTGTCAGTGTTTGTTTTGATGCTACTCAGCAAACTCTGTTTGTTTCGATGCTGGTGGCTGAACTTTCAGCACATCCTTACTCACAACAACAGCCAATCAGACTCATGACATTCATGACACGCAAAACTCAAACTGACCTGGGAGTGGAATGGAATTACAGCCCTTTATCAGATGGAAATGATTCCAATTAGTAGGAGAGGAGTGAGGAACAAGACTAGAGAAAGGGAGAGAGTCAGAGAGAGAGAGAGAGAGAGAGAGAGACAGAGCGAGGGCGGGGGGAGAAAGTGAAAGAGAGAGATGGATTTGGTCCATTTAGTCGTGTCTAGGCTAATATTTGTCTTAATCTAAACAGCATCTGAACAAGCAAAGCTCCACTCAAACTGCCAAGTTTCAGAATTCTTTAGCATGAACACTTCAGTAGATCCTGTTTTGATTAAATTATAATAACTATTAACCCTTTCTTCCCTAACGTAGGGAGCGTGATCCAATCATGGTGTTTGTGTTTGTCTCTTTTTAGCTGATTATAATCCATCCTCCAGAGTAGTTGGTGAGCATTCATGTCCATGTTGGCCAGTGAAATGGATCAGTTTGTGGAATCTGATCTTTCTGTAGCTGCTGTGTTTCTTATTCCTGTGTAAAAGAAGCTCCATGCTGCCTTTATTGGTGGGTGCACTGCGATAGTTTCTAAAACACAGTTCACATCACTATGGAAATGTTTATTATTGATCAGTTTCATCAAAGGAAAAATGAAAAGACCATGAAATGTGAAGTATATTCTTGTTACTGTGTTTATGGCTTTGTTTGATCACATTCTTTACATATCAAAATAAAGGCAACAACAACATCAGGCTCTTAAAGGAGAAGATTAGATGAAAGAGTTAATAGAGATTCACTTTCTCATCAGTTAGTTTTTTTTGCTTTCCTTAATGCTTAGTAAAACTGCTAGGTTGCTGGTTAGTATAGTATCTCTGGAAAATAGGAACTGGAAAGAACCGAAACTGATTTGTCTGATTGGATTGCATTAAAAACGACCTATTATGCTCATTTTCAATGTTTATAATTTAATTTTTGGGACCAACTAAAAGTTACATTATTCATTTAAAGTACTGATAAGAGAAAATTCTTTGTATGTGGAGCGACTGACTAACAGAGCAATTTCAATTCCGGTGAGTCATTTACAGATCAAGGTCTTCTGCACATGGTATAAAACTGCCACTGGGGCAGAACCCCTCTTGTTACTGGGGTGGTTACCTCAAGGGTAAATCTCAGTACCTTTAGTCAGGGAACATAACTGTACCATAATCCATTGAAATGATATTTTCGAAGTTGTATTGACTCCATACACCCCGTGTCAGCTTTTTATTTTCTTGTTCTGTTTTAAAACATTGGGTTATGAAAAGGTACAAAAACATTGTTTTCACCTGGAAAACTTATTTAAGGTTCACCATTGGGCCTTAAAACCACTGTAGTACCTTTGAGGATACATTTACATTGTTTGTACCTGCACAGAACCTTTATTTCTAACAGTGTGTTCATCTGTAACAACGTACACCGTATTTCACTGAATCAGATAAATTCAAAATAAACAGGCAAATAAAATACATAAAGCAGCTCTAGGTGGCCCTCACAGCGCAGCCTGTAGATGCCTCACCATAATGATGTTTGTAAAGGTTTCCAAAGACATTCTGATGATTCCAGACACCACAGTTGGTGAAATCTACGCAAATATTAATTTTGCTAATTATGTGAGCAGACATGATGTCTGGTGGAGGACTGATTTGAAAGGCAATATGCAAATTTTCAGAGAAACAGTCCAACACTGAGACCTGCTGAAATGGTGGTGGAGCACAAGCTCTGATCAAGGCTGTAGAAACTTCCAGAAGCTCTAGGACATCCTGCAGAACCTCTGCTGCAATGAAACTGAAGGAGTGTCCAGAGCAGATGTTCAGAGGGTTTGGGAACACGGACATTGCTCAGTGGACAAAATGATTCATATTTTGAGTTAGATATAAGCCAGAAGTGGGTGTGGCTCAAAGGAATAGCTTAAACAAACATGGTAATGTGGCTAACTATGAATCCAAGCTAGTAGACAGCTGTTAGCATGATGCTATATGTTATCTGTATGATGCTAACTGGTGCCTGTTCACTTTTACACCATAAAAGCAACACATTCACAGCACTTCCACAGTGCTGCAATCTAAACACTTTAATAAACTAGCCCTTTAATGGATGATTCACTGGTTATTCACTGGTTGCCAAAGCAAATTCTACATGAGTCCTTACAAATAATATTTATTTATGGCTTTAATTTGATGTAGTAAAGGCAAAATGCTGCACAACACGTTGAGAAACTGAACAGCGCTGGTGTGCATACCTCAGTTAAAAACTACACTTTCTAATTTTTTGGATGCTGTGTGAGTCAACGCATCACATCCGGTGTGTGACAGCCTGAACAGTGAACTACAGCCATATAAACATTCATACAGCAGGAAACACTGTAACTTCCTCACTCCCTCTTTACTCCATTGTTAGAGTTGACGGTTCCTGCAGGCCATAAAGACAGACTACCGCAGACAGGTCAGCACACACGCAAACACATGTTTAGGAAATGCCTTTAGTCAGAACTTTTCCACGCCGACCTCATGTGTGTGAACCATCGCGTACGACCCCTCTATAAATTATCAGAGCTGTAACCATCAACGTGTTTTTTAGCCTTAATAGGTTTTTAGGTTTAAAGGGTTTAATACTTTTTTTAACGCTGAGGTCGATTCACCTCAATTCACTCTCTGATATTTTCTGTTTTATGATGTTTTCAGGTCTACAGAGCTCTAATTCTGTTGCACTCCTTTTCAGCTCCTTCTGTGCCGCCCTGTATCTAAACTAATCCCAAAAATCACAACGTCTACAATTAATAAGCTCTTCAGAAAACAGAGCCCAGTTATTTGATTGTAGGTGTGGTCATATTATAAGTCCCACCCCATTCCCCACCAGTCTAGTTTTCATGATTGACAGTATTTTCAATGAAAGATGGTAAATAAATGATGCTCTGAAGAGAGTGAGGAGTGAATCGGCAGTACAGCTTTACATTCAGTAACTGCTATGAATGATTCAGTATTTACTTTGAATTATGCATTTTCTACTATGATTTACTCAGTATCTACTATGACTTATTCAGAATCTATAATGAATTATTAAGAATCTACTATGAATAAATTAGAATTGAGATATTACCTGAGATTATATGAGATTATTTGAGATTTCAGAAAAAGGAGCAGTTATATAGTCACACACTGCAATTATTTATATAATGGCAAATTATTTCATATTTTGTTGATGTATGTAATATTTTTCATTTTAAGATAGTTGTAAACTTATTATAAGGTTTGTTTAACTTATTTATGTTTTTTTTTTTTTTACTTGTTTTAAGTGATTTTATTAAATGACATTAGAAAAGGGATAATCTTCCTTGATTGCTGCATTTTTTTTTTTACAACAAGCATTTTTATTATTAACATTTAACTTAAAACAAGTACAATACATTTTAATCTCAAAAATGAGAAATATTAAATATATCAACTAGACTTTGTTTCACTTGCTTTTATTTTGTCCAGTGCAGTGAGAGAGTGACAAAACCAAAATGATCACATTATAATCAGGAAGTTTTCTACACCAGAGAGTCTCACTGCACTGATGTTTCACCACAACAAAAATACAGTGGTTAAACCAGCTGTCCTGAAGATTTGAACTATTTGCTAATAGGAATGTTTATTTACTTTTGTAGGTTTGTTTACTTTTTGATTTGATGTGCAGATGTTACGTTTCCCATTTAGACACCCTGAAGGCTTTGGGATATGATACTATGTTTGAATGTGAGCGATGCTGTGAGGACAAAGTGTGAAATTATGGTGATTCTAAATGTAAACTGTAAATGTAAAACAGAAATTTTCTGTTAATTACTGAGATTTCACCCAACAAACATTTCTGATTTTGCTGACATGTCTGGCAAATTGTCTAGTTGTCCTCATATTACTGGATGATTTCTGAA
Source organism: Colossoma macropomum (assembly GCF_904425465.1). Classification (NCBI taxonomy): domain Eukaryota; kingdom Metazoa; phylum Chordata; class Actinopteri; order Characiformes; family Serrasalmidae; genus Colossoma; species Colossoma macropomum. The sequence goes on from NW_023494788.1 coordinate 38,953,357, forward strand.
TGATGCAGAAAATTAAACAATGGCTCTAATTCTGTTCTACACAGGTTTCAGCTCCTTCTGTGCCACCCTGTAACTAAACAAACCCCAAAAATCACAACGTCTACAATTAATAAGCTCTTCAGAAAACAGAGCCCAGTTATTTAATTGTACAAATAACTGGGCTCTGTTTACAAATCTACTTCCTCCTCCTCTACTTCCTCCACTTCCACCTTTTCCACTTTCACCTCCTTCTCCACTTCCTCCACTTCTACCTCTTCCTCTACTTCCTCCTCCACTTCCACTGCATTTTCTCAGGCTTCAGCTCTTTCCCTACTCCTCTCCTCTGCTGCTTCTCTTTCACTCCCTCCCCCACTTCCCCTGTCTCTTCCTCTCTCTTCTCTTTCATTCCTCTACTCCAGTTCTCCTCAGGCTCCAGCTCCTTCCTTCCTCCATCTCTGCACTCTGCAGAGTCTTTTGTGGGGGTGTTAAAACAGAGCGTAGCAGCTCTGCGCTAATGTGAGCAACACAACCCCAGACACTCGCTGGCTTTCTCTCACATCTCACTCCGCATTCCTGAGGCACAACCTGCTGTGTGTGTGTATTTGAAGGTTTGAATCTGTGTCAGCAGTGAGAGTTGTTCTGGTTACTGTGGAGAAAGAGAAATGGGGAAAAAGAAAGATGTACAGTACAGAAAGAAAAGAGATGAGACTACCAGACAGCAAGAGAAAAGAAATACAGAGGAAAAGAGATAGAGAAAAAGAGCAACAGAGAGAACGAGAGAGAGAAAGAGAAAGAAAGGAGAGATAGATAGAAAAAGCAACAAGAGAGAGAGGAATGAAAGACAGAAGAGCAACAGGAGAGAGAGATAAAGAGACAAAAAGGAACAAAAGAGATAGAGAAAGAATATGGAGAGAGAGACAGAAAAGGAGATAGAGAGAGAAAGAGGAAAAAGGAAGAGAGAGATAGAGAGAGAAAGAGGAACTAGAGAGGTTGATAGAGATAGATAAAAAGAAAATGAAGGAGAGAGTAATAAGAGACAGATAAAAAGAAGAACGAAAGCCAGAGAGAGAGAGAGAGAGAGAGAGAGAGAGAGAGAGAGAGAGAGAGAGCAATGTAGAATGGGAAAGAATGAAGAAAAGAGAGCGAAGAAAGAGAGAAATGGGGAGGAGAATGATGTACAGTCTATACAATACAGAAAGAAAAAAGACTAAGGGAGATCAGGAGAAAAGAGAGAGAGGTAAAGCAATAAAAGCAATAGAGAGAGAGTCATAGAGAGAGAGAGAAAGAGTAGCAGGAGAGAAAGAGGAATGAGAGACATAGATAGAAAAAGAGGAACCAGAGAGAGAGATAGTGACAGAAACGAGTAACAAGAGATAGATATAAAGAGAACGAGCAACGAAACGCAAGAGAAAAGAATGAGAGAGAGTGAAAGAAAGAGTATTAAGAGAGAGAGAGACAGAGAGAGAGAGAGAGAGAGAGAGAGAGAGAAAGAGAGAGGATGGGGTGGTGCTATTGTTGAAGTGTGTTGACAAGTGTGAGCCGTCTTTGTTTGTGTGTAAACAGCAGTGTGAACAGGAACAAATGGCTCGAATAAAGCGCACACTTCCCTCCATTAAGGGTTTCCTGCACCCCAACCAACACCCCCCAAACAAATATGCACTACCCTAGCCCTAACCTCTACAGGGAAATTCCAAAGAATTTACAAAAATTCATAATTAAACGGTTGAGATGTAAACAGAGTCAATCAGAGTGGTTTTGTATGAAACGCTCTGTTCTAGAGAAACTTACTGAGTCAGAATTGTTCACAGTGGTGGTGATAGGAACCAGACGTCTGCCTCTAAAAGCTCCCTCACAGAAAGTTACTACATGAAATGGTTATGAATGCACTGCTTGATATCTGAGACATTGTTTTATGATAGTATTGAGAAGATTTTAATTTTAAAATCCATTCATGGTGAAGGGATACATAATATGCAGGGGGCTGTGAGGCAAAATAGTCCCCAAAGAAAACATATTATTTCAGATTCATTATATCATCAGACTTTTTTTTTCATCATCAACATTCCATATAAAACTCAGAAGACACAGACAAGTTTACTAGTGGTTTTGGACAGTAAATAAAATGTCTATATTTGTGTTGTAGTCATGGCTGGTTCCTATCACCTCCACTGTAAAGACATCAGAGTCTTTACAATCAGCCATTTCACACCAAACCACTCTGAATAACTCTGTTTGCATCTTGCATCTCAATTATGGAGGAATTTTGAAAAATGGGTGGAGTTCCCTGTTAACCCTGATTTTTCCTAATTGTTTTTTCCTCATAGAAGAAATCCCCACAGCTACACAATGTTAATGATGTCATCAGAGTGTAGGGGGGGCTAGACTTCTCTATGAGACAATTACACATACACTCCTATACAAGCAAACAGCAGGAGACAAAACGGCACCTAGATGACCCTCGAACTACACAATGCACACTCAGAAAACTCAGACAAAGGAATGCGAGTGCTTTGCTCAGGATTTCACCCTTTGACCTAGATTTGCCAGCATGTGTGTGTTTAACTTAATAAACCCCCACCAGCTCCATCTCAGGCTAATTTACTGCCTGAGCTGGATAAACGGTGCTGCTTTTAAAATCAGATTTACGCTTTTGTTTGACGCTAATTGCAAGTATTGGTAATTCCATAGAGACCATTTTTGTTGCATTGAGCTGACAATGGCTCCACTCAGCGGCAAGTGGATCAAACCACTTAACTTGTCATTATTAGTCTATCTGCACATCAAATATGTTTTATAGGAGGAAAAAAAATAGACTCTTGAGAGATAGATAAAAGCAGCCGGAACACTTCCCCTTGTCAGAACGAATGTTTTTCCTCGTTGAAGTCCGGCTCCTCTCTAAATGAAGCATTAAATCTTGGCCAGTCTCTCAAATGCGACGTGACAATTTAGGCATGATTATGTGGCTAATATGTTATTAAGAGAGACGTGGTAATGTCTTTTAGACTGCGAGAGGTGTTATCTCCAATTACCTTCACCAAGACGGTGTGAAGCCAGCAGGTAGAGTGTGAAATAAGCCGGCCAGAATGTGTAAATAGGTCTTCAATCCAGTGTTGAGATTTCATTATGGAAGCAGCCTGCTGCCTGGTTAACAGACAGTCATCCACGCTACCTGCTTTCACCTGCATGCCACTCTACATCTTAGTCACCTGCACTTACTTACACTTTTGCAGAGTTTAGTTCCTACCTGTATCATGTGAGCTGCCCTGCCCATTTACTGAACTCTTACACATCTGATCCAGCCAATCAGAGACTTGGGAAGAGGTTGATTAGCTGGTGTCAGACTGGGGCAACAAAAGGCTGGTAAAGTTGTGTAATGCTTAAAAAACACCTGGTGGTTAAGTGGTAACCGGTTAATAACATGATTGGGTATAAAATGAACATCCCAAAGAGGTTGAGTCTTTCAGAAGTAAAGATGAGGAGGGGTTCACCACTCTGTAAAAGACTGCATGATCAAATAGTGCAACGATTCAACAATAGTGTTTCTCAACATAAAAAAGCACTTTTGCTTTTCATCATCTATGGGACATAATATTATTAAAAGATTCAGAGAATCTGGAGAAACCTCTCTTGTAAGAGACAAGGCCAAAAACCAGTATTTGCTGGCCATGATCTTTGGTGTCAGGTGGCACTGCATTAAAAACAGACATGATTCTGTAGTGGAAATCACTGCATGGGCTCAAAAACACTTCCAAAAAACACTGTCTATGAAAAAAGTTTGTTGCTGCATGCATAAATGCAAGTTAAAACTCTTAAACGGAAAGAAGAAACAGATATAAAGGTTCCAGGTTCCAGAAATGCTGCCACCTTCCCTGGGCCTAAGCTCATTTAAATGGACTCAGGGGAAGTGGAAAAGTGTTCTGTGGTCCGGCCAATCAACATTTGAAATTTTTTTTGAAAAGCATGGATGCCACATCCTTCGGGCCAAAGACCACTTAGCTTGTTATCAGTGCACAGTTCAAAAGCCAGCATTCACGATGGTATATGGGTGCGTTAGTGCACATGGTATGGGTGATGTGTACATCTTGAAGGCGACATTAATGCTAAATGATATATACATGTTTTGGCAACATATGCTGCCATCCAGATGACGTCTTTTTCAGGAAAGGCCTTGCTTATTTCAGCAAGACAATATCAAACCACATTCTGCACATATTACAACAGCGTTGCTCTGTATTAAAAGAGTCCAGGTGCTAAACTGACTTGCCTGCAGTCCAGACCTGTCACCACTGATAACATTTGGCACATTATGAAATGAAAAATATGACAAAGGAGATCCTGACCTTTTGAGCAGATTAAATCCTATCTTAAGCAAAAATGGGAAAACATTTCACTTTCAAAACTACAGCAGTTTGTCTCCTCAGTTCCTCAGTTCACTTATAGAGTGTTGTTAAAAGAAGAGGTGATGAAACACAGTGGTAAACATGACCTTGTCCCAACTTTTTTGGAACGTGTTATTGACATCAAATTCAAATTGGGCATATATTTTAAAAAAAAAAAACAATGAAATTTCTCAGCTTCAACATTTGATACGTTGTCTTTGTACTATTTTCAATGAAATATAGGGTTTAAATGATTTGCACATCATTCATTTTTATTTTAATTTACATTTTGCACAGCGTCCAAATTTTTTGGAAATGGGGTTGCATATGTGAGACAAAAATGATATACAAAACATTCATTTTATTACCTCCCACCGCTAAGAATGTGCCCTTAGAAAATGTAATAATGTATCCATCTCCTTTTCTACAGAAATATATTCCTTCATCATCTTTAATAATTTGTTCAGTCTCTTTGATGATGTAGTTGGTTCTCTGTTGTTTGAAAAGTTTGCTTAAACTTGCTTAAAGTTGTTGTGAACTTTGCTGCCACTTCCTGAGGTTCCTGCTTTGTTTGTACCAAAACGCATTGTTACAACTTTCAAAATTCTCTTTACATGAGTAAACATATATATTCCCTTTATTTTAAATAGGAGTAGATTATTTAAACTGGGAGTAGATTGATGGTGATGCTCACTTAAAATGTAAAGCCTATTCAGAATCCTTTGTGAACTGGATCTAAAGAAAATAGAGAAAATAAAAAATGTAATTGTAAGGTGGTAAAAATAAAAAAAGATAAATTGCTAATAATAAAAAAAAAAAAAATCATAATATTAAAATTTAAGAATAAAAAACTTCAAAATCAAAGTAGACCAATAAAATTTGTTGAAAATAAAATACATTCCGGGGTGGAAAATGTAAAACAAATTTAAGCAATGACTAATAATTAACTTTATATACTGATATATAAAGTTAACTAGAATCTAATAAAACAGTGTCAGGCTGATTGAAGTTTGTTAAAAACTAAAAGTTTAAAATGTTCATGTGACACCAGCGAGTGAAGCTTTAAAGTTTCCTGTAATGAATTCCAGCTCACTGGTGCTCTGTAGCTAAAAGCAGATTTTCCCAGATCGGTATAAGCTCTGGAAATCTGAAAGGTGATCCACTCACTGTAATATGTCTGAGAAAATTCATTTATTTATGCATTTCTGTGATGTTTGACAGCTTTTGGCCAGTTAGTGCCCTATAGCACTTTACAGCATTTTATATAGGAGTCACTAATAATAAATCTTAAGGCAGAGTGGTCTACAGAGTCTATATGTTTAAGACTATTTGCAGATGCATATCTGTATATCACATTGCCACAATCCAAAGTAGACAGCAGCACTGCTTCAGAAATCTTTTTTCTTATGTGCTTTGGGAAACACATTTTGTTTCAATACAGAAAGCCAAGTTTTTGTCTCTGTTTATATGTAAGCTTGTTAACATAGTATTTATAAGTGCATTTGTCGCTGCATTTGTAGGCTCTGGACAACAGCAGAAATTTCAACAGTCTCAACATTTAAGACGTGTTTCTGATTGTAAAAAGCTGATTGTAAGGAACTAAAAGAACACTTTTATAGTTAAAAGTAGTTTTTGCACTGCAGCACCGATACAGTCAGCAGTGCACTGCAGAATGATGTCATCAGCATATAAAAATACTTTACAATCAACAATGAAGTTGACTCTGTCATCAGCATAGACATTAAATAATACTGGATGGAGGATCAAACTTTGAGGGATACCCTTAGTTACTGGTAGTAGTTCTGATTCACTTTGTCCCAGAGTCACACACTGCTTTGTATCAGAGAGAGAACTTCTAATTCAGCTGGTAGCTCTGTGGTCAAAACTGATGTTTTATAGACTTTTTAAAAGTATGGAATGGTCAACTGCATCAAAGCTTTAGAGAGATCAGTGAAAATGACTGCAAAATGTTTCTTTCAATCGTATGTAATGTGTTCTAAAATGATGAAACATATTTGCAATTTTTAATTAAGATCTTGCTTATTATTCAATAAACTCAAATTAGATATAGTTTATTCATTCATTAAATATTATTCATTCTGACCTGGATTAATATATAACTGGAGGTCTGTTTTCTGGAAAATCATATACAATGGCATTATTACTTGTAATAAAGCATAATGAAAACTTATGACCTTTCATGCAAATTACTTTTACCACCTTATTAATGTAATATTGGCTACATTTAATGTCTTTTAATTTTACATGTTTTAGGTAGTGTCAGGTCTGGAGTTGATTTTTATTATTGTTATTATTATTATTATTATTATTATTATTATTATTAATAGTAATAGTAGTAGTAGTAGTAGTAGTAGTAGTAATAGTCACTAATATTACAGAATGTGCTGATCACTAATCAGACGTTAGAAATTTTTAGTTTCAAATTAATTTGCATCACAAATTCAAAACCAGTTCATGATGTTTTGGGAAAAAAATCCACATTTGGTTGTTAATTTGTGCTGAATCTTCAAATATCTGGTTTAAATGTTTTTGACTATCAGAAATCCACGAAATGATCTTTACTTTAGAATATTGGTAACAAATGGGCAATTATTTAAAAACTGTTTAACCCATTAACACAGAACACATTGTGAAGTTTTACTGACAATAAACTCTTATTAATTCTAAACTAACTCCAGAAATCCGCTGACTCTACACAGAGTCTATGGAAAATAAATGCAGACAATTATTCATTAATAAGATGTGAATTTAGATGATAATTCTGACTCGACAATTCGCATAACAAGATATGGTTGTTTGCAAAAGTTTGGGTTGTTTGGGCGCCCCTGGCCAAAAGACATGTTTTGTTGAATTTGTACGTGATAATAAGTTACACATCATCTACAGAGAACACACTTCTGCACATTTATTGAGAGTAATTATAACATATTATAAATATTATAAAAATATGAAATGTGGCCTATGCAAGAAGTTTTAGATATTATTATTTTTATTTTGTTAAACTAAAATGAATCAAAATTCTGCACATATATTTAACACAAGATGTGTTAATTTATGTTCACTTAGAAAATCAACGAAATATGTCATTTGAATGCTCAAACTTCTGCATATGACTGATCATCACTAAGAGCACTAAACAGAAATAGGCAGATTAGTCTCTGGTTGAAATTTGCATCATATCAGGTCCTCAGTAGAAACTAAAATGTAGTTTAAAGAGTAAGTGTACAAAGAGTACCTGTCTGGTGGTCCTCTCAGTCACAGCCCCCTCCTGAACTTTCTCTGTAGAGGAGATAAAACTTCACAATTACCTACAGATACAGTTTAATGAGTCTAAATTTATTAGTAAGTATTATCACTATTTTCTATTTTCTTCCTAATAAAATGTTCAGCTTCATCTCATAATGAACACTTACCACCAGTGCGATGTTCAGATTTTCTCAGTTTATGTATTAAAATGGTTTGAGCGCAGATTACAGCCACACACACTGCTGAGAAAACTGCCAGAGTCAGCATTACAGGATCTACAGAACCTACAGGATACACAGACAGGAATTAGTAAAATACTGTATACATGCATGCAGCAGTTCAGGTCCTAACATTTTTAGCTTGAAATTTATGTCAATAATCTACATTTTACTGATCATTCTCTACCCAAAACTGCAGAACTTTCTGCTTTTACAGTACAGACAGAATTGCTCACAGTGCTGATAATCACCAGGGATCAGGAGTTTTTAATGCCTCCTCTTTTGATCTTAGATCAACAGGCGCAGCATAGGTTTTGGTTTGAGGCTATTAAATTATTGTTATATTGCATCAATAGTCTATGGTCCATAGCTGTGATCTGAAAATATGGGTTACACCTGTGTCTGTCACATTTTCTATTTACAGTTTTGTTCTTTATACATATTATTGACTTTAAAGCCCAAAAGATTGTTAGAAGGTAATTTCATCTTTGTACAGCACAATCAGTCTCTTTAGTGGTAATGTATTTGACTTATAAACTTTGAATTGACGTCAAATGTAAATAAAATAATTGGAAAATAAAATGTACACAATCTAAATACACTAGTACATAGAAACACTTACTCAGTTCTACTGATGTTCCGTTCCCAACAATGATCCTCCCACAAGCAGCCACAGCGCAGTAGTAAGTTCCAGTATGGTGGTGGTCGAGGATGTTCTTGGAGAAGTTGTACACAGAGCTGTGTGTAGAAGAGCTGATCTCACACTGACGGCTGCTGCTGTTCTGATGAGTGTAAATGATTTCAGGAAAGGATTGTCCTGCAGCAGCTCTGAACCAGAGCACTCGGAGTTCTGCTGCTCTGATCTCAGAGAGGACCGTGCACTGCAGAGTGACCGGCTCTCCTGGAGAAACCGACCCCCGTACTGGAGTTTGGAGCACCAAAATGTTTAACTGAGGATGACCTGGTCAGTGTAATTGAGACACTGTAAGATTTTGGTACAAACGGGCTTATGAAGCACACTTTAGGAGTAAACTCTTATTTTTTTTTATTTTTTTTCAAAATGCTGAAACATTGTAGAACTATAAACAGGGTATTGTGTTCATAATTAACATGTATATACATGATACATTATCAATATAAGCACAATATAAACACACCAAATATAATAGTGTCGATTTAATTGACTTCACTTCTTATAAAAGACTGAAAATAATAAAAACAACCATAAAAACATTTGCTTAAAGTTTTCTATTGTTGTAAAGTTTTGTATGAGTTTATATGTTATATAAAAATCATAAACAAACAGTAACTTTATTACCTGTTACTGCTAAAAATGTGCCATTAGAAAACGTAAAGGTGATCCCGTGTCCTACACCACAGAAGTACATTCCTTCATCAGCTTTAGTAGTTTGCTCAATAGTCAGATTAAAACTCTGGTTTATTTTGAATCTGTGTGATGAAGTAGCTGCTTTTTTGTCACGTAACTTCACTGCCACTTCCTGAGGTTCCTGTCCTGCTCTTTGTTTGTACCAAACCCAACTCTTAATGCTTTGACCAGACTTTTCCACAAATTTGCAGTGTAGAGTAACATTTTCACCAGACTCGGCTGAGATAAATGATGCCTCAGAAAGATCCACAGCTTGAGCAGAATCTATAAGACAGTATTAGACCAGAGCTGAGTCAATAAAGACAAAATCAGATGACATTTCAACATACACAGTTAACACAAACAAACAAACAAACAAACAAACAAATAAATAAATAAATAAGATTTTGTGAGGGTCCAAAAAAGTTACAATAACTTACATATCATGTAAAGATGCAAAATCAGTATCCAAATCAGAGCCATTGTGTTAAAATGAAGCTGTTCTTATTTGAAACAAACTGGAAAGGAGGTAATTAACAACAGCAACACCCTGTATTAGCTGGCTGGGCTCAGGAGACTAAGCTCATTGGCTGTCACAGGGTCTTTTTTCTGTCTGCTCTTCTTTTCACTCGTGATTGGCCACAAGAAGTTCATTGGCCTCTTATAAAAAGCCTCTTAAGCCTCTCTCCAGCAGAAGGTTACTTCATGAAATGGTAAGAAATACATACATTACATGATGAATTAATTTTTTTTGTACTATAGTTTTGAGATGTTTTGAAAATGCATTTATTAAAGCACAATTATGGTGGAAAGATGTGATAATAATCAATTTGAAAGAAACAAGAAACTGTAGATCAGAAAATGTATAAATCAATGTCCAAATGCCAAATAATACAATAAACAAAAGTTGAACATTAGCTGTAATTCGTTTATACTGTTTTTGGAGCTACCAGTAAATAATGCATTACAATAACCCAAACAATGGAAAACAAACACAGTAGTCAACGTTTTAAATACCGTGCCATGTGAGATGAAGTCCTGACTAAAGATTTCTTCTTCAGTGAACAAATTCACATCAAACCAATCTGAAAGCCTTTGTTCACATTGCTAAAATTTCTTCACTCAGAATCTTTGAAAAA